>NC_082716.1:23505975-23819612 GCF_030144855.1 Hypanus sabinus | reverse complement strand
TCTTTGCATCATCAATGAGGACGAGAGAGGTTCCGGAGGATTGGAGGGTTATGGATGTTGTTCTCTTATTCAAGAAAGGGAGCAGGGCTAGTACAGGAAATTATAGAACTGTCAGTCTTACTTCAGTTAATGGAGAAGATCCTGAGAGGTAGGATTTACAAACATTTGGGGAGGCATAATATGATTAGGAATACTCAGCATGGCTTTGTCAAGGGCATGTCGTGCCTTATGAGCCTGACTGAATTTTTTAAAGATGTGACTAAACACATTGATGAAGGTAGAGCCGTGGATGTAGGGTATATGGATTTTAGCAAGGTATTTGATAAGGTACCCCATGCAAGGCTTATTGAAAAAGTAAGGAGGCATGGGACCCAAGGGGACATTGCTTTGTGGATCCAGAACTGGCTTGCCCACCAAAGGCAAAGAGTGGTTGTGGGTGGATCATATTCTGTCTGGATGCCAGTGATCAGTGGTGTGCCTCAGGGATTTGTCTGAGACCCCTATTCTTTTCGATTTTTATAAACGACCTGGATGAGGAAGTGGAGGGATGGGTTAGTAAATTTGCTGATGACACAAAGGTTGGTGGTATTGTGGATAGTGTGGAGGGCTGTCAGAGGTTACAGCGGGACATTGGTAGGATGCTAAACTGGGCTGAGAAGTGGTAGATGGAGTTCAACCCAAATAAGTGTGACGTGGTTCATTTTGGTAGGTCAAGTATGATGGCAGAATATAGTATTAATGGCAAGACTCTTGGCAGTGCAGAGAATCAGAGGGATCTTGGGGTCAGAGTCCATAGGACACTCAAAGCTGCTACACAGGTTGACTCTGTGGTTAAGAAGGCATGCAGTGTATTGGCCTTCAATTGTCGAATTGAATTTAGGAGCCGAGAGGTAATGTTGCAGCTATATAGGACCCTGGTCAGACCCCACTTGGAGTACTGTGCTCAGTTCTGGTCATCTCACTACAGGAAGGACGTGGAAACCATAGAAAGGGTGCAGAGGAGATTTACAAGGATGTTGCCTGGATTGGGGAGCATGCCTTTTGAGAATAGGTTGAGTGAACTTGGCCTTTTCTCGTTGGAGCAATGGAGGATGAGAGGTGACCTGATTGAGTTGTACAAGATAACGAGAGGCATTGATCGTATGGATAGTCAGAGGCTTTTTTCCCAGGGCTGAAATGGCTAGCATGAGAGGGCATAGTTTTAAGATGCTTGGAAGTAGATACAGAGGAGATATCAGGGGTGAGTTTTTTATGCAGAGAGTGGTGAGTACATGGAATGGGCTGCTGGCGGTGATGGTGAAGTTGGAAACTATAGGGTCATTTAAGAGACTTCTGGGTGGATACATGGAGCTTAGAAAAATAGAGGGCTATGGGTAAGCCTAGATAGTTCTAAGGTAAGGACATGTTTGGCACAGCTTTGTGGGCTGAAGGGCCTGTATTGTGCTGTAGGTTTTCTATGTTTCTATGTTTCTACCTTAGAATTTTTTTATATATAAGATTGGGTTTGGGAGTCACTAGATTGTAAGCTACATTGAATGTTATCAATCTTAACTGAAAAATGCATCCTGAAAGAAAATAGATTTGCTGGTAGAAGTGGTGGATAGGAATTGAAATGTAAGATTGTACAGAGTAGACTATTGTGTAAGAGTCTACTCTGTAATCCATTTTAATGGGATAATTTCAGAACAGATCCAGCAGCTCATAGTGCTCAAGTGACAAATAATATTCATGCTACACGTGCATTGACCATTTCCACAAGGAGAAAGCATAGCCATCTCAAATTGACATTCAGGTACAGTGTCATCATCAACATATAATCCAATATCAAGAAATCTGACTGAGCAAACTACATAAATATTGCACAAATTCTGCTCTCCCACCTTATATGAATAAATGCAAAAATTTGAAAAAAATGATAAAGTAGAGGATCAGGATCAGGAACAGGGTTAGTATCACCAGCATATGTTGTGAAATTTTTTAACTTTAAAGCAGCAGTACAGTGCCATACACATTAATTGAGAGAGAGAAAAATACTATGAATTACGGTAACTATATATATATATATATATATATATTCAATAGTTAAATAATTAGTGCAAAATTTTTAATTAAAAGATGGTGAGTTATTGTTCATGGGTTCAATGTCCATTCAGAAATCAGATGGCAGAGGGGAAGAAGCTGTTCCTGAATCACTGAGTGTGTGCCTTCAGGCTTCTGTACCTCCTCCCTGATGGTAGCAATGAGAAGAGGGCATATCCTGGCTGATTGGGGGGCGCGGGTCTTAATGTTGGATGTCACCTTTTTGTGGAACCGCTTCTTGAAGATGTCCTGGATACTACAGAGGCCAGGGCCCATGATGGGGTTCACTAATTTTACAATTTTGCAGCTGACGGCATCCTTTGTGATAGTTCCCCCCCCCCCCACCCCACACCAGACAGTGATGCAGTCGGTTAGAATGTTCTCTACAGTACATCTGCAGAAATTTTCAAGTGTCTTTATGACATACCAAATCACCCCAAACTCCTAATGATCTATAGCCGCTGTCTTGCCCTCTTTACTGCTGCATCGATATATTGGGTCCATGTTAGGTCCTCATAAATATTGACACCCAGGAATTTTGAAATTGCTCCCTCCACTTCTGATCCAGAAGTATTTGACTAATGCCTTCAATTGTTATGTTGAAGTTACAAAAGGATTAGACAAACATTATATCCTCCAGCATTTTGTGTGTGTTGATTTGTATCAACAGTTGTTTTATAAAGGATTGTCCTAAAATTGCTGCAAAGCCTATTTATTTTTGTTATTTAGAGGATTAATAACGATAGAAATGCAAGAAAATATATTCCTCCACAATCACTGTTGGTTCAATTGGCATCACAATATTTAACATCACAATAAACAATGTAAATTATTCACTGAACAGCCATTGAATAGATTGTTTTTAGCTTGCATCCAAGTGAATTATAACTTGTCAGGATAGGGGGACTGTGAATGCATCATTTATTCCCACGGTGTAAAATAGATTAAAGGAAGCTTCACCTACCACTTACAGCTGGTGATTGGACTTCAATCTTCCCTTTACATTGGCAATCTTCTTTATTCTGAGACATGCCAATAAAGATATAACTAATAGTTCAAACAGGACACTTATGTCTGGACAGGGAGTGCAGTGTGATGGGTTTTGAATTTTCCCTTACAGAAGCTCTACTGTAATAAAGCCAGAATGATATCAGTTATTTGGAATAAGTAGTAGTCACTAAAATGAGTGATACTAAGTGCACATTCAATGCAAGATTTAAAATAAATAATAATTCTAAATTAAGAGGTCAGTTAATAAAGAACATAAAAAAACCAAGATGCCTGGTTTTTATATCTAACATATAAGCTATACTTAACTTGAATTTTGTGAGGCGAGGTGAGGCCTCTGTGAATCAGGGTTGACCTTGGATGTTGTGTCCCAGGTGTCTCGGTACGCAGACCTGGGCAGTATGATGTGGAGAGCAAGCTGTTGCCCATGTAGCAAGCTCCCCCTCTCCACACGTCTGAAAATCACAAAGGAACGGCAGGCACCGATACAGTTTGGTACTGGCAGCATCGTAGGGGTTGCCAGTCAGCATTGAACTCAACGTAGGACTGCCTTAGGGACTCCAGCTCTGGAATTTTCCTTCAGGGTTTACTCCCGAAGCCCTCCCCGTGAGTGGGTATAGCCGCAAAGCAGCGGTTTGAGATCAGAGTTCTCCTACTCCTACATGAGCTGCCAACCACGGCTGACAAGCCCCATCTGCCCGAAGCGACTGGGTTTCAGAGGTCAGTAACCCACCTTTGCCCCTTCTCTTGTCAGGAGAAATGGTTCTGTTGGGCTTAGTTGCTAAGCCACATGCTAAGGAGCTGGACTTGGCTATCAGAGGCTATTTGAGGTGCATGCCATTGGAAGCATTTAATAGGTAGTGGGAGCTTGTCCCCAATACTACCCCTTGCTAGAACAACCTTAAGGAACCACTTGAATTTTAGTAACACACACAAAATGGTGGAGGATCTCAGCATGTCAGACAGCATCTGTGAAAAAGAGTAAACAGCTGATGTTTTGGGTCAAGACCCTTCGTCAGGCCTGAAAAGTTGACTGTTTATTCTTTTCCAGTAAATGCTGCCTGGCCTGCTGAGTTCCTCCAGCATTTTCTGTGTGTTGCTTGAATTTCCAGCACCTGCAGATTTTCTCTCGTTTGTGACTTGAATTTTAGTGTTATGTAATATTAGGAAATTCAGGTAAGGGAATAGTCATGTCTTGAAGCATATTGATATCATGAGAGAGGAGGTGTTGCCAGTATTGAGGTACATAAAAATGGATAAATCCTAGGGTCTGAGTAAGTGTATCTAGGAGGTTGTGGAATGCAAGGGGAGAGATTTCTGTGGCCCTGGCAGAGATTTGCAGATCTTCCTAAGATTTTTTGTCTTTCTTAGGTACTGGAAGACTGGAGGATGGTTAACTTTGTGCCTTTATTTAAGAAGGGCTGCAAGGATAAGCCAGGGAACTACAGGCTGTTGACCCCAAAATCATTGGTGGGAAGCTTACTGGAACTAATTCCAAGATATGGGAAAGGCAAGGAAGGATTGGGGATAGTCAGCAAGGCTTTGTGCATGGGAAGTCATGTCTAAGAAATTTTAAAACGTGTTTTTGAAGAGACGACGAAGATAATCGACAAAGGCAGGTTGGTAGAATTGCCTTCATGGGCCTTAGCAAGGTCTTTCACAAAGACCCACCATGATAGGCTAGTCTGGAAGCAAGATCACATTAGTCCAGGGTGTGCCAGCCAAGTGGACACAGAATTATCTTGGCAGAAGGCGTCAGACAGTGGAAGTGGACAGTTGTTTTACAATTGGAGGTCTGTGACTAATGGCGTACCACAGGGATCGATGCTGGATCCCCTGTTGCTTGTCATAGACACTCAGGATATGGATGTGGGTGTGGGTGACATGATTGGTAAGATTACAGATAAAACCAGAATTGTAGTGGACGGTAAGAAAAGTTGTCTGAGGTTACAACAGGACCTAGACAAACATATGAATAGGCAGGAAATGGAGGGATATATGTGTAAGTAGATGTGCAGATTAACTTGGGGTCGTGATTGGCACAAACATCGTAGGCTAAAGGGCCAGTTCCCACGCCATACTGTTTTATGCTCTATTTCTACTACTACTGCAAAGAATGGAGTAAATTTTGGATTGTGCCGGATTCATCTGGTGTCACTAACAATTGGAGAAGGGTGCTGTGCTAGAATTTGTGTGGGAATTAATTGCTTTTATTAATGAAAATCATTGAAAATAAGACAACTTCAC
Source organism: Hypanus sabinus (assembly GCF_030144855.1). Lineage (NCBI taxonomy): Eukaryota > Metazoa > Chordata > Chondrichthyes > Myliobatiformes > Dasyatidae > Hypanus > Hypanus sabinus. The sequence continues at coordinate 23,814,278 of NC_082716.1, read as the reverse complement.
ATAGTCAGCTGCAAGTAGATATCAACAATAATGCTAAACTTTCGTCCCCCGGTGAACCATGCTCTTTTGAAGGAGTTAGAAACTCCTAAATTGATGGGATGTACATTCAGTGGCCCAACAGTCCGATCATATGCCAGCAGTTCTATCCATAAAAGCATCAGGAGGTTCAGTTGTTGTTCAGACCAAACATCAGAATGGGGGAAGAAATGTGATCTAAGTGACTTTGACTATGGAATATTTGTTGGCGTCAGACCGGATGGTTTGAGTATCTCAGAAACTACTGATCTCCTCGGATTTTCACACACAACAGTCTCTGGAGTTCACAGAGAATAGTGCAAAAACACAAAAGGAGAAACCGCTCAATGAGCAGCAGTTCTGTGGGTGAATAAGAGAGGTCAGAGGGGAATGACCACACTGGTCCAAGCTGACAAGAAGGCAACAGTAACTCCAATAACCACATGTTACAACAGCGGTGTGCAGAAGAGCATCTCCAAATGTGCAACATGTTGAACCTTGAAGGGGTTACATGCAGGGCTACAGCAGCAGAAGACCACAAACGTACACTCAGCGGCCACTTTATTAAGTACAGGAGGTATTTAACAAAATGGGCACTGAGTGTAGACATGTCAAAGGTGGGTTCTTCCAAGCTTTAGAGCAAGGACTGTGCCAATAAAAAACAGACAAGTATTCATTAGTTGTGAATTTCAATAGATTTATTATCCAGTATCAGAGAATGTAAATTCAGCGGTAGTGTTCAGTCTACAAGAAAACTACGCCAGAAGTTTGAAATTGTTTGCAATATGTTGCCATGTTGAGATCAGATACCAGACAGCACTTTGCCATATTTTAGAAAGGACTGGGCATGGTTCTCAAACATATGTATTTTGTGATAAGCAGCCTGACTACAGCAAGATAAGTAAAAACTAAGACTGGTGTTATACAGGCCAACTTAAAGGAAACTTTCCCCCACTACTTAAAACCGTATGAGAACTAGAACTATAAACATTTTCTTCTGGTAGTTTACTGTGAATTCCCCCCAAATACAAAACAGGCAATTCTATCAGACAGTGAATGTGCAATAACAAATGCTTGAAAAATAACACAAGTATGCAACTTACTGAATTGGTTGCCAAGGGAAACACAAATGGTCTCTTCTGATATCGAGGAAAAAAAATGAAATTGGGATTTATTTACCACTTAGAAACTGAAGAAACTCTTGGTTGCAATGGCCTTGAGCAGTACGAAAAGAGTTCAAAAGAAATGATGGTAAACATGGATGTTGTAAAAAAAAATCTGTGTAATTAAGGATCTTACATGGTTAATCTTCTCATGTACATATTATCCTGTGTTCCAGTGCTCTTGGCTGTTTTGCTACATGAGAATTGGACAAGGCTTCTGAAGCTTAAAACCCCATCATGCACAAGTATCACTGAGAGCTATTTTCAAGGCAAAATGCAGAATTCACAATTTTCTATTAAACACAGCTTAATATAAACACATATTCTTGCTGCATTCAATTTGCGGTCTGAATGATATCATTTATTAGTCAAAGACATACAAAATAGGTTTATTCTTAACTTAAAACAGTCACAGAATGGCCCAGAAAGCACAATGAATGATTTCACAGCACAGCATATTAATCACTCAAATGTTATCTTCTTCACATCATTTATTACAGGGCACCTTACTCCTTCAGAAAAAGAAGGCAACATGTACATGGAATGCCAAGATGTTAAATCAATACTTTGCATTTACAATTAATTATATGTCGTGGTGGAAAAACTAAAACTAATAAGGGGTTGTGCCAATTTATCATATTTATTGTTTTTTTTCTTGAGAAAATCATCTTCATCAATAATAATCTCTATGTGGGCTCTCAAATTCATGCTGATATAAATCAGGTGGCATAAATAAAGACTGCAGATCCTGGGTTTCCGGAGCCTATTATCAGACATTTTGCTATCTGGGAGCTTTTGTCATGTTTATGAAAGACATTAAATAGTTCAGCGAGGTGAGGGTAGGGGGTGGGGGGCGCTGCTGGGGACAGATGGGGAAGGACAGATAAAGATCATGGGGATGGTCAGGGATCTCCGATACATAAATATTCAGATGGCATAAATTTCTTTCCCCTGCGGTGATAGCAGAGGCCATGGTGTTATTACAGATGCTATCCATTATCTCTCGCTGTACTTGATATTAAGACAATAATGGAAAGAAAGGGATTATGTGCTTGTGTTAGAGAATCTGAAAGTTATTCTGAAAATAGGAAATGAATGAAAACAATCTTTCTTCAGGCACCCTGGCTGATTAACAGAATCCTTGCTCACAAATGGTACTTAACAATAAATCCTGCCCAGTGATAAAGAACAAACCACGATTCCTAAATGAAAGAGGGTGCAACATTTGCTTAACCTAGCTGGCAATCAAAGCTCTCAGATCTAAAGTTTATCCCAGAGACGAGTCTAAATTCGGACTGGCATTTGGGGAAATCCAGATTTACTCTGTCAGATGGTGCAAAACAAAAATCACCGCAGAATTTCAGCCAGAAGCTAATTTTGCGAAGGAGACAGCAGAAAAGTAATAAAATCTTAAACTAAGGCTGGAATTACAGACAGACTAGGTTCTCTGTGGTGGCCGCACCACATGAGATAATTAAATTTTGTTGGGTTGATTAAGCCTGAACAGATAGACTATATCTTGAGCTCTTGGCAACCAGCCATCAGTACTGACATTGCCTTCAGTCCTTGGGTCTCAACTGGCTACAAGTCATCACAGACTAACCAGGCAGGCTACCCGACCTGCTGAGTTCATCCAGCCTTTTTGTATGTCTTGAAATCACTAAGGTACCTGTTAAACTTAGAGGAAAGCAATTGCCCAATTCCAACATGTTTGTTTTGACCACCTGAACTATATTATTAGGAATTAATAGGAAATAATCAAAATATGGGATGACATAGACTTTAAAATATTGATGCTGGAGTCAGAATTTTCAAATATTTTCTGCTTTTATTTCAGATTTCTAGCACTTTCAGTTTCTTCTTAAATTTTCATGCTTTACCTGTGTCAAAGATGTCAAATGAGTACAACTTATGCAGTTACAAAGTGTGGGAAGTGGCCTTCAGTGTGTTTGAAAGCATGCACCTGGAACCCAGCCATGAAATAAATGTTAAGTTTTATAAGTACTTGACAAAGCATCTGTTTGTGTCTCTCTTTGTGCTAATTGGCTGCCATGTAGATGCATTCAGAGAATCAGCTCCAAGTGGGCTTAAACAGCAGTCCTTAAAAGAATATTTACATAATAGGTAGGCTCCATTAAAAAAAATAAGACCATAAGACATTAGAGCAGAGTTAGGCCGTTTGGCTCATCAAGTCTGCTCTGCCATTCTATCATAGCTGAATTTTTATCCCTCTCAACCCCATTCTCCTGCCTTCTGCCCATAAGTTTTGACACCCTTACTAGTCAAGAAACTATAAAACTCTGCTTTAAATATAGAAAATGTTTTGCCCTCCACAGATGTGTGTGGCAATGAATTCTACAGATTGTAGCTCGGAACTCGGGCAGTACTCGGTGACTGTTCTCGACTTCAACCAATATGATTTCCTCTATTCCAAGTCATTATCTTGAACTCCTTTTTCCCTGTCCTGCAGTACTCTCCCAATCTACTTATTTTATCTGAATGACCCCACGGTAGGATAGGGATTAGAACCACACTGATACAGAGTTCGGAGTTCAATTCTGCCACCATCTGAAGGAGTTTGTAAGTGCTCCTCCTGACCTTTCTTAAGGGTGCTCTGGTTTCCTCCTCCAGTCCAAAGGTGTACTGGTGAGTAGGTTAATTAGTCATTGTAAATTGTCCTGTGAAGGCTAGGGTTAATTAAGTGGGTTGCTGGATGGTGCAGTTCATTGGGCCAGAAGGGCCTGGTCCACTTTGCATCTCTAAATAAATAAAATACTCCATTCCTTGTGACATTCTTCTAACACCTGGTCAATCTCCAACCCAGATCTTCTACTTACTCCCCACTTTGTCCCCATTCACTCACTGTCCAGGTATTCTTCTTTTCATCTGCCAGATCACTTTCTATCCCAATGCAAGGCCGATTTGCATTGATGGCAGAAGCCAAGTTTCTGTGACCCAGATGTCTGCTGCCACAAACAAGAGTCACCAGGCCACTCCACTGATGCAATGCACGTTGGGTTGTTAGTCTATGTCTTCCAGCTTAGTGAACATTCACAGGATCCAAGGCACAATTGGCCAAACAGTTTTTTTGTGCATTGTTTATGTTCCCAGAATTGTTGTTAAAACAGTAGAGAACTAATATCATTCACTGTTAATTAACTGCAAAAAAAGAAGGGAAATGCACAGCCAACTGGTGAACAGAGAAGACGCTTTTGGAGCTCAGTAGTTTTGTGAAAATGGAAGCTCCAAGTCTGACTTTCCATTCAAATACATTGAACATAATGAAGCTCCTGGATGTGATACGTAACAAATTTGCCACAGAAAATCCAGAAATCTCTTTAACAAATGATTGGTGCCAAACAACATCTCCAGCACTGAAGTTTGTTTATTGCAAACAAGGAATACTATTCCCTGTGGTTTAACGACATTTGAGCTTTTAAAAAATATTACAATGGATTTCTTATGAAGGGTCAAAGAGCCATACATCAAGGGTGGGTTCTTCAGCCCAACTCGTCTAGGATGCCCATCTACGCCAGTACCGTTTGCCCATGTTTGATTAAGATTATCTTTATTAAGATTAAAATTAAGATTAGATCTATTTCTCATATGTATATCGGAACATACAGTAATCTATGTCACTTGTGTTAAATTAACGCAGCGAGAACAGTGCTAGTGCAGCTCACGTGTCACCAGACTTCCAGCACCAACATAGCATGCCCATATCCCTCTAAACCTTTCCAGTCCATGTCTCATTACAGGATCTTTAATGTTATTGTATCTTCCTCAACTACTTCCTCTGGCTATGAAAAAAGAAGTGTTAATTCTGTTTCCTCTCTCCACAAATGTCACCTGACCTGGCAAGTATTTCCAGTATTTCTCAATTGTACTTATGCTTACAAATATACACATGTAGTTTAGATCACCTAACTCTATCATGAGCTCTGGCCTCCTCAGCATCAAGGACACCTTCAAAAGGCAATGCCTCAAAAAAGTTGGCATCCATCATTAAGTCAAGTTTATTTTCATTTAGCTACTGTATACAGTATGCCATCAAATGAAACATTGTTTCTCTAGACCAGGGTGTAAAGCACAGTAGTACACATAACCTACAATGACTTAGAAAAGTCAGAATTATATCTACCAATGAATTGAATATAGATAAACAAAGTGTGGTAAATTACCTATTGTAGGGTACAGTACAAATTATCCAGTGACGCTTCGAATGAGATGCAGCAGAGAGTTCAGAAGTCTAATAGCCTGAGGGAGGAAGCTGTTTCCTATCCTGACTCTTCTCGTCTTTGTGCATTGTGGTCTCCTACATGATGGTAGAGGGTCAAAGAGGATGCTGCATTAAGAACCCCCAATACCTAGGGCATGCTTTCTTCTTTCTACTACTATCAGAGAAGAGGCACAGGAGCCTGAAGCCACACACATAATGTTTTAGGAACATTATTCTTCCCCGCTGCCATCAGATTTCTAAATGGACATGAACCAACTCATGAGTACTACCTCACTATCTTTGTTCTCTCTTTGCACTATTTATTTACTTTAATTGTATATATATCTTATTGTGATTTATAGCTTTTTTATGTATTGCATCGTAATGCTGCCACAAAACAATAAAATTTCACAGCATATGTCAGTGATTTTAAAGCTGATTCTGATTAACTGATCTTGGATTTGTCTCTTTTCCTTTCTCTTAATCAGATCCATCATTCATTCACTTCTCCTTCCATACCTGATTTGACTCTGGTCCATCTTTCAAATTTGTCTTAACCTTTGTGTTATTAAATTCACAATCCTTGGATTTCTGATTGTTTAAAAAGATACCCTGTGTCTTCACCTAGGTCACAGTTTATATAGCAGTATTTAATATATCATCCTGAGACACACAGACTGAAGGGCAGGTCATACCTCCACAATATTGGACATTTATTTATTTTGTATGCTTGCACTTTGGCTGAGTGGCATTTAAATTCTCATTATATTCAGGTACTGCAAATTAAAAGTTTGAAGAAGCTACCCTGTCATTAGTAGCTGGCTGTGGTCATTGCTAACATTACATTAAATGTTGTTGTAAACACAAACTATATTGCCAAGTTCATTATAAAGCTTGGGAACAGGTCATTAATCCCAACATGTCCATGCTGACCAATGGATACATTTTCATATTAATCCTATCTTCCAGCCCTTGGCCTATTGGTTTTGATGCTTAAATTATTCAAGTGCTTAGTAAGACACTTCCTAAAGCAGTTGTCTTTCCACCATTCATTCAGGCTGTGTATTCCACTCTCTGGGTGATAAACATCCCCCTCAGATCTCCTCAAAATCTTTATTCCTTATCCTAAATTTATGTCCTCTCATTTTATCTATCTCTGATATGGAAAAAGAGATGAGTGGTCTATAAGATGATTTTACCTGTGGCTTATCCCAATCGACTCTACCTATGCCCCACATAGATTTATGTACCTCAGTCTTCTCTCTTCTTAAGCTCCTTAGCTCCAGGGATATCAAATGTAACCAACCTCTCCAATCTCTACTCATAACTCCACCCCCGGCAACATTCAGGTGAACCAGCACCAAGTTAACTTTAAGCTACTGATGTAACACCATCTCCTTTCCAGGCCTATTGATTACATGTACAAAAAAAATAGATCAGCTGTAATTTATTTAAAATAATTTGTATAAGGAAATTATATACATTTACTTTAGTATCCTTTTATCATCTTCACACTTGGGTTCACCCACCATTCCCAGCGTTTGTGGACAGTTGGCAGAGACGGCCTTGAAACACAATCATCAAATTCATGATAATTGAATAAAACTCTCCTTTTGGCTCACACTCAAAAAGCTGGAGGAACTCAGCAGGCCAGGCAGCATCTATGGAAAATGTAAGCAGTCAATGTTTCATTCTGATGAAGGGTCTCAGCCTGAAATGTCAACTGTTTACTGTTTTCCGTAGACGCTGCCTGGCCTGCTAAGTTCCTCTAGCATTTTGTGTGTGTTGCTTTGGATTTCCAGCATCTGAAGATTTTCTCATGTTCCACTTGCACACTTGAGTCCAACTATGGTGACCAGTTAAACTACCAACACTCTTTAAGAGATGGAAAGAAACTGAAGTACCAAGAGAATATTCACCTGCTCACAGGGAGATCCTGCAAACTCCACACAGACAACACCCAGGTCAGGACTGAATCTGGACCTCTGGCACCTATGAGGCAGTGGCTCTACTGTCAGCACCATCACACACCCAAAATCGCTGGTGACACTGCGCTTCATCTACCAGTACCCCTGCCTGAGCACTACTGATGAAGGCTTCTTGGCCAAAAGATGCAGACTTCAGTTTGGAGATTTGCACTGATTCACACTTGGTTAAAGGATATGAGAATGGGATTAACTAATAAGCAAATAAATACTCAACGTGAAATTCTGACTCTCCCTCTACTTATTCAGTTAATTTACCCTGGTCATAACAGTATTTATCTGAGTATTTCCAGAATATTTTATCAGATTTCTAACTTGTATTGTATTTTGATTTTGGTTAAATGACAAACACTTTCAAAGGCATGATGGGCCAAATAGATTCTTCTGCTCCTATAATAACAGTGTGTTTGATGTGTAAAAGTGGCTGCAAAGTAAGTAGGATTAAATCATAGTGCAAAGCATGGTAAGCAGTATATCACACTCAAAAAGCTGGAGGACCTCAGCATCTTTGAAGAAGGGTAACAGTCTGTTGTATTCTGAGCCTGTTGACTCTCCCACTTCAGGAGATATCCTTTCCACATCCACTCTATCTAGATCTTCCAATATTTGATAGGTTTCGATGAGATTCACCCTCATTCTTCCATTCGCCAGCGAGTACAGACCCAGAGCCACCAAACACTCCTCATACATTAACACTTTCAGTCCTGCGATCATCTTGTGAACCTCCTCTGGACCTTTTGCAACACCAACACATCCTTTATAGGAAAGTCTAAAACCTGCAAGTGCCTTATAAATCCTCAGTGTCACATCGTTGCTCTGATATTCCAGTCTTTCCTCCAGATATTGAGAGTGTACTCTTTCCAACAGCCCCAATACACTTTCTTCCCTGCATCATTCTTCCTCCTAGGGTATAAATTAGTGGATTCTCACTGCAATTAATTTAACTGAAAAATAATACATTTAAAGCTCTTGCAAGGGATTATCTCCTAACTGAACTGTCAATTTACTTCTTTAGGCTGAGACTCCAACAAAAACACATAAAAGGAGCTAAAGGTATTGGTTGATTTTTAGCATCAAGTATTTTCTATTTTAAATGCTGCTTTGCAAAGTAAATACCGAAGATCTCTGCATCTAATACAAGCATGCTGGTTTGTCATTCTCTGTCTGTGTGTAGGTTTTTGTTGATTCTATTGTATTTCTTTGATCTACTGTGAATGCCTGCAAGAAAATGAATTTAAGGGTAGTGTAAGGAGTTATATAGGTATATTGATGATAAATCTACTTTGAATGTTCAACTTTGGTCCATCAAATCTGTCTGATGAAAGTGTATTGCGCTGAGTAGGATGAATTCTGATGCCATCCACTCATTAGTAATCATGAGATCAAGTAGACAACACAAGATTTTAAAGATTATGCCAGAATATTTAGATCAAAAACAAGACAAAATACAGAATGTTGCTTCCTGATCCACCAAAGGTTTAGAAATTAGTTCTGGAATCTTATAATTCCAAATCTCCAAACATCCTACTCATGCTTTATCAAATCCCAGAAAATATTACAGGTCTGTCAGCAAATATGGTCTGGATGATACAAGAGATCAAGCCTGAATTGCTATGATTCTGTGACATGCAGCCTAAATTTATGCACATCATTTCACACTTGTTGCTACTCAAGTGTATATTCTTCATTATTTCTTCTCCCAAACAGACTCATTGTGTGCTATCATGGAAAAATGTTTCAGCAATTATTTTACAAAAAGATTGTTATTTCATTATTTCTTGTTGATAAATTTTGTGATTTGAAACTGAGACTATGGTTGATCAGATCTTTAGCAAGAATATCCATGACAACATCCAATCTATATAAGCTTTGATTTCCTTGGCAGCAAAAATCTATTCTCCTCATTCTTGAATTTAAATTTAATTAAAGTGTCCGCGTGAGGGAGAAAATAATCCTCACCATTTAAATCATAAATATGTACAAGGAAAGTAATTTAAATTTCTCCCAGTGCCTCTGAATGACTTGAAGTTTACCTTTCATCAAGTGTGTTTTGTATGGGAAGCCAATGGCATCACCTTGGAATGCAAGGGAATGACATCCATTCAAGACATGATGGGCCTATACACCATTCCCAGGACCTACTGCTACTGATAGGGTGGCACAGTAGTGTAGTGGTTAAAACAATGCTTTACAGTACCAGCAACCCAGGTTCAATTCTCACCACTGCCTGTCAGGAGTTTGTACATTCTCCCTATGACTGCATGGGTTTCAGGTGTTTCAAAGTCCTACCAGATGGTAGGTTATTTGGTTATTGTAAATTGTCCCAAGATTAGGCTAAGATTAAATCAGGGGATTGCTCAGCAGCAGGGCCCAAAGGGCCAGAAGGGCCTACTCCATACTGTATGTCAATAAATAAATAATGGATCAACATAGGGTGACCAGATATGAAGAACGGGGGTGGATATGGGTCAGGAGTCCACTTCACTGATCCTGATGGCAGAAGTAGACCGAGAAAGAGTTCAGTAGCTCCCCCCAAAAAACAGTAGAAGGTTTCATTTGCAACGTACTGAGAAATTTGGTCCATTATTGGTTTAGAGAAGAATTCATTCTTTTCCAGAGTAGACAGCTCCAATACTGGTATATTCAAACTTACACACTGACTTGTTTCCTTCTATTGGAGCCCATGGTCCTCAGAGGCTGTACCATTTCCTAATAACAATAAGAAGCACTGATTGACATGAGTTCAGTACTTCACTGATTGGCGTCTTATCCAGTCATATGATTGAATATTACTCACTGAGCTATGTGAGCAAAAAAGTCATGTTTAGCAATCTAGTTTAGACCTCAATTAAATTATACAGTAAATAAAAAAATATACTATACAAGTTCCTTGGCATCAGCATCTCACAGAGTCTATCCTCGGCCCAACATATCGATGCAATCATGATGAAGTCACGCCAACGGCTGTAGTATTTTAGTAGATTGAGGAAATTTAATTTGTTACCAAAGACCCTTGCAAACTTATAGCACGTTGGAATGTAGCAGGAAAAGTGTATGGTCATGCATGTTGTTAGAAGGAATAAAGGTGTAGACTATTTTCCAAATAGGGAGAAAATTCAAAAATCAGAGGTGCAAAGGTGCAAGATTCCCTAAGGGCAAAACAACAAATTTCATGATATATTTTAGCAAAACTCTACTGAAATTCTTTGAGAAAATAACAGGCAGGATAGACAAAGAAGAGTCAGTGGGTGTCCTTTGTTTGGATTTACAGAAGGGGCTGCACATGAGGCTGCTAAACAAGTTAAGAGTCTATGTTATTACAAGAAAGTTATTAGCATGGGTAGAAGGTTGGCTGACTGGCCGAAGGCAAAGAGAGAAAATTAAAGGGGCCTTTTCCGGTTGCTTGCAGGTGACTAGTTGTGTTCCGCAGGTGTCAGTTTTGGAACTGATTTTTTTCATGTTATATGTCAATGATTTGGTTGGCAGTATTGATGGCTTGGTGGCCACGTTTACAGGTGACACAAAGATTGGTGCAAGGGCAGGTAGTGTTGAGGAAGCACAGAATCTGCAGAAGGAATTACCCAAATGGGCAGAATGAGCAAAGAAATGGCAGATGGAATATAATGCAGATCATGCACTTTGATAGAAGGTGAATCTGTAGAACTCATTGCCATAGACAGCTATGGAGGACAAGTCATTAGGTATATTTAAAGCAGTGGTTAATGGGTTCTTGATTAATCAGAGTGTCAAAGATTACAGGGAGAAGGATTGAGAGGGATAATAAATCAGCCATGATAGAATGGTGGAGCAGAATCAATGGGCCAAAGGGCCTAATTCTGCTCCTGTGTCTCATGGTCTTATGGAAAATAACCCCAATTCTGATTGATTTTCCAGGCAATGTCATACAAGTATCCAATATTATCCAAATAGGCATAACATTCTCATTAAGATTCATTATCGTTATCAGATTCCATACGTGGGGACTGAATAAACAAGTAACAGTTACAAAACCATAACCATAACAAGAATGGCAGCATATTTTAAAGAGAAGAATGAGATGAAGATTGTGTTTTGATAACTGGGCATTTGTCATAAATATAGCAGATGAAGTGCAAGAGAAGCTTTTAACTAAGGCAAAAGGCAAATTGAACAAAATTGTATCATTAATTAAAGTGAGACTAAGGAGAAATAGATTGGCAAAGCTCGTAGGGAAAAGGCATGCAATAAATGCAATAAATTAATTTAAACTCTACTTAGGAATATTAGGGGAAAACTGGAAAGAGCTTTTGTAACAAGAAACCTACACCAAAGCATTCTTATGACTATGGAAGTAGGATAGTAGTTGGAATGGCGTAGACGTCTGTAAACCCTTGAGAGAAATAAATTACATTCTAAACCACATGAATCCAAGAGACATCTGTGAAATATTGCTGGACATTTTGAGAGGGTGCATGAATGAAATAACCAAGAAACAACTCTTCATTCCAGATACTAAATGACAGAGGGATAAGTGGTAACAGTAGACTCATTAGACTAATCTCAGCATTAATAGAAATATTCATTTCAACAGCTCTTTTCTGGATTGTTCAATGGAATAACCACCAATGGAAATCCTTCCGGAATGCTAGAGTGAAAAACAGCATCTGGAGAAGTAGACCCAAATTGGCCAGATACCAGAGTGAAATTGCAGCAGCCACTAAAACTGCAGATATCATATCACATTATCTCTAGCTGTCGAGCAAATGAAGCCACAAATTGTCTCTTTTACTTTTTAATAATTCGCCTGTTGCTTCCACAAAAATCAGCAGGAAACATTTGTGCAAGTTTGAAAGTGATTAGATGTAATCACAAAAAAAAACAGACATGCAGGAACACCGTAATAGCTATTCCCATACCACTGATTGAATATTGAATTATCAAATGAAAGGAAAAGCTATAGCCAAGATAATTCTTTTGAGATTTCGTGCTAAAATGTTTTTAGAAACTGTATCAATGTAATGCATTTTAGAATTATTAAGGGGCTTCTCAAAAGTCCTTACTTCAAATGGACACTATTTTGGATGGTAGTTGATTATGATTCCATTTTGTTTGTGGTTTGCTTGTAAAATTAAGTCATTTGCTATTTGCAACATCTGTTTGGAGTTGGGCACATCCATCCAAGTCATTAAGTGCGATCAACTCATTGAAATGATCCAATTTGGAGCATTGGTCCTAGCAGATGTATTGGACTGTCTGTTTATTAAAATGAACAGTTTCTTCTCAATAATAGCAGGTGGATGAAGCCTTCTTGCTCAGACAAGAATAGAAATCTCTTGTGTTCAAGTATTTTTTCTAAATTGTCAACATTAAAAACCTTCTCTTTTAAAATATGATTGGGTGCCACAGTAGTCCTGGTGGCTAGCATGACACCACTACAGCTCTGGATGTTGGCATTCAAAGTTCAATTCAAACTCCACCTGTAAAGAGTTTGTACAGTCTCCTCATGACCACATGGGTTTCCTCCAGGTGCCCCTGTTTCCTCCCACAGTCCAAAGGTGTACTGGTTAGTAGGTTAATCGGTCTTTGTATATCATCCTGCGATTAGGCTGGTGTTTGCTGGGTCGCATGTCTTGTTGGACTAGAAGGGTCTCTTCTATGCTATTTCTCTAAATAAAATAAGTGATTTGAGATTATATAATGATTTTGGTCCTTGTTCCCTACTCTCCATAATTTATGTTTTTATAGTCCTGCAGCAATTTGCTCAAGCTCTGAGTTTCTTATCCAATCTATTTATTGCATTCATTGTTAAAAGGAAGAGCAAATCCATTCACCCTCTAGGGCTCTTAACAGATTTCCGTTCAGTCCTATCACCTTGAGAAGGTTCAAACCACAATCCACAAATTAAGTGCATGATCTGATGTGACACTCTGCTTTGGAACACTGGGAGAATGCTGGACTGTCAGCAGTATTGTATCTATAGGCTGAGACGTGAAACTAATGCTCCTGTTTTCCCCACCATTGAGTACATTTACATGGAGCCCTACCACAAGAAAATAGCATCCACCATCAAGGAACACCAACTAACCTCTCTCCACAGCTCCGAATTAATTACATGACCTACAGACTAATTTTCAAAGTCTCTTTTACAATTCAGGTTCTCAGTAGTATTTTTTAATTTGCATTAGTTTGTCCTCTTTGCATGATTTTTTTGTGTGTTAGTCTGGTTATTTGTCAGCTTTTATGTTTATTTTTGTAGATTCTTTTTTATTTCTTTATTGTTTCTGTAAATGGCTAGAAGAAAGTAAATTTCAAGGTAGTATATGTAACATAAACTGTATATACTTTGATAATAAATGTACTTTGAACTTGGAACTGTTAAAGATCCTACAAAATTACTTAATGAAAACCTAAGTGCTCCTCTGCTTCTTGAAAAACTTTCCCCTCATCAAACGGAAATCTTAACTTGACTTCCCTCTATTCCAATGGTGTCTGATTTGCTGAGAATTTCCATCATTCACAACATTAATAGGAAGATTAATTACAAGAGCCCTTTGTAGATTGGCCAAATACAGAAGTGATTTTAGAATTTGGGGTTTTCACCATCTGCAATATTTTATTTTTGGACTATTAAAAGCATATTAACTAATTATTCATTTCACTATTATTTATGAGTTCTTGTTTTGAATATAGCTGATATATTGTTTACATAACAGTAATCACTCACTTCAAAATAATTAATTGTAGGTAAAGCACTTTCCAATGTAATAAGGTGTTATTTAAATGCAAATAATATGATGGATGATAATGTCTGTTTGAGGAAGGGATCGGAGAAAGATAATGGCAGAAAAGTCAACATGTAAAGCAGTAAATTTTGTACAGTATAAAGTTGTAAACTGTTCGTTACCACATAAATTTGGTTAAAAGATAAATCAAGTTATAAATTGTTTCCTATCTGATGAGTATATAACTTTAATTTCAATAGCTCATTCACAATTTAACAAATCAGTACTTTGCTGTTCAGTTGGGAAACTCATAAAATTGTTCAAGTGAGTTTCAAAGTGCAGTAGATCGAGGTAATAAGGCTGGGTATTTTTCTTCAACTCTCATTAGGAAGCACCACACACAAAATGCTGAAGGCAGCATCTATGGAAAAGAGTAACACACAACATTTTGGGCCAAGATCCAAGATCCTTCTTCAGGACTGTAAAGGGAAGGGGGGAGATGCCAGAATATAAAGGTGGTGGCGGGGGGGGGGGGGGGTGAGGGGAAGGAAGCTTTCCATAGGAGTTGCAGTACAAAATATCACTTACGATTAAAATAAATTATTTGGGATGGAAACCCATCAAAAAGTTATTTAATGGTTGTGTTTATTACTTAAATGGCTTGATAGCAATTCCAGAAAATCATCTTCTTACGGTGAATTAAAATAACCAAACCAGAAAATAACTGTAATTGTTCAAATCACATGATCACATGTTGGTCTATATCTTGTGGATACACTTCCCTATGAAGTGTTTCCTCAGCTGGTGACAAAACCTTCTGCCCTGTTGTCTAGATTCCGGTGTCCTTTAGTACTGTACTAGAGGACACCCAGTGATCGACTAGCTGAGGAGGTGCCCATCCTCCTTCCTTTGTCCCATGGTCCTCTCTCCTCTCCTGTCAGATTCTTCCTTCTTCAGCACTACCTTTTCCATCTGTCACTTCCCAGCTTCTCACTTCATCCCGATTCTTCTACCCACCCACCCACCTTCCCCGTTACCTGGCTTCACCTATCACCTGCTAGCTTGTACCCCATCTCCTCCCCCACCTCATTCTGGCTTCTGCCCCCTTTCTTACCAGTCCCTATGAAGGGTCTCAGCCCAAATCACTGACTGCTTATTCCTCTCCATAGATGCAGCCTGACCAGCTGAGTTCCTCCAAAATTTGTGGGTGTTACTCTGGATTTCCAACATATTCCATATCTCCTGTTTGCGCAGATTTCCTGGGACTTTTCTGGCTGTCAAAGCTGTTTTGTGTGTGCAGCCGCTGCCTCCCCTGTGCTTTGCCACAATGAGATGATGAGACATGAGGTCACCATGGAAGACTACAGTCAGTGGAATGCTGGAACAAGCACCATCGCTAGGACTGAGCTACCACCATCTTCAGACTAACAAAAGTTGTGGCCTCTTAGAAAATATTCAAACAGAAGTAGCATTTACCTTTGGTGTTAGAATAAATTCAGAAGAGATCTTTGTTCACCTTTGAAATTTGTTTGCCTCAACTTTACCAACATATCCATTAGAATCAAGTTTATTATCACTGGCATACAGTATGTCATGAAATTTGTTGTTTTACAACAGCAGTACAGTGCAATACAGGAAAAGTACTATAAATTACAATAAGAAGTATATATTAAAAATTAAATTAAGTAAGTAGTGCAAATAGCTGGTCAGTGATGTAGTGGCATCAGCACCAAACTTCGAGGCGATTCAGTCCAAGTTTGAATCCGACTGTCTCCTTGCACGCTTTCCATCCATGCTGGGTTGAGTGTTGAACTAGCAACTTGACCTTGTAAAAAACAGTCAAATGCTATGGAAACAGCAAAAAAAAAAAATGCCACCCGAAGAACCACAAGGCATGAAAATGAACAACAACTTGTTCAAAAAGAGAACAAAATTAGTGAGGTAGTGTTTATAGATTGGTTCATTGTCCACTCAGAAATCTGACGGCAGCGAAGGAGAACTTGTTCCAATCTGTTTATCTTCAGAGTTCAGCTGTACTTCCTTTTGGATGTTAGCAATAAGAAAGGACCATGTCCTCGGTGACTCAGGTCCTTAATGATGGATGCCGCTGCTTTAAGGCATCGTATTTTGAAGATGTATTCATCATTATTCTACAGATTTAAATCATATTTCCTGTCACACTTGTTCCCAAATGGAAAGAAATTTACTGGCCCTGAACCAGATCCTGGCCACTCCTGTCCATGCAATTCAGAACTCTTTGAGTTGATGACAAAAGGTGTACAGGTTTATTTTGAATTAGATGTATCACCAATACATTCTGTTCTGATATGCAAGCCAAAGTTTTTCAATGGCACTCTTGCCCTCGTTTTGTCTTTTGAACACCTGCTACATATTTTCTGGCTACTTTAATATATAATCTCACCCGAACCCAATTCCTATTTAATATATGAACCTTTCAGGTATCTTTCATTAAAAATCCATCTGCCATCTTTCAACCCATCTGCCATTTTTAGTCCATCTGCTTAATCAGGCTAAATCTCTTTGGCATGTTGAAGACTCACCTAATTAATATAATTTGCAGATTTCCTTATCAGCCTAAACAGTTCTCTAATGGCTTGTTTACCCTGCATTGGTCTTATACCAGTTACTAATTACTGCTTTGTTGCCCCATCACTCATTTCACTCCATATTGTTTCAACAATATGTGCCTGCAACACAGCACTTCCAAAGCGTTATTTATTTCATTTGTCTATTCATTGGTTTCTCACGTTGTAGGATTTGTTCGTTCACTATGTGCCCTTTCCATGACCATGATTGACCCTGGCAAAGTTTTCTAAAGAAGTGGTTTGCCATTGCCTTGTTCTGGGCAGTGTCTTTACAAGACGAGCAACCCCAGCCACTGTCAATACTCTTCAGAGATTGTCTGCCTGGCATCAGTGGTCACACGACCAGGACTTGACTATGCACCAGCTGCGCATACAATCATCCGTCGCCTACTCCCATGCCATCATGTGATCCTGATTGGGGGGCCAAGCAGGTCCTACACCTTGCCCAAGGGCGACCTGCAGGCTAGCGGACGCGCCTTACACCTCCTTTGGTAGAACATGTCTCTACCCTGCCACCTGATCATTTGTAGGATTGTCCGCATGAAATACTTTATATCCTATAAATTCTTTAAATGAGCACGGCATGGTAGAGTAACAGTTAGTGTAACAGAGCCAATGGTCACCAATCCAGAGTTGATTCCTGCCACTGTATGTAAGATGTTGGTAGATTTTCCTTACAGCCGCTCAGGATTCCTCTGTGTGCTCTAGTTTCCCTCCATGTTCTAAAAAACATATAGTTAGGATTAGTAAGTTGTGGGTATGCTATATTGGTGCCAGAAGAATGGTAACATTTGCAGGTTGATTCGAATGATGTAAAACAAAAAAAAAAATGGCAAAATAGTACAACTGTGGCTGAGAAGGGGAAGTCAAAACTAATATAAAAGCAAAAGAGAAGGCAGACAACAAAGCAAAAATTAGCGGGAAGGTAGAGGATTGGGAAGCATTTAAAAACCTACAGAAAGCAACTAATAGAATCATTAGGAGGGAAATGATGAAATAAGAAAGCAAGCTGGCAAACAATATCAAGGTGGATAGAAAAAGCATTTTCAAGTATATAAAAAAAAAGAGAGATGAAAGTGGATATAGGACCCCGAAACAATGAGACCAGAGGAATAATAATGTTGGACAAGGAAATGGCAGATGAATTAAATAAGTGGTTTGCGTCAATCTTCACCGTGGAAAACACGAGCAGTAGTAGGCCAGAGGACTGGAAAATTGCAAATGTTACTCCACTCTTTGATAAAAAAGGAAGGCAGACAAAAGGAAGTTATAGACCAGTTAGCCTGACCTCAGTGGTTGGGAAGATGTTGGAGTTAATTGTTAAGGATGAGGTTGTGGTGAAATTGGTGACACAGGACAAGACAGGATAAAGTCAGCATAGTTTCTTTAAGGGAAAATCCTGTTTAACGAACCTGTTGGAATTCTTTGAGGACAAGAGACAATAGACAGTATGTGCAGGAGTAGGCCATTCGGCCCTTCTAGCCAGCACCACCATTCACTGTGAGCATGGCTGATCATACACAATCAGTACCCTGTTCCTGTCCTCTCCCCATATCTCTTGACCCCGCTATCTATAAGAGCTCTATCTAACTCTCTCTTGAATGCATACAGAGACTTGGCCTCCACCGCCTTCTGGGGCAGAGCATTCCACATATCCACCACTCTCTGGGTGAAAAAGTTTTTCCGCATCTCAGTTCTAAATGGCCTACCCCTTATTCTTAAATTGTGGCCTCTAGTTCTGGACTCACCCATCAGCGGGAACATGCTTCCTGCCTCCAGCGTGTCCAATCCCTTAATAATCTTATATGTTTCAATCAGATCCCCTCTCATCCTTCTAAATTCCAGTGTATACAAGCCCAGTCGCTCCAATCTTTCAACATATGACAGTCCCGCCATTCCGGGAATTAACCTTGTGAACCTACGCTGCACTCCCTGAATAGCAAGAATGTCCTTCCTCAAATATGGAGACCAAAACTGCACACAATACTCCAGGTGTGGTCTCACCAGGGCCCTGTACAGCTGCAGAAGGACCTCTTTAGTCCTATACTCAATTCCTTTTGTTATAAAAGCCAGCATGCCATTAACTTTCTTCACTGCCTGCTGTACCTGCATGCTTGCTTTCATTGACTGATGTACAAGAACACCTAGATCTCGTTGTACTTCTCCTTTTCCTAACTTGACTCCATTTAGATAGTAATCTGCCTTCCTGTTCTTGCCACCAAAGTGGATAACCTCACATTTATCCACATTAAACTGCATCTGCCATACATTTGTCCACTCACCCAACCTGTCCAAGTCATCCTGCATTCTCTTAACATCCTCCTGACATTTCACACTGCCACCCAGCTTTGTGTCATCAGCAAATTTGTTGATATTACTTTTAATCCCTTCATCTAAATCATTAATGTATATTGTAAACAGTTGCGGTCCCAGCACCAAACCTTGCGGTACCCCACTGGTCACAGCCTGCCGTTCCGAAAGGGACCTGTTAATCACTACTCTTTGTTTCCTCTCAGCCAGCCAATTTTCAATCTATGTCAGTACTTTGCCCCCAATACCATGTGCCCTAATTTTGCCCACTAATCTCCTATGTGGGACTTTATCAAAAGCTTTCTGGAAGTCCAGGTACGCACATCCACTACATCCACGAGGAGATTACACGTTGATTAGATAAGGGGGATGTAGTGGATGTTGTATATTTGGACATTCAGAAGGGCTTTGACAAGGTGCCACACATGAGGCCACTTACTAAGTTAAGAGCACATTGTATTACAGAAAAGTTACTAACATGGTTAGAGCATTGGCTGATTGGTAGGAAGCAGTGAATGGGAATAAAAGGCTGCCATTGACTAGTGGTGTTCCACAGGGGTCGGTGTTGGAACCGTTTCTTTTTATGCTGTATATCAATGACTTAGATGATGAAAAAGATGGCTTTGTTGCCAAATTTGCACATGATGTGAAGATTGGCAGGTAGTGTTGAGGGAACAGGAAGGCTGCAGAAGGACTTAGTCATATTAAGGAAAATAAGCAAGAAAGTGTCAAATGAAGTACAAAGCTGGAAAATGCATGGTAATGCACTTTGGTAGAAGAAATTGAAACCTTTCATTGAAACCTTTCGAATGTTGAAAAGCCTAGACAGAGTAGATGTGGAAAGGATGTTTCCCATGGTGGGAAGGTCTTGGACAAGAGGGTACAGCCTTAGGATAAAGGGGATCCATTTAAAACAGAGCAATTATTTTAGCCAGAGAGTGGTGAATTTGTGGAATTTGTTACAAGAGGCAGCTGTGGAGGCCAGGTTGTTGGGCATATTTAAGGCAGGGATCAATAGGTTCTTGATTGTCACCAAAGGTTCAAGGAGAAGGCCGGGAAGTGGGAATGAGGAGAAAAAAGAGGTTCAGCCATGATTGAATGGCGAAGAAGACTTGATGGGCCAAATGGCCCAATTCTGCTCCTATGTCTTATGGTTTTATGCTTTGATGCAAATGAGACAAGTAGAGTTAATTTTGAGATGTGCTTTAAAAAAGCACAGATATTAGAGAAGAGTTTATCCTTAGTTCTCTGTAAGTGATATTTCTGCTGCTAATTTTGATAAAGTATTTTTTTTAATTGTTGACTCATTTTGCCCACATAATATATTTGATAATGGTGCTCCTACCGTTCTATACGTCTTCTTGGAAGTCCATTGGGAATGACGACGACGTCACTGACATCTCTGATGAGAGCGAAGCCCCAAGTGGGAAGTGCAGGTGCGTCCACAGGTCAGGGCATGTTATGGCCATTGAAGGGTCTGGTCATTTCTCCTTACGGTCCTGGCACCTTTGATCAAGGTCTTTCAGCTGCTGCTCTTTGAAAGTGCTGGTACCTTTGTAGACTGCCAGGCACCAGCCATTGCGGTCTTTGGCCAAAGCTTCCCAACCAGTCACAGGGATATTGCAGTCTTTATAGTGCTTTATGGGACCCCCCTGCTTTCTGGTGCCATTTGCCAGCTCGGAAATGAATAGTATCTTTGGAAGGCGGCTGTCTTCCATCCTGACCACGTGTCCAACCCATCGAAGTTGAGCCTTCATGATCAGTGTCTGTGCTAGAGCTCTCGACAATTCATAGCACTTCTATGCCAGGGAGTCTGTCTTGCCATGAGATGCCCATGACCTTGCGAAGGCATCACAGGTAGAATTGGTCAAGCATCTTGATGTACCTGCGTCCTGGGTGTTTCACAGCCTGACAGCAGAGCAGTCAGGACAACTGCTCTGTAGATTGCCATCTTGGTCTTCAGCCAGATGCCATGTTCTCCCCACACACGTGTCCATAGCTTGCCAAAGTATGCCCCAGCTTTTGCAAGTCTGTTTGAGACTGCAAGAGGAGGTGAGGCAGCTTCCCAGGTAGGTGAAGGCATCCACCTTGTTAAACTGTGTTCCTTCAATCTCAGTTTGTGGTTCTGCAGGGCTGGCATGGGGTGCAGGCTGAAGTAGAACTTCTGTCTTCTTCAGGCTGATGACTAGGCTGAATTTTCCCACTGCTACAGCGAGGCAGTCAGCGAATTCCTGAATGTCCCTTTCACAGTGTGCTGCAGGAGCACGGTCATCTGCAATAGATTCTAGTACTATTGCTTCCAGTACTTTGGTCTTGACCTTGAGGCGTCACAGATCAAAGATCCATCTATCAGTCCTGTAGCAAATTGATACGCCTCTGTGGTTGTCACAGGATGTCCTGCACCTCCCCACCTTGTTCTTCTACAGATGGATGACGTTTGCATCCATAAAGTCCTGTGATACACAGACTTTCTCCCAGAACTGCTGCATGAGCCCTGTCAGCCTCTGAAGAAGGGTTTCACCACCTTCCTTGAAGACTTCTGATGGGATCCCACCCAGACCAGGGACCTTACCTGGCTGCAGCTGGTTGACTGCCTTCCTAGCTTCTACCAATGTGGGGGGATCATCAAGGGCCTCCAAAACTGGGGCAGGTCTTCTATGGCTTGGGTTTCTATCTGGGATGGCCTGTTCAGCAGCTGGTTGACATGGTCTGCCCAGAGTTGGAAGATGTTGCTTTTGTCAGTGAAGCATGCTCTATCCAAGGTGTGGACTGGTGCCATGACATTGGAGGAAGGTCCATATACTGCCATTAGACCATCAAGAACTTCTTTGTGTTGTTCTGGTCAGTGTAGTGCTGAAGTTCTGCCACTTTGGCCTGCCAGCACTGATCTTTCATCTTCCACAGCTCAGCCTGGACCTTACTACGGAGGTGCTTCAAGCAGTCATGTTTGGACGTTGACTGCTTGTCACTGAGCCAGCTCGCAAAGTTTTCCTGCTTCTGCTTGAGAAGGGTGATGATACCAGAGTTATTCTTATCAAACCAATCCTGATGCTTCTTCTTGGGATGCCTAAGAATGGCACTTGCAGCATTGTACAGGGACAGCCCATGGGTCTGTTTCCTCAAACAGTTGCTCAAGTTGTTCCTCCAGTTTTCTGATCAGCTCTTCTGTGATGCTGGCGTCAGTGAGCCATTGATTGTCCAGCTTCCACTTAGTGTCAGACTGCTGGCACCTGTGTGCTCTGGCAATCTGAAATGACAGCTTGCTTCTCTGCAGGATGTGGTCGGCCCAGCAGTCTGCACCCCTTGTTGCTCTGGTGATGATCACATCCCTGATGGCCCAGCACCTTGAGATCACGTAATCAATCAGGTGCCGGTTCTTGGAGCGCAGGTGCATCCAAGTTGTCTTGTGGATGTCTGGAAGCTGAAATAGAGTGTTGGTGATTGTCAGCCATTTTCTGCACAGACGGTGAGTAGTAGCTGCCCATTTGAATTCTCCTTCCCAAGGCCATGATTGCCAATTGCTTCTGATTAAGACTGATGGTCACTGCCTACTTGGGCATTAAAACCATCAAATAGCAGGAACTTGCCATCTTTAAGGGCAGATTTAAGGGCAGTAGCTGGCCGAGTTCCTGGTAGAAAAATTCCTTCTGTTCAGAGGTGTAGGTCAGTGATCAGAGACAGATGAGTCTTGGCTTTCAGAGACAGCCTCATTACTGTGAGGCGATCGTTGATGTCTCTGGGGAGGGACTCCAGGTTCTTGTCCATTGTGGTCCGGATGGAAAAGCCAATTCCGGCCTCTCTAGCCTCATCCTTTCCCTTGGCTCTCCAAGAAAACATGTAGCCAGCCCCTACTTCTGTGATCTCACCAGTCTCGGCCAGGCGTGTCTCACTGACACAGAAATCAACATTGTACTTCTGAAGCACGTGTCCTACAAATGCAATTCGCCTTCCTGGTCTGTTGCTGACATTCCAGGTTGCAACATAAAATTTGCTTAGCTTTCTACTGGTCCGTCTTTCTTTTGTGGTTTTTGAAGTAGTTTGACTGCAAAATAGATGTCCAGTCAGCTAAGTTGTCACCAAATCCAGGGCAGGAGGTGTATGAGGACCATAAGTTGCCCAAGCATCACGATCCCCCTCTCCGTCCAGATGCTGTTGTCAAAAGGGATGCCAGGCATAACATTTTGACAACGGCGGAACTGCAGGAGCTGCCAGAATGACTCTGAATCAAAATCAGACTGTCGTAGAGGGTGTGGACTCCAGATTCCTTCCTTGGGGTGTACTCGTGAAGCCTTTCCCGTGTGTGGGTATAGCCACAAGGCAGCAAAGTTTTAAAATCTGAGTTTTCCTTCTCCTAGGTGTGCTAACGAGCCCCACCTGCCCAAAACCATTGGTTTTAAGGTGTCAACAACCCGCCTTCGCCCCTTCTCCTGTCAGTGTAAACAGTTCTGCCATGTGAAGGCCAAGAGTTGGACTTGGTTATCAGAAGCTATTCTGTAACACCCACCATTGGGAGCACTTTATAAGTAGTGGGAGCTTATCCCCACTACCACCCCATCTTTGACAAGCATTTGGAATTCATTCTATATGTATGTAAAATAAAAATAAGTAATTGAAACAGAATAGATTAGACCACAAAAAGGTTTCCCAGAAAGCTACATTTACAGGTAGAACCATATTCTTAGCAGGTATAATTACCTTTCCCAGGTAATTTTCAGTGAAGGCAGTGACAGGGTTGACTTCTAGGGTGATTAGCACATCTGCCAATACATGACCTGCGTGCTTTTTCTGACACTCATCCAAAGTAAGTTCCTTCAGGCAAACCTAAAGCAGGCCAATACTTTATGGCACCAAATTTGGCAATCCCTTAAGGCCAATTTGACAAGCTTTGGGAGAGTTATGCTCAGTGCTGTCACACTGGGACCAGAGTTATGTTATTGCTGATTGCAGAAAATTGTTCAGATTTATGGACTACAATCAGATAAAAACTTAAAGAGGTGATCCTGTTATCAGCAGTCATCAACACCATACAGTACCAAAAATTAGCTGAGCTATTGGGATATATGACAGAGCACTTTCTACCTTAACATCCTTGCAGTTGTCCTTAAATCTTTTGCTCCTGAATTAAGTGAGCCTGTAGCTAAGTTGTTCCAGTAAAGCAACAACACTGGCATCTACTTGTAAAAATGGACAATCGCCCAAAGATGCTCTCTCCAAAAAATGCAGGACAAATGCATTCCACCTAATTATCTCCTCATCGGTCTATTCTCAATCATCAGCAAAGTGCTGTCAAAAGTGTCAACACTTCCTCACCAATAATCTACTCATTTTGGGTTCTGACAGCTTCACTTGGCTAGAAAATGCATTGATGCCTCTGTTTATACAGGAACAAGAGAGATGAATACCAGGGGTAAGATGAGAGCTACAGCACTGATATCAAAGCAACACTCGTGGCATCATAGAGCCCTGATACAGCTGAAGTTAATGAAAATCCAAGAGGGAGCATTCCACTGGTTGGCACCACACTTGCACTGAGTAAAGAGAGTTCTGTCTAGTGAAAGTCAGCCAGGAAATTTGGTGCTAGGGCATCACAGCAAGAATTCTTCCAGGCAGTGTCCTAGGCCCATCCACTTTCAACTGCTTCCTACCAAAATGACAGGATATTTGTTGAAGATTACATTATGGTAAGTAATGTTTGTACTGTTTTGGTGGAAACGTACATGATTCACAACCACCAACATTGAGTTGGAGTTCTCTTTAACAGGCTTGTCTGACACGATGATGTAATTCAGTTACTGCGCTTTGTTTTCAGGCTTTGGAGTACAATAAATGAGGTGTTACTGTTTCCCCTGAATATAAAAAGCCTCATATCATTTTATTTGCAATAACCAACATAGGTAACCCCATTGCTCTAGGATGATTGCAGAGTTATTGAATCTGTCGGCCAATGCAGTCGCTTTGAAACTGCTGGAGCTTTGGGAGCAAAATTGCCATTGCTTGATTTATACCATCCGAGGCGCAATTTGCACTGCGAGGTATCTCCGCCAAAAATAC
The DNA here is from genome assembly GCF_030144855.1 of Hypanus sabinus. NCBI lineage: Eukaryota > Metazoa > Chordata > Chondrichthyes > Myliobatiformes > Dasyatidae > Hypanus > Hypanus sabinus. The sequence continues at coordinate 23,789,228 of NC_082716.1, read as the reverse complement.
CAAGTATTTCTATGTGGTAGCATTGCTCAGATGGTGAGTCTACTTGAACACCTGCCCGATTGCTGAAAACTCACCTTTTACAGACTTTTGGACCAGCAGTCTGAGTGCACAGAATGGCTGCTCTCCTTTCCTGGCATTGGTTGAAGCTAACGGACCACATGCTGGGAAATCACCATCCTTGTTTTATTTTTGAAGAACTCTTCATGCAACAAATGCCTGATGAAGTTCACAAAGCCCTCACTAATGCACCCGTGAAGGACGATAGAGAGCTTGCTGAAACGGCGGACCATCGACACCCAGCCAGGCAGAGCTGCATAATTGCTTGTCGTTTCCCTGCCTCAATAAGCTGCTTCAGCAAGGCTTCCAGGCAGACAACACCAGGTCTGTGTTCTTACCACACTCGCTTTGGCACCAACACCAGGAAGTGTCGACCACTTTGCAGCTTTGACAGTGCCAGAAATCAGAACGTCAGAGGTCCGCGAACACCATAGGTTCCAGCTGCCAGGGATGCCTACTGTACATTACGGACACCCTTTCAGGGCGACACTTCCTGCGTGACATGGGTGGTAAAGTGAGGGTGCTGCCAGCGTCGCATATTGATGAGAAGGCAATGAGCAACAAAACCTCACGGGAAGCTGATGGCAGCAGGATCCCAACCTACAGGACATGACAAGTAATGCTCTGCTTCGGTGGGTGACGTTACACATGGGAATTTGTCCCAGCTGAAGTGGCTAGACCTCTGCTTAGTGCTGATTTTCTGTGTGCTCAAGAACTGTTAGTTGATCTAAAGAAATGCCAGCCTGTGGAAGTCAAGGATTTTGGGTCATTATCCTGCTTCTCCAGTAAGTTCCCCACAACGACTCTGTCAAGCACATGCACCACCACATGTGAGTTTACTTGACTGCTGGGTGAACTCTCAAACCTTACCATGTCCACATTCTCTACTACAGTCACAAAATATCAGGTCCAGCACCGCATTTCTACAAACAGCATGCCAGTCCATGCCCGCGTCCATAGACTGGACCTGGAAAAGTTGACAACTGCAAAGGCTGAGTTCACCAATATGGAAGGACTCAGCATTGTATGCTGGCCAACGAGCCCCTGGGCTTCACCCGCCATATGGCTGCTAAGTCTGATGGTGGCTGCCACCCATGCCACTATCAACCCCTTGCTGCTACCCGGTGCCACACATCCAGGACTTCTCCAGAGTTGACTTATTTAGGGGCTGCCATGAGGAAACCATGTGCTCAGAGGAAATTCCCAAAATGGTAGTGGTAGCCCTGTTTGGCCTCTTTGACTTTCTGCTCATGCCATTTGAGCTGAAGAATGCAGCACAAATTTTCCAATGGCTGATGTACTCTGTATTGTTACAAGAATCACCCCTTGTAATAATGATCATAGAGTTACAAAGAGATCAGTTTTTATCAACACGTACCTTTATTGTCTCAACAGAAGAACACGTGAACTGACACAATCAATACATGTGCGCACATTAGTTTTCCTGATCTTCCATGAACAGTCAAAGAACAGAAAAGATATTACCAGTTAAAAAGGAGTTTCTGCTGTTGGCCACATGTTCTTTGTAGTTTCATTTTGAAACCCCACGTGTCCATGAGGCATCTCTCATCTGTGAGAGATGTTCTCACACAGAGTTACCACCATTATGTCATTAGAGCTCTTGATTCTTATTGTGGTCCTAATCAGTTGAACTGGTGGATCTCCATCCCATTTGCTCAACGTCACCTGACCTACCTGGGTCACTTTTTTGTTGACTTAGTCCAGGGCTACAGCCAACACTGTTTCATGTTTCTGCTCCCCACCTCCCAAGCCTTGTGAATTTGTGTCCTTCAATTCTGACTAGTCCAAACCAGTTAAACCAGGTGACCCAGACACTGAGTCTAACGAGATTACTAATTGCTTCTTTGCTAGCTCTGGCATTTTACATATGTAGCTACTCATTTGAGAATTGTCTCAGGTTTAGCAGATCATCACCTGAAGCTCCTTGATTCCACATTCAATTACTTTGATTAGATTGTCCCAGAGCATGAATCAGTTCAGAGTCCAGAAAATGGGAGGAAACAAAGACAATTGGTTCGTCTGCTTCCCTGTCCTTGATTCATCTGAATCCACTAATTCGTAGATCATAGTTCCTTCTGGCCAACAGTATTAAAAAACCTGGACTTTCTGTTTGTGTGGGTTACTACCCACACATCTTTGGAAGGCATATGGGAGGAAATCAGAGCACCCAGGAGAGACCTATGCAGTCACGGAGGGAATATACAAGTGCCTTACAGACAGTGGACAGAATTGAACCTGGGTCACTGGCATTACTGCTGACTGTTATCCTAGCTGGAACAGACAGATAAATATCGTGGCTACAAGAACATTCAAGTCTGTCCTTAAGCAGTCACTTACCTACTGGCCCAGATGGCTCCAGTCCAGGACTTTCAGGACCAATCAGGTACAGCCACTTACCTCTGAATTGCCCACAGGTTAGACTGAGGTAACATGGGTTCAAGTCCCCCCTTGCCAGCATACCATTAGAGAAACATCCAGGCCGTTAGGAACAAAGTTGATGAACTAGGAATGAGACTACCTTCCGAGGAGAAATGAGGTACTGCTGTGCGCTATGTCTCACCCTTACACCTGATTCACCTAACTGAACCATGCAGCCTAAGGGCTTCTCTATCTGCCAGATGGTCTATATGGTGTCCTCTGACAAAGTCAGAGGTGAAGGGATCTGCAATCAACACCTCATGGTCCTTGGACTTGATGGTCCTGGTGAGTTCCTGCTCACCCAGCTTGGAATATCTAGCAGTGAAGTACATCTAACTCACTATGGGAGATCACTTAAGTTATCCTAACGGGAGTCTACATCCCAACCTAAGCAGATGAGAAGTCTGCATGCAATGAACTACAGCCTTGAAGCAAGATGCTTGGAGGCCCCTTCATCGTAATCTGTGACTTCAACCAGGCTAACTTCAAGAGTGTGTTACCGGAATATGCCAGCATGCCTGTTGCCCCACCAGGGGACCAAACACCCTTGACCATTGCTACACAAACATCAGAAAAAGCCTGCCAAGCCACACCCCACTCACTCACACTCACAAAGGCCACCAGACTGTGCTCCTTCTCTCTGCACACAAACAAAATTTGAAGCATGAAACGTGAAAATCTGGTACAGAAAGTCATACAGTGCTGGTCTGGGCAAACAGAGAGTGCCCATGTGACTGATTTGAGTTGGTAGACAGGTCTGCCTCCAAAAACTCAGCAGCTATGTCACCACCATCACAGACTTTATTAGTAAGTATGTTGAGGTCTGTGTACCAAAGAATACAATTTGTCTATTCAAAGTTCAAATTTTTAAGTAAATATATTATCAAAATTTGTGTATGCCATCATATTTTACTTAAAATTTATCTTCTGCCAGTCATTCACAGTAGATCAAAAAATACAATAGAATAAATGAAAAATTGCATGGAAACAAAGACAAACTCTGCAAATAAATAAATAAATAAGCCAACAAACAAACAAATAAATAAATAGTTTTTGAGAACATGAGTTTTAGACCCCTTGAAAGTGAGTCCATAGATTGTGGAATCAATTCAGTGTGGAGGTGAGTGAAGTTATCCACGCTGGTTCAGGAGCCTGATGGCTGAAGGCTATTAACTGTTCCTGAACCTGGTGGTGTGGGATCTAAGGCTCTTGTGCCTACTTCCTGATGGCAGCAGGGAGAAGTACACATGGTCTCGCTGGTGGGAGTCTTTGATGGCGGATGCTGTCTTTTTGTAGCAGTGCTCCTGTTAGCATGCTGGAGTTCCCAAACCAGAAGCCATGGATGAACCAGGAGATGCAGAGTCATGTTGTAGCTGTTACACTTTACTCTGCATTCTGTTTGTGTTTTCTTTGCAATACACACAAAGACTGACAAAAAAAACAATGCGCAAAAGAAGAGAAACAGGTGCAAATATAAGTGAGTAAGTAGGTCAATAATACTGAATACTCTGTTGCAATGAATCGATCTGCATGAACAAGACAAGTTTTTTCACCGTAAATCAGCAGATGTGATAATAATAATAAACCAATATAAGAGCAAGAGGATTCTATGTTGAGTCTGCAACATCTACACTATATAAATCCAGAAATGCTGGAAAATGTCTGGATGATTGCCACTCCAATAACATTCAGGAAGCTTAAATCCACGCAGCAGAAAGCACACCACTTGACAGGTACCTTATTCACCATTTAAATTTTTTTAAATTTTCACCACTAGTACACAGTGGCTTATCTAGTACATGTAACACCAGGCCTCAACATAGCAGGAGACTAGCAGCTGAGCAGAAGGTGTTCCCAAAGATTTCCTTGCAAAAAGTGTAAGACCTTCAGTGACTCATTGGAATGTCTGGCCACTGAGCTCTCAAAATGGGGAAGAAACATTCTAAGTGGGTCTGATAACCTCAAGTCCATCTCTTGGGAGCACACCAGCAAAATCCATGGAAGGAATGCAGTACCTGCCCATCCCATCTTTGCTGTCAAGCATCTTTTGCTGCAGAGTTTCCAAGTCCCACCTTGGCCTCATCAGCAACTTCAGAATCTAGAACAATGCACACAAAATACTAGAGGAAATCAGCAAGTCATGGAGCATCTACTTCAGTCAGAGGGTGGTAAATCTGTGGAATTTGTTGCCATGAGTGGCTGTGGAGACCAAGTCATTGGGTGCATTTAAGGCAAAGATAGTTAGGTTATTGATTAGCCAGGGCATCAAAGGGTATGAGGAGAAGGCAGGGGAGTAGGGATGACTGGAAGAATTGGATCAGCTCATGATTGAATGGTAGAGCAGACTCGATGGGCCAAATGGCCTACTTCTGTTCCTATATTTTATGGTCTTATGGAAATAAACAGTCAGTTCTTTGGGCCAGGATTCTCTATCAGGACTTTGATCAGGGTCTTGGTCCGAAACATCAACAGTTATTTCCCTTGATTGATGTTACCTGATCTGCTGAGTTCCTCCAGCATTTTGTGTGTGTTCCTCAAGATTTCCAGCATCTGCACCATCTCTTATGTCAGAATCCTGAAACAATCTGCAAGAAAACATGTTAGATCATATCAAATTCCAAAGACACTTCAAACCTGCAATTAACCTCCATAGGGGGAAGAGGCTGCAAGCCCTAATATCGTTTCCCACCAGACACTGGCAAAATTGACATAAAAATATTTTTTCCTTACTTCATCGTTGCTGAATCAAATCCTAAGTTCTGATGCTGTTACAGCTCTGGGCCTCAGAGTTCAGAGTTCAATTCCGGCATCAACTGTAAGGATTCTGTACATCCTTCCCATGGAATACATGGTTTTTCCCGGGTGCTCCGGTTTTCTGCTGCAGTCCAAGGACATGCTGAGTAGATTAATTGGTCATTTTAAATTGTTAGTTTGTTAATTGTTAAAGTTAAATTGGGGTTTGTTGGGGTTGCTAGGGCAGTATGGCTCGAAGACCAGAAGGGCCTATTCCACAGTGTATCCCTAAATAAATAAGCTATAGTTCCTCCAAGAGACCCACAACTTTGTCGTAGGGTTTGGAGGCTTGCATACCTCAATAATCCAGAGAGCTATGTGGGCCAGAATCAGGGCTTTATGCTTCAGCTCTTGGTAGGGTCACTCCTGCAAACAGGTCAAAGGGTAGAGGCCAGACTAGGAGTGGTCCACCAGTCCTCCAGGTTCAGGGGTTCAGCTCAGTGTTAACAAGCCAGGCTGACAAAGCAAGATTGTTGTGGAAACAGCAATGAAGAATCCTTCTACATTTGAGAGCAATGGTGCTTCCGAGTCTCCACCCGAGGTCTGCCTCACAGCAGTAGTGAAAACTGAGAGGAAGCTGCTGATATGTTGAGGAAAGCCCAGAACATTGCCAGAGATGGAGGACCTCCATTGCTGCCCTAAACATCAGCCGTGTAACAGGCAGTAAGTAAGCCAACTACAGTTGTTCAAGAAAGCGGTTCACCACTTTCTTCTCAATGACCCTTAATGGTAGGTAATTAATCCTAGAATTTCTATTGATGCCTGTTCTCTGTGAATTAATTCATAAGAGTACAGTATGGGATACATTGCCTGAAAGTTTTTTAAATATTTCGAGTTTACTATAATTAGAAGATACCAATAGAATTATGTTTGGCTGAATAAATAGGCTTCAAAGAAAGCATTACCTTGCTCTTTCTCAAAAGTATGTAACTTATCCATTAGTTTTTGCATTCATGGATCAATATTACAGATATTTAGTCACTGAGTCCAATGCACTTAGAGACAGTGATAGATGGACTTTAATAACAGGTATAAGAAATCAAGATAACATCCCATACTGTAAAGGTCCGGTTGATGTAAATCAAGATTTATAAACCTCACATGGTGTCTGTAAAATTAAATAAAATGAGGGCTTATCTCTTCATCCCATCTGTTGGTAAGTATGTAGCAGGAGACCTGTTATCCGTCTGATATGTTTTGGTATTAAATTGTTCACTTTCTTTGTATAAAAGATTCTGATTTATCAAGCTCAAATTAAAACCTGCAGCTCTAATATTTACAGCATATTGGTTTATACTGGCTCATTATTATTGTCATATGTGCTGAGGTACAGTGAAAAAAATAGTTTTACATGCTATTGAGACAGATCATTTCATTACAACAGTGCATTGAGCTAGTACAAGGAAAAATAACAGAGTGAAGAATAACATGTAACAGTTAAAGAAGTGTAGCAGACAGTAAGTTTGTGAGGTCAAGAGTCCTTCTTATAGTAGGGAGCTATTCAGTGGACTTAGAACATTGAGAGAGAAGCTATCCTTGAGCCTGGTAGTACGTGAACTCAGGCTTTTGCATCTTCTGCCGGATGAGAGGGAGAGAAGAGAGTATTTCCAGGGCAGGCAGAGCCTTTGATTATTCTGGCTGTTATAGCAAGGTGGCAAGGAATGTAGCCTAAGCCCAGATGTGCTGAGCTGCATCTACAACTATAGCTTCTTGCAATCATGTTAGAGCAGTAAGTGCATCATGCGTCTTGGCCAAACCAAGATTCATCTGGATGCAATGTTTCCTAAGGTGCATCAATAAAAACTAGTGAGGGTCAAAGGAGACATGCCAAAATTCTTTAGCCTCCTGAGCAAGTAGTGTTGGTGAGCTTTCTTAAACTGTGGCATTTATGGGGTTGGACAAGACCAATTGAGAGCTTTTAGCTCCTAGGAGAGAGCATCCTCAATTGAGTCCATAAGACATAGAAGCATAATTAGGCTATTCGGCCCATCAAATCTGCTCCACCATTTCATCATGGTTGATTTCTTATTCCTTCAATCCCATCCTCCTTCCTTCTCCCCATAACTTTTGACACTGTGACTAATCAAGAACCTGTCAACTTCTGCTTTAAATATAACCAATGACTTGGCTTCCACGGTCATCTGTGGCAATGAATTGCACAGATTCACCACCCTCTGGCTAAAAAAAATTCCTCCTGATTTCTGTTCTGAAAAGACAGTCCTCTATTCTGAGGCTAGGTTCCTTCACTATAGGAAAAATCCTCTCCATATCCATTCTCTCTAGACATTTCAATATTCAATAGATTTCAATGAGATTCCCCCATTATTTTTCTAAATTCCAGCAAGTACTTGCCCAGAGCCATCAAATGTTCCTCATGCGCTAACCCTTTCATTTCTGGAATCATTCTCATGAACCTTCTCTGGACCCTCTCCAATGCCAGTACATTTTTTTTCGATAAGGGGCCTAAAACTGCTCACAATATTTCAAGTATGGCCCTATAAAGCCTCCTCTTTACATCCTTGCTTTTGTATTCTAATCCTTCCAAAAAGCTGCGTGCATTCAAATATAACACTTCCAGTCCTATATTTGTCACCCTTTTTGATTTTGTCCATCTGTAATACTTCAACCCATCTCACTGACTGTAAATTTGTCCTGTCATCTGCCTGTCCTTCACAGTCTCCCTGTACACAGCATCTACTTGTATACCAACTACCCCATCATTAACCCTATCACTCCAGTACCTGTCCCCCTGCAAAACTAGATTAAATCCTTCCAACAGTGCTAGCAAATCTGCCCACAAGGATATTGGACCCCCTCGATGTAACCCATCTTTTATTTATAGGTTATACCATACCAAGAAGAAATCTAAATGATCCAAAAATCTGAAACCCTGCACACGATGTTATATCATCCTATTCTTACCCTCACTGGTGAGTGGCACAGGCAGCAATCCAACGATTACTACCCTTGAGGCCCTGCTCTTCAGCTTTTTACCTAACTCTCCATAGTCGGTCTTCAGGACCTCTTCTCCTTTCCTTCCAATATATACCACCCTCTGGCTGTTCACCCTCATCCTTTAGAACACTGAGAACCCGATCTGAGACATCCATGACTCTGACACCCACGAGGCAACGTAACATCTGGCTGTCTCTTTCAGGACCACAGAATCTGCTGTCTGCTCCTCTAACTAGGAATTCCCTATCACTACTACACTCCTCTTTTCCTCTCGTCCCTTCTGAGACACAGTGCCAGAGATCCAGACCCTGCAGCTATCCCCTGGTAGGTTCCCTCCTCCCCCACTCAAGAGTATCCAAAGTGGTATACTTATTATTGAGGGGAATGGCCACGGGGTACTCTGCACCGGCTCCCTCTCCTGACAGTCACCCAGATACATGCCTTCTGCAAGTTAGGAGTGACTACCTCCCTGCAGCTCCTATCTATCACCTTCTCGTTTTCCTGTAGAATTCAAAGGTCATCGAGTTACAGCTCGAGTTCCTTAACATGTTCTCAAAGGACGTGTGGCTTGATGCACTGCAAGATTCAAGATTCAAGATTGTTTAATGTCTTTTCCTCAATGCAAGTGTAAGGAGAAAGAAATAATTGTAAAACTGGATCTGATTCAGCACAAAAAAAATCACAAAAGATAAAGAACACAATAACAATAATAATAATAAAATATACAATATATATAAATGCATAAGATAGATTGTGTATAGAAATTGATTTTATGTCCATAAGGTGACACTAGATTGTACATAAGATGACTGATTGGAAATAATAAGATAATGGTGGAGTTAGTAGGTGGAGGTCTGATCGGCTTTACTGCTTGGGAAAAGTAACTGTTTTTGAGCCTGGTGATTCTGGTGTGGACGCTACATAGCCCTCTCCCTGATGAGAGTGGAACAAACAGTATATGAACAGGAAGTTTGTGGCCCTTCATGATGTTACTGGCCTTTTTCTGGCTTCTTTCTATAGAAATATACGTACATCCACCTTCTCAGAAGGTAGAGACGTTACAGCCATGGGAACTTCAGCAAACACTATTGTTTGAAAGTAGTGAGCTATAGTGAGCTTTCTTGACCATGTAGTAAGTGTTCTGAGACTATGCAGATGTAGTTATCAGGGAGAACGGAGGTCTCCCAGAGTTCCCACCAATACCACCAATCCTGAGTCCATTCTCATTGCATTTTCTACATACAAATAGACAAAGAAAGAGAGAAAGAAAGTTACTAAAAACTTAGAAACTTAGCCTCTGCCTGTTCTCGCTGATCAAAAGATGGCACGATAAGGGGTGAGTCATTGCATGCAGCTCCAAAAGGAATCATCTAATATTCCCATTTAGAGATATTTACTTTATTTCTTATATATAAACATAATAATTTTCATTTTTCACTATATATTGCAATGTACTGCTGCAAAACAACAAATTTCACAACATATTAAAACTGATTATATTAAATCGATAATATTAAAGCTGATTCTGATTCCTACTTAAGCCTGTTCTCAATGAAGCCTGTTGAGCCAAAGCCAATCTAACCCTGTTCCACTCCAACAATGGCTGCTCCACTTACATCTCACTTCTTTCTATTGGCTCAAATAAAATTCACCCCCAGTGAGACCTGACGTCTTTAAATGGCTCCTGCTCTGCTCTGATCCCACTCTCTCACTTGCTGCTTCAAAGTATGACTCACTCCCAACAAGACTCAATGTTTTGAAATGGCTTCCGCTCTGTTCAGATACTGCTTTCTCAAATCGGTCTGTTGATGATGCTTGCTCCTAGGAACTCAAAGTTCTCAACCCTCTTGACTTCAGCACCCTTGTGGTAAACAGATGCATGAGCACCATCCATCTTGCTGGAGTCAATGACCAGCTCCTTTGTTTTGCTGACATTGTTGCCATGACACCATGTTACTAAGCTGTTTACCTCTTTCCTGTTCTCCGACACATTGTTACCGTATTTGAGATCCAGCCCTGTCATGTGTACTTTTCATGGAATTGGTGCAATCCACAGAAAACCAAGTTATTAGGTAACAGTTTCAGTTTATCAAACTCTTGGCTGAAGAAAATAAATCAGAAGATCTTCTGAAGTCAACAGTGTCTTAATAGCTGTCATCAATGGCTTATAGAGATAGCAAAATGCAAAACCCATCGATTTTTTTCTCCTCCATTCTAGGATTGGAAGGCTTTACTTACTTTCACATTTTATCTGTTCAGTTAAGCTTTTGCAGATTTGTATCTATATCTGCTGTTATATAATTTACTCTGGAGTATTTGCCCTGGAGACATTACAGCTTTTGACAAGACTGTTCCCAAGATGGTATCATGCCTTTTTATCCACTTCCTTTTTGTCTTTATTTTTAATTATTTATTGTCTCAAGAATACTCTTCTTATAATTATTTTGTCTGTATTATAAAACTGAGAAGCATTTAAGCAACGCTATTGTGTGTTTTCCCTTGCCATTGAGGAGCAATAACAAAAGTTGTCTGATTATTAAATAATGACAGCATAACCTTCATTCAAAGTCCCTGGAATCTGGGTGTCAGATTGCAATGCTCACACCAAGTGCCTGGAGCACAAAGACGGCCATTTCAAGCACTGCCATTGCTGAGACTAAAAATATAGTAAAGCTCCTATAACAATATGACATATTAAGCAATAACAAACAGCCAAGGGCACTTTCAAAACTTTGGGATTAAAATTTGTGTTAGCCATCTCTCAACTGGGAAAAATTCAAATCATTTGTCCTATGTCCAAGTACGTGGACCAGATACAGCAGTGTTGTGCAAACCCTTTAAAGATTAAAGATAAGCTTTATTTGTCCACATATACATTGAAATATACAGTGAAATGCATTATTTGCGTCAAATCAAATCACTGAGGATTGCACAGAGCAGCCTGGAAACGTCACCAACTTCCGGAACCAAAATTGCATGCCCACAATTCACTACTCTAATCATACATCTTTTGAATGTGAGAGAAAACCGGCACACCTGGAGGAAATCCATATAAGGAAGGGAGAAAACCTTACAGGCAGCGGCAGGATTTGAACCCCAATCAGTGAAATCTGGTGCTGTAAAGTGATGTGAAAACTATTGGATTACCTTGCCGTCCCTAACCGACTCCACTCTAATCCTTTCCTCCCACATAGCCCTCTATTTTTCTTTCAGCCATGTGCCTACCCAAGAAACTCTTAAGAGTCCCTCATGTACCAGCCTCTACCACCACAGCAGTGTGTACCACATTTTGTGTAAAAAAAAACTATATCTGACATCATTTACTATTGAGGGGGTGCAGCATAGGTTCACAAGGTTAATTCCCAGAATGGCAGGACTGTCATATGTTGAAAGATTGGAGCAACTGGGCTTGTATACACTGGAATTTAGAAGGATGAGAGGGGATCTGATTGAACCATATAAAATTATTAAGGGATTGGACATGCTGGAGGCAGGAAGCATGTTCCCGATGTTGGGTGAGTCCAGAACTAGAGGCCACAGTTTAAGAATAAGTTTAAGGGGTAGGCCATTTAGAACAGAGATGCAGAAAAACTTTTTCACCCAGAGAGTGATGGATATGTGGAATGCTCTGCCCCAGAAGGCGGTGGAGGCCAAGTCTCTGGATGCATTCAAGAGAGAGTTAGATAGAGCTCTTATAGATAGCGGGGTCAAGGGATATGGGGAGAGGGCAGGAATGGGGTACTGATTGTGTATGATCAGCCATGATCACAGTGAATGGTGGTGCTGGCTAGAAGGGCCGATTGGCCTACTCCTGCACCTACTGTCTATTGTCTATCATACTTTCTTCTAAACTGTTTAAAGTCATGCCCCCTCATATTAGCCATTTACACCTCACGAAAAATTCTCTATCATTTAATACTCTGCTTACCAACCCCCTTATGTGCGATTCATCCCAGTAAATCAACACTCTCCTTGCACATTGATGTCACTAATGAGTGGTGTTGTGACGTGAACAAAGTCATCAGAGAGACACTGAAGCTAGTGGATAAAAAAGAGTTCATTCAACAAAAACGAGCAGCTGGCATCAGAATTCCAGACTCTGGGAAGAAGTGGCCCACTTGTCCCAATATTTAATGACATTTTTATATACTGAAGATCAAAGGAAACAACAGGACAATTCTACAGCTATAATGCATCTACAATGCTTCCTGTGTGTTACATATAGTTTTTGACACTTGGGTGTCTGGAGTGTGTCGTACCCGCACACGTTAAATGTTAATTGCCACTGATTTTAGACTGCATATGCAGACATCTGAGGTCTGAGTGTTCTGAGCTCTATTTTAAATTCAATCTGCAAGTCTGAAGATTGGTTGCTGGTGAAGTTAATATTTGCTATGTACCCTAACTCAGAATATGCCCTAACAAATGGTATTGTTAAACTACAAGAGCAATGACATGATTTGAACTCACTGATTACATATGGACTTAAAATTTATGCTTTCTCTTCAATCCCATTGCATTATTCCATTCATACCTACTCTCCATCTTCATTCATTAAAAATCATGCTGTCTCTTCTATCCCATTGCATTATTCCATTCATAACTACTCTCCATCTATTGCTATGTAAAATAAATTTCATTCGGTTATCTACTATATGGAAAATTCAACCATGGACTAGAAATCAGAGAGGTAGACCGAACCTCAGTTTCTGTAGGCAAACCCCAGTTTTCATATAAACGTTCAAAAGAAAATGTCACATCTCTACAATAGACAGAAAGCTCGATGATGAGATAGATGTAATGTTAGTATGTCATAGTTTATCAAATAAAAATAATATTGTGCGAATTAGTATTCAAGTAAAGAGTGTATAAGAAAACAGTGTAACATGAACAGAGTATCTTTAACAGATAACATTTTCCTTAGAACAGTCAAGTAAATCAGCAAGATTATTTTGAATAGAATTAGCTGACCACAAGCACAAACACTGTGTCAGATGATTGATGGGCAGCAGAAGTAATCTTGCTATTTAAGAACAATGAGCTTCAAATTCTGTTTGGAATTCTTTGCTGACAGGAAACCAGCAGAAGTGGCTGATTAAACCAAGACTTTTGCAGTAATTTATTTTAATTGGAATTTAAAAAGTCAATGAACAAGTTCCATTTATAATCAATTGTGAGATACTGAACTGGGAACTTAGAAGGTGAGGCCCCCCCCCCCCCCCCCGATCCTTGCAGGATGGGTTGGGGGGAAGGTTAAAATGCCAGTCAGGGTATTTGATTTAATTGACTGAAGCCTGGATTAACCAGGATAAATAAATTATCAGGAATATTATGCTGGAAGTGCATATAACAGTCTTGCGCATTGTGTACAGTTCTGGTTGCTATGCAACAAGAAGCTGGGTAGTAGCCCTAGAGGGAGTCAAGACAGAAACTCTCAACATGCTTATAAAGTAGCTAAATGAGCACATAGTGTTCAGACTCCATAAAGCTGCGAACCAAAAAGAGGGCCAAGGTTCACAAAGGATGCCTATGCACTTCATATTGGAATTCTAGGGCGCAGGGCTTTACAGATGAAGGTACTCCAGGTGGTGCTAGAGTGATTATAATCCTCCTTTTCAGGTTTACTCTGTGAGCTAAAGACGAGGCTGGAGCTGGGTTTGAGGAGATGAGTCCAACTGTGATGCTGGAATAGGATTTGGACCTGGTACCACATGTACAGTCAAACAAACGGGCAGATCGGTAGTGTAGCAATTAGTGTGTTGCTTTACAGATCCAGCTTTCACTGATCGAAGATCAATTCCTGCTGCCACCTGGAAGGATCTTGTGTGTTCTCTCCATGACTAAGTGAGTTCTCCCTAGGTGCTCCTGTTTACCCCCACATTCCCAAACCAATCGTTAGGATCTGAAGATAGCTAAGTCACCTGGACCAGAAAGACTATACCCCAAGCTTCTGAAAGAGGTAGCTGAAGAGATTGTGGAGGCATTGGCAATGATCTTTCAAGAAAAAAGAGATTCAGGTATGGTTCCGGAGGACTGAAAGATTGCAAATATCTCTCCACTCTTCAAAAAGGGAAGAAAGGAAATTGTTGACCAGTTAGTTTGATCTCAGCGGCTGGGAAGATGTTGGAGTCAATTGCTAAAGATATGGTTTCAGGGTACTAGGAAGCACATGACAAAATAGGCCAAAGTCAGCATGGTTTCCTTAAGGTAAAATCCTGCCTGACAAAACTGCTGGATTTTCAGAAGGCCTTTGACAAGTTGCCACGTATGAGTCTGCTTAGCAAGAACTCTTGGTGTTACAGGAAAGATACTAGCATGGATGAAGCATTCATTGATTGGTAGGAAGCTAAGAATGGAAATAAAGGGAGCCTATTCTGATTGGCTGCCAGTAACTAGTTGTGTTCCGCAGGGTTTGGTGTTGCGGTCACTTTTAAGTTTTATGTCAATAATTTGGATGATGGTATTGATGGCTTTGTGGCCAAATCTGCAGACGATATGAAAATAGGAAGGAGGTTGCAGAAGGACTTAGATTAGGAGAATGGGCAAAATGTGGCAGATGGAACACAGTGTCAGAAAGCGTATACTCATGCACTTAATTAGAAAAAAATAAAAGCATAGACTATTTTCTAAATGGGGAGAAAATTCAAAAACCAAGATACAAAGGGACTTGGGAGTCTTCATGCAGGATTCCCTCAAGGTTAACTTGCAGATGGAGTCAGTGGTGAGAAAAGTAAATGCAATGTTAGCATTCATTTCGGAGGGAACGGAATATAAAAGCAAGGATGTAAAGCTGAGGATTTATAAGGTACAGGTGAGGCCTCACTTGGAGTATTGTGAGCAGTTTTGGGCTCCTTATCTAAGAAAGCATGTGCTGATGTTGGAGAGGGTTTGAGGAGATCCACGAGGATGATTCCAGGATTGAAAGGCTTGTCATATGAAGAGCATTTGATGGTCCTGGGTCTGTACTCACTGGAATTTAGAAGAATGAGGGGGAAAGCTCATTAAAACCTATAGAATGTTGAAAGGCCCAGATGGAGTGGATGTGGAGAGGACGTTTCCTTTAGTGCGGGAGTCTAGAACCAAAGAGTACAATGTCAGAATAAAAGGAAGTCCATTTAGAAAAGAGGTGAGGAGGTATTTCTTGAGCCAGAGGAGGCAAGTCTGTGCAATTCATTGCCACAGGCAGCTGTGGAGACCATGTCATTGGGTGTAATTAAGATGGAGGTTGATTGGTTCTTTATTAATCAGGGCTGGAAAAGTTACAGGGAGAAGGCAGGAGAATGGGGTTGCGAGGGATATGGATCAGCTATGATCAAATGTGGAAGCAGACTAAATGGCCTAATGTCTTATGTATTATAGTCTTATTGTTAGTGAGTTGTGGACACATGGGCTGCCCAGCACCATCGTTGCTGATTGGATTTGAGCATTTCATGCATTTCCCATCCTCTTTTATGTCTGCATGTACAAGTGATAAATAAAACTAATCTTTAATCTTTATCTAATCATAGCAGGAGGTCAGAAATAGGCCTGGTTGCACAAGAGCTGGAGGCTGAATTATGGATGGAACATGATTTGGAGGCTAAGGATGAGAGATGAATAGCAAGCAATGAGGTAGAGGACAAGGAGATCTGAGTGTGTGTGTGTGTGTGTGTGTGTGTGTGTGTGTGTGTGTGTGTGTGTGTGTGTGTGTGTGTGTGTGTAAGGGTTCACTCATGCTGATGCCATTAATGCCCACACAACAGCAAAGCTTCATCCCCTGGTACCGGGAAGCTTGTGTGATGGCAACACCCATCTCATTTAATATAAACCACACACCAACATCTTCCATTCCACAAGATGAAGATCAGATCCTAGAATATCATGAACATTATGGGCAATCCCAACTACAGCAAGGCTGAGCATCCCTCTGCCAGTGTAGCACAGGGACTTTTATGTTTTGAGTTGGCGTCACTCTCGTGAATGAGACCCAACAGGCAGGAGACAGTCAGTGTAAGGAAGAAAGTGTTTGGTATGCCTTCCTCAGAAAGTGCATGCCAAAAGTGGAATTCAGTCTCCACAGCGTGAGCCTTGCTATCAAGGAGCAGTTAGACTGGGGTCTCAGCAACTTTGTCTTTAAATTTTTTACAAACGTCTCATGATCCTCTGGCTGATTTACTAACCTTGTCAACCCCATTCTCCTGCCTCTTTTCATAACTTTGACATCCTTACTAATGAAGAACCTACTATCCTCCACATTAAATATACCCGATGAATAAATTTGACAGATTCACTACCCTCTGGTAAAAGCAATTACTCCTCATTCCTGTTCCAAAGTGATGTCCTTGTATCCTGAGTTTGTGCAATCCGGTTCTAGACTTCCTCACTATAAGAAACATCCTTTCCATGTTAACTCTATACAGGCTTTTCAATATTCAACAGGTTTCAGTGAGATCCCCACTTATTCTTCTTAACTCCAGTGAGTACAGGCCTCGAGCCATCAAACACTCCTCATATGTTAACCCTTTCATTCCCAGGATCATTGTCATGAACCTTCTTTGGACCCTCTTTAATGTCAGCACATCCTTTCTTAGATAAGCCCAGGCTACTTACCATATTTCAAGTGTGGTCTGGCCAATTTGTTATAATGCCTCAGCACTGTATTCTTGTTTTTATATTCCAATCCTCTCAAAGTAAGTGCACACATTGCATTTGCCTTCTTTACTACCAACTCAAAAGGCAAGCTATCCTTTAGGGAATCCTGCACTGAGAACCCCAAATCTCATCGCATTTCTGAATTTGCTACCATTTAGAAAATAGTCTACATGTTTATTCCTTCTACCAGAGTGTATGAGCATATACTTTCCTACACTGCATCCTATCTGACACTTTGCCCTTTTTTCTACCTCTTCTGCTTCTTCTGCTGCCTCCTTGCTTTCTTAACATAGTTGCGCCTCCACCTATCCCTATATTATTTGCAAACCTGGCAACAAAGCCATCGAATCAGTCATCCAGATTATTGAAGAGAAGCAGTTCCAACACCAACCTTTGTGGAACACCACTCGTCACCAGCAGCTTACTCTTTGCCTCCTGTCAGTCAGCTTATTTAAGAGCTTCCTAATGTGTCTGCCTCTACCACCATTCCTGGCAGTGTGTTCAATGCACCCAACACTCCCTGTGTAAAATATCTATCTCTGATATCCCTTCCTATACTTCCCTCCAATTACATTCAAATTATGGCCCATTGTATTAGACATTTCCACCCTGGTAAAAGGGTGGGGAGTGAGGCTGAAGAGGGAGAAATAGGATCAACCATGAACAAATGGCAGAGTAGACTCAATGGGCCGAATGGCCTAATTCTTATGTCTTATGGTCTTATAAAGTCTTCGCCTATTGGCTTGAGCTGAGTCTCTTACCATTTTATACACTTCGTTGAAGCCTCCTCTCATCCTCCTTCTCTACAAAGAGAAAGGCCCAAGCTCACTCAACCTATCTTCATAAGACCTGTTCTCTAACCCAGGCAGATCCTGGTGAATCTCCTCTGCACTCTCTCCAATTTTTCCACTTACTTGCTATAATGAGATGATCAGAATTGAACACAATATTCCAAAACACCACACACAAAATGCTGGAGAAACTCAGCATGGTAGGCAGCATTTTTAGGAAAAAAGTCAACATTTCGGGCCAAGACACTTCACCTGGACTGGAGAAAAGATAAGAAGTCAGAGTAAGAAGGTGGGAGAGAGGAGGAAGGAGTACAATATGGTAGGTGAAGGGGAGAGGATGAAGTAAAGAGCTGAAAAGTTAATTGGTGAAAGAGATGAAGAGCTGGAGGAGGGGGAATCTGATAAGAGAGGGTAGAAGACCATGGAAAAAAGGGGAAGATGAGGAGCACCTGAGAAAGGTGATGGACAGGTAAACAGATAAAGTGAAAGAGGGAAACAGGAATGAGGAATGTTCATACCATCAGATTGGAGGCTACCTAGATGGAATATAAAGTGCTCCCCTCCAACTTGAGTGTGGCTTCATTGCAGCAGTATAGGAGGTAATGGGCTGACATGTTAAAATGGGAATGAGAAGTATAATTTAAACGGGTGGCTCCTGAAGATCCCACTTTTTCTAGAGAATGGAGTATAGGTGCTTGATGAAGTGGTCTCCCAACCTAGGTTGGGTATTACTGTTATACAGGAGGCCACACCAGGAGCATCAGGTCCAGTAGACGACACAAACAAGCTGACAGGTGAAGTGTCACGTCACCTGGAAGGACTGTTTGGGGCTCTGAATGGTCATGAGGGAGGAAGTGTAGGAGCAGGTGTAGCACTTGTTCCGCTTTCAAGGGTAAGTGCCAGGAGGGAGATCAGTCAGGAAGGATGAGCGGACAAAGGATTCACATAGGGAACATAACTAGTCCCTGGCAACCAATGAGAAAAGGACCTTTTTATTCCCACTCGCTGCCTCCTAGCAATCAGCCAATGCTCTAACCGTGCTAGTAACATTCCTGTAATACCATGGGCTCTTCACTCGATAAGCTGCCTCACATGCGGCGCCTTGTCAAAGCCCTTTCAAAAATCCAAATATACAACATCTACTACATCCCTTTTATCTATCCTATTTGTAATATCCTCAAAGAATTCCGACAGGTTCATCAGGCAAGAGGAAACAATGCTGACTCTGCCCTACCTTGTCCTGTGTCAGCAAGTACTCCATAACCTCATTCTTAACAATTGATTCCAACATCTTCCCAACCACTGAGATCAGGCTAACTGGTCTATAATTTCCTTTCTGCTGCCTCCCTCCTTTCTTAAAGAGTGGAGTGACTTTTGCAATTTTCCCATCCTTTGGAACCATACTACAGTCCAATGATTCTTGAAATTTCATTACTAATGCCTCCACAATCTCTACCGCTACTTCTTTCAGCACCCTAGGGTGCAGTTCATCTGGTCCATGTAACTTATGTACCTTTAGGCCTTTCAGCTTTTTGAGCACCTTCTCCCTTGTAATAGTAACTGCACCCATTTCTCTTCCCTCACACCCTTCAACACCTGTCGCACTGTTAGTATCTTCCGCAGTGAAGACTGATGCAAAATACTTTTAGTTCATCCGCCATCTCCTTGTCTCCTGTCATTATTTCTTCTTCTTCATTTTCTAGCTGTCCTATATCCACTCTCATTTTCTTTTATTTTTTATATACTAGAAAAAGATTTTTTTATCTGCTTTGATATTGTTTGCTAGCTACCTTTCATATTTCATCTTTTCCCTTCTAATGATTCTCCAGATACTTCTGTAGGTTTTTAAAAGCTTCCTAGTCATCTATGTTCCAGCTAATTTCTGCTTTCTTGTATGCCCTCTCTTTTGCTTTTATAGTAGCTTTGACTTCCCTCGTCAACCGTGTTGTACTATTTTGCCATTTGAGTATATCTTTATTTTTGGAATACATCTATCCTGCACCTTCCTCATTTTTATCCTAAATGCTGATCTGCTGTCATCCCTGCCAGCATCTCCTACCAATTTACTTTGGCCAACTCCTCTCTCATGCCACTGTAATTTCCTTTACTTCACTGAAATACTGCTACATCAGACTTTACTTTCTCCCTATCAAATTTCAAGTTGAACCTAATCATATTGTGATCCCTGCTTCCTAGTGGTTCCTTTACCTTAAGCTCCCTAATTATATCTGGTTCATTACATAACACCCAATCCAGTATAGCTGATCCCCTAGTAGGCTCAATGACAAACTGCTCTAAACAGCGATCTTGTAGGCACTTAATAAATTCATTATCTTGAGAACCATTACTGACCTGATTTTCCCAATCTACCTGCATGTATAATCTCCCATGCCTATCGTAACATTGCCCTGTTGTCATGTCTTTACTATTTCCCCTTGTAATCTGTAGTCCACATCTCAGCTACTGTTTGGAGGACTTTATGTAAGTGCCATCAGGGTCCTTTTATCCTTGCAGTTTAACTCAACCCACATGGATTCAACATCTTCCAATCGTATATCACATCTTACCACTGATTTGATGCCATTCTTTACCAGCAGAGCCAAACCACCCCTTGACCATTCAGCTTCCAACTACTACCACCCTTCAGTGATGATTCAGTGATGGCCACAATAAACCCGACAATTTATAAAAGGGCAACAAGATCATCCACCTTATTTCCTATACTCCATGCATTAAGCACTTTGAGTACTGTATTTGCTATCCTTTTTGATTTTGCATCCCTAATGCACTGATACTCACCCTGCGGGCTACAATTATATCCTGTCATCTGTACCTGCCCTTCTTGACAGTCTGACTGCACACTATCATTACTTTTTTACCATCCATCCTATCCTGAGTCCCTTCACTCTGGTTCCCATCCCCCTGCCAAATTAGTTTAAACCTTCCCCAACAGCTCCAGCAAATCTGCCCATAAGAGTATTCATTCCCCTTGGATTCAGCTGCAACCCTTACTTTTTGTACAGGTCATACCTCCCCCCCAGAAGATATCCCAATGGTCAAAGAACATGAAGCCCTGTCCCCCGCACCAGCTTCTTAGCCATGCATTTATCCGCTAAATTATCCTGTTTTTACCCTCACTGGCACATGGCAGAAAGCACAACTTTAAATTCCTTGGTGTTATCATTTCAGAGGACCTGTCCTGGGCCCAGCATATAACTGCCATTATGTAAGACGTACGACAATAACATCTCTTCCTTAGAAGTTTGCAAGGTTTTGGCATGTCACCTAAAACTAGACGAACTTTTTATAGCTGTATGGTGGTGAGTTTATTGACTGGTTTCCTCATGGCCTGGTATGGAAACACCAATGCTATTGAACATAAAATACTATAAAAAGTAGTGGATATTGTCCAGTTCATCATGGGTAAAGCCCTCCCCAACATTGAGCACATCTACATGGAGCACTCTCATAGGAAAGCAGCATCCATCATCAAGGACCCCCATCAGCCAGGCCTTGCTCTCTTCTCACTACTGCCATCTGGAAGAGGGTACAGGAGCCTCAGGACCCACACAACCAGACTCATGAACAGTTATTACCCCTCAGCTATCAGGCTCTTGAACCAGAGGTAATAACTTCACTCACCCCATCACTGAACTATTCCCAGAATCAATGGACACACTTTCACAGACTCTTCATCTCACCTTCTTAATACTTGTTGTTGATTTATTTGTTGCTATTAAGTTCTTTTTCTCTTCTTTTGTATTTGTACATTTTTTTTGTCTTCTGCACATTGGTTCTTTTGTCCTGTTGGATATGGACTTTCATTGAGTCTATTGTGTTTCTTGGATATATTCTGTATGCCCACAGGAAATTGAATCTCAGGGTTGTCTATGGTGACATATGGTATACGTACGTTGATAATAAATTTACTTTGATCTTTGAATTTTGGAGTTCATTAGTTCTCCATTAATGCCAAATTCAACATGTCAGGGAAGATGAAAGAACATATGGAAGAAGCTGTGGTTGAGATCCCTGTCACTTAAATATGGAGAGGACATTTCTAATACACCAACTTCAAACAATTGCTTATTGGAATTGCTGATGACTTTCAAAACTAGTCAAGTGAAATGTATGGGAAACAAGTGTGTGCATTTTTAAGGTTTACTGTTTTATAAATTCAATAGCTGGACTTGTGTCTTAGAATTTTCCCGGGTTTCTGACATTCTGTCCCTATATCAGTTTTTCGACAGTTTCAAAGTAACAACTGGAAATCTAGAGACTCTTTGAAGAAATACATTCCTGATATGGAACACTGGCAGAAACAAAATTAATCAGGGCTTTTAAGATGACATTTGAAGAACATGCATGAAAAATTGTGGGCTTCCAGGGACTGAGATTTCTCTGCATAGACTCAGTGAGCAGAATGGCTTTGTTCAATGCTGTAAATGATGCTTATTACTGCCAACCCAGAGTGATTTTTTACAGCAGATTTAAATAATGAAGTTCAAAGCAACTGCAGATTGTGTAAATCTGAAATGAAACAGAACTAGAAACACTGTGCAGTGCAGGTAGCAGCTGTGGCAAAAGAAACCAGGTCCCACACATGAAACATGAACTCCATTTCTTTTTCCCAGGATGCTGTCTGATCTCTGAGTGTTTCCAGCTTTTTTTTCCCCATTTTGATTGCAGGATATAGCAGCGAGGTAGAAATTTGGTTTAATTATCTAAAGGGGTCAGAAAAGAGTTTCACAGAATTTTGCCTTTTAGAACATTCTAGAACAAGAGTGGCCTTTTCTTATGCTGCAACTTAAAATGTAGCTTCATTGAAAATTCTATCACCGGAAATGAGTAATGTCAGATGACAAATACATTTCTTACTTATGTTAGCCTTTAATGAGACAAATATAAGAATATGAATAAGAATATATATAAGAAGATTAATAGCCAGTTTTGAAAGCCATGCAAATCCCAGTGAATAAGAAAATGTTGAAGGTAATGGCTGATGTGTTTCCTGCATTATTCACTTCATTGCACAGTAAGTTATTGAGGTTGGTGGAAGTGACACTAATTAATCTTTAAATGCTGCCCAATGTGCAGCAGAATGGCCCAGTCCTCCTCCCTTTACAAGTATCTTCAACTTTTGGAGGAAATAGGAAATCTGATGCAAAACTTCATGAACAGTCCTGATGGCATTAATATTGTAAAAGTTGAATGTGCCAAAATATTTTACCCTCCAGTTGGTTTATTTATTATGTAAAATCATCATTCTCCAATAACTCAAAACAATTCTAGCATAAGTAAATTTTACTTCCTGGAGGTCCTTCTTCATACAAACAACTTCAGCAAGTTATAGTTTTGTACATTTTTCACAAAACTTCAACAGAAGGAAAAAACCATTAAAATTAGATGGACAATTTGGCATTGCCCAGTCCGTAAGTAGATCAGTCTTGGAAAAGTCACTTTCAGCCCAGTTCGCCTTGCAAGCTTCTCCTCACAGAAATCTGGGGACTGGTGTCCAAACAGGGCAATTGTCCTCAAAACTAGATAAGAAATAGTTTGACTAGTATTCTGTAAACAACATGCCTGACTCCTCTATCACTGCCTCTGAGTTTATCCTATTGTACTGTCAGGGAAGACTTAAGACAGGAGAGCAGTGGTGGCAGACAGAAGGCTTCAACTCTAGAAATCCTTAGCATTGATTCCTAAAAACATGACATCCTATGCCATCAGGAAAAACATAAACAGGAAAACCTTTGCCTGATTATCAGCTCCCATCTTCCCTCATTTGATGAATTGGCACTCTTCCATTATTCTGCATTCTTCCTTTCCAGACCTCATCAACTCCTTACTTCCCTCCAGAGATGCTGCCTGATTTGCTGAGTCCCTCCAGTATTTTGTATGCATTACTCAAGATTTCCAGTGTCCACAGTGTTCAATTAAAAATGGTATGCCAACCTAGTGCAGCTACAACACAGCACTTTCAACCCTTAACAGTAACTGGTTACTAATGTCTGAGAAACAGCGAAGAGATTTTGTCTGCATGCCATTCGGACAGATTGCCCCATACAATGAAGTAGTAGCAAAAGAAAAAAAACACAAAGGTGAAATATAGTATTACACTGCAGGTAGAAGAATAAAGTACAAGGATAACAACAAGGTAGATCTTGAAGACTGGTTTTATGTTGAGCCTATTTTGGGGCTTCTCACGAATCTGATTACAGTGAGATGGAACCCATCTTTGAGCCTGGTGATGATACAATATATATAAAGAAAATAGAAGTACATGCAACAAGGGCAAGACGATAGTCATGGGGGACTTTATCTACATACAGACTTTCCAAAAAGAGTTTTGCAGCAATAGCAGGAAGAAGAAATTAATAGTACATATAAGAAATGGTTATATAAATTAGAATATTGAGAGCCAATGAGAAAACAAATTATTTTGAATCTATCTTGGATCTTAGATTAATAAGTTAGGAGACAGCTAGGGGAGAATAGTCATCATGTGATAGAATGTTATATTACAATTTAAGAAGATTTAGCTTGATCCGAAATTTGGACAGCATTATATCTTGGTATGGAGGCTCCAATGCGCAGGGTTACAAGGGGCAGCAGATTTTAGAGTCAGGCAGTTTCATCGCAGGCAGAAACCACCCTATCACCGAAGACGTCTTTAAGAGGTGGTGCCTTAAGAAGGTGGCATCCATCGATAAAGACCTTCATCATCTGTAACATGCCATCTTCCCTTTACAATCATCAGGGAATGGGTACTGAAAGCCTGAAGAAATCAACTTCTTCCCTTCTGCCATCAGATTTCTGAACCCATGAACAGTGCCTCATAACTTCTTTTTTGCAATATTAATTTTGTTTTTGGAGTTTACCGCAATGCTGTCACCAAAAAAAAAACAAAATACAAGTTTCATGTCATATAGGTCAGTGATAATAAATCTGATCCTCGTAATTCTAAACAAAGCAAATTACAAGGGTTAAGTTGTAATTTGTAAGGTTCCTTTTCAGTCCTGATGAAGGGCCTCAGCCTGAAACGTCGACTCTTTATCTCTCTCCATAGATACTGCTTGACCTGCTGGTTTCTCAGGCATTTTGTATGAATTACAAAGGGGTGAGGTATGAGTTGGTGTTGCTAAATTGGGAAACCGCATTTAATGGTTATGATAACAAATGGGCAGTAACCAATATTTAAGGTATTAAACCACAGTAAATATATATCTATATCAGAATCAGGATTATTATTATCACTGGCTTGGTGAGGCTTAATTTGGAGTATTGTGCGCAGTTTTGATCACCTGCCTACAGGAGAGATATCAATAAGATTGAAAGATTGCGAAGAAAATTTACAGGGATGTTGCCAGGACTTCAGGACATGAGGTATAGTGAAAAGTTGAATAGATTTGGACTTTATTCCCTACAGCATAGAAAATTGAGGGGAGATTTGATTGCAGAATACACAATTATAAGGGGTTTAGATTGGATAAATGCAAGCAGGCTTTTTCCACCGAGGTTGTGTGGGACTACAACTAGAGGCTATGGTTTATGAGTGAAAGGTGAAATGTTTAAGGGGAACATGTAGGGGAGCTTCTTCACTCAGAGGTGGTAAGAGTGTGGAATGAGCAGCCAGTGCAAGTTGTGAATGTGGGATTGATTTCAACACTTAAGAGAAATTTGGATAGATACATGGATGGGAGGGGCATGGGCACTGTAATCTGGGTGCAGGTCAATAAATCTAAGCAGATTAGTTGTTCGGCATAAACTAGATGGACCAAGGGGACAAATTTTTCGTGCTGTAGTGTTCTATGACTCTATGATTCCATGAAAGTAGAATGTGAAAATAAACTAGTAAGAAAGATAAATACAGACTAGTAAAACTTCAGTGGGTATGTACAATGGAAATGAATAAAAACCTACTTGGAGACTGGGAGAAATTATACTGGGAAATGAAGAATTTGCAGAAAACCTTAACCAATGTATTAAGTCTACACTCATGCAAAGAAGACGTGGCTCCAGAAGAGAATGATCAACAAAAGGAATCAGTAGAAATACAAGTCATTCCCAGAAGACATGTTCATATCAAAGACGTGGATTTAAAGGAGATTTTTTAAAGGGCAGAGGATCAGGGAGATAAATTGTCAAATTTCAGGAGGACACTGACTCAAGATTCAAGATTCAAGATTGTTTAATGTCATTTCCAGTAGACGGGTGTAAAGGAGAACCAAATAATTGTTACACTGGATCAAACACAGCACAAAAAAACACCATTTATTATATGCAGATTATTTACTGTGATACAGGAATTACAGAACAATTTATTGGCTTTAATGGAGTAATGATTTCAACTTCAGATTTCCATGATTTCTGGAAAATCAGTTGTATCTCTCATCTGGGCAGCTCAAGAGTCTCAGCTCCAAATTGGAGATAATTGTAAATTTGTGTACCTAAACCAATTCCACATCAGGTAAAATGCATCATCCTACTTGATACTTTATTATCAGAGGGATTCGATGATACACTGATTTAGAACATTATTATGTTGCACTTTGAGCCAAGGATCAAATTCAATTTATATTGATTGAATCAAATTAGATTTGGGGTTACAAACCATACAAGCATATAAATTAGTCGCAAAAGTAGGTCATGCAGACCCTCAAGCCTGCTCTGGCATTTAATAAGATTATGACCAATCAGACTGAAACTTCAAAGTTGCATTCATGTCTTATGAGGAAAAATCATGACAGTTTAGGCTTGTGCTCACTGGAATTCAAAAGAGTGAAAGGGGATTTGACTGAATCCACATTTGACAACTGCCAAGCAAATCAAGACGTAATTTGTTCAAGTTTCTCCTCTACGTTGAGGAAACCAATGTAAGATTAAGAGCATTATTCCTTTGTAGCACGGTCAGCACTTGCAGAATTTACTATTCCATTTCAGATTTCTAGTAGCTAATGTGCTTCCTTTAGAATTAATAAATAAAGTTCAGTCATTGCCAGTTTACCTGTTGAAGTGTAGAATGATCAAGATGAAACCTTTGTTAGATCTCACCTGAATCCAAATCAGTTGATTCTTGCATACCAACTCTGGGAAGAGGGTCATGATCAAACCTTGTGGATTTAAACTTAGAGCCATACTTACTTAGCGTAACTCTTTAGGGTGACACAGTAGTCAGTTTTGCTGACTCATATATTAGCAGATCAGAGTTTGATCCTGACATTAGATGTTTTCTACGTGGAGTCTCTGTGTTTTCCCTGTGACTAAACCAACTTCTTTAATGTGCTCTGGTTTCTTCCCATATCTCAGTGTGTATGGTACTGATAGGTGGTTTGATTGGCTGTGGTAAATGATCACAATGGCAGGAAAATCTTGAAGACAGGGAGTTGTGTGTGGTTTCAACATGGAGAAGTGGAATAAATGTATATTGGCATGGATGAGATGGTTGAAAAGTGTATCTGGGTGCTGTATGACTCCATGACACTATCTTTGTAACTTGCCAAGATTGGCTGGTGACACTAAAGAGCCTGCATTATCAATGAATTTTTGATGGGTCTTCTTGAGGGAGTAGCAAGACATTAGTTGACTATGAAGTGATAGAAAACAGGATCCCCTGTGGTAGAGTGGTGTTAACGTCAGGTCCCTCAGCAAGCTTGGAAACTCTGAGAGATCTCAGCCATTTGTACATTGTAAAAGCTGAGCTGTTCCCATGAGTGAATGATGTTGGTTAGGTCTGCATGGGACAAAGGACAAGGGAAGGTGGAGATATGCAGAAAGAAGAAGTTGATGGTGTTAGTGTTTAAAGGTCCTGAGACCCATGAGCCATTGACAAGCTCACTGGTACACAAACCAGGATCAGCAAAACATTTGAAGAGAAGTTTTGGCCCAGTGCAAGTTTGGTCCATATAGTCAGAAACCTGAGGAAATGGTTAGTAAATAAATGAGCAGGTTAAATGGCTTTAACATTCTATTTACAGGCTATGTTAGATCAACCACTGTGGGATGATTTTATAAGCAGGTGGCAAAGGAGAGAACTCCAGCAAAAGTTTATGAGGTTCTGTACCTAAAATTAGAAGGAGTGCAGTGTACTAGAAAATATAAAGCAGCTTTGGTCAGGCAGGAAACAAGCCAGCAAAAGTGTCATCCCGATGGGGTCTGTCTATTCACAGCCAAGGCACAGAAACAGTAGAAACTGGATGAGGAGGAAACCAGTGGGAGTGTAAGTTCAGGAGGTGGAAGCATATAATGTATATAGATATAAACAATATTGTAGGAATCATGTGATCTCAGAATGTCCATTCAAAATAACATGGTGCTTTAGTTTTCTCAGAAGAAGATATGTTGCTGGGCGTGCAGGCTCAGTAAAGTAAATAACTGCCGCTAAAGATGCCAGAGTCAAACTGTTATGGACACGTGGCGCATAGATTGGAATAGTCACCTTGGGCTTCCACAGATATTAGATGATGAAGAGGTGTCCATGGGAAAGCTGAACGGTGGCTATTGCACAACTGAAGCAGAAGGTGATGGCAGCACACTCAATACCAATTTAACATCACGATAAGCACGTTGCACTGTCTCTAAGATGCAGATATACTCTCAGTGGCCACTTTATTAGGTATGCATATACACCTGCTCTTTGATGCAAATATCTAATCAGCCAATCATGTGGCAGCAAATCAATGCATAAAACACTTCAGTTCCATCAGCTGCGTAAGTCTAGGGAAGACAATCTCTGGCCCCGCCAAACAAGCCCATCAGAACCCCCTGTTTGTGTGGATGCTACAAGTTTCGTTACCCCTTTACAAATTAGTACCACAAAATAACAGGCAGTACAATTAAATGATTTAGCTTTGTAGTTCTTAATTTGACTAAAGGAAAGGCATGAAAAGCAAAGGGCCCATTTTAATGGAACAGTTTGATGTGCACAAGTTGGAGCTCACGGTTTTCCCTACCCGGATCCTCCTCCGATCTCCTCGGGCTTTGTCAAATCATCGCTCTGTTCCAGGACGAGTCTTCTCTCCGGCGTTTTCCCCCTTCATCTCCTGCCGAACCAAAAACCCAGCTCACTCCAGCGTCAAGCACACTGGAACGCACACTCCCTTCATTGGACAGCCCATATTCCAAAGCACACATAATCTCTAACCATAACCCAAACACCGTTTCTACAGAAAAAACATTACGTTAGCAGTGGAAACTTTCCCAGAGTGTTACAACTGTAAACATGGTCAAGAGTTTCGGTTGTTGTTCCAGTGGAACTTCAGACTGGGGGAGGAATTGTGATCTAAGTGACTATGTTGGTGCCAGACGGAGTGGTTTGTGTAATCTCAGAAATTGCTGATGTCCTAGGATTTTCATGCACAGCAGTCTATGGGGTTTACAGAGCATGGTGTGAGGAACAAAAAAAAAATCTAATAAGTAGCAGTTATGTGGGAGAAAATGCCTCATTAATGAGAGAGGTCAGAGGAGAATGGCCAGACTGGTTCAAGTCGACAGGAAGGCAACAATAATTCGAAAAACCACGCATTTCAACAGTTGTGTGCAGAAGAGCATTTCTGAATGCATAGTATGTTGAACGTTGAAGTGTATGGGCTACAACAACAGAAAACCACTCTGGACTCCATTCTTGTACCTAACAAAGTGTACTCTGACTGTGTATCAGATGCACCTCAAAGATCTCCAGGAATGATTTTGCTTATCTCTGCAGGAGGAACTCTCCAAATGAAGAGGTGAGATGAACTATTAGTTGCAAGTGGAGATTGGTGGAAGTAGTGACCAGTTGTGGTTTAGGGTGAGAGTGATGCACCAGCAGTCATGGCATGGAGTGAAATGAACCACTCAGCTTGAGAGGACTGGAACACTGGCAGTGAGGAGATCTGGGAGGCACTCATGAATTATGTTGCACTGGTTCCGCTCATCCAGACCAGAGCCACCAGCTGCACCTCTGACAGCCTGCCAAAGAGACTGAATATATTTGGCATGGTATGGAGTCAGGGTGGTGGTGAAATGACAAGGTGGTGAATGGGGGAGGTGTTACTTCCAGAGGTAGAGCTGTTGCGCTAATTAAACAAAAATACACATCCCTAGACTTACAGAAGTCACTAAATCCATGGATTTTTTGCAATCATAGCTACTTGGATATTCCTTAGCAAGGACTCTGCATGTGCTAACTTCACTGTAGGGAAGAAAGTAAAGCAAGCATTGCATTACAGTTCAAGTGAGGTACCTGGACAGAAGGGGTCTATTCATGCAAAGGGTACATAGAAAGATGGGTGGATGGAGCATCACACCAAGCAAACCAGATTGGAATACCATGATGAGAAATCCTAAAGAGGACAGTCCGCTTTGAACCTTCTGTGTTCAGAGTATCGAACGAGAATGGCCGAACAGAGTAACCATGGAGTTCTTAATGGTGAGCAGTTCAGAGAATGCAGGGAGTCCCAGCCTGGGGTCCATGGACCCCTTGCTTAATGGCCTTGGTCCATGGCAGGAAAAAGGTTGGGAACCCCTGATTTAGACAGTGCAAGAGAACAAGAAGGTGCAAACAAGTAGGCACAGACAAAGTAGAAGGCAAGAAGTTCAACACAAGGTCCTGAAACCAGTTCACCTCAGTGAATACAGATACGGCCAGTGCTGTGGATGAGAATAGGAGCATTCATAACAAGGTGGATGAATTGAATGTGCAGATAGTTATTAATGAATATGATATAGTTGGGATCACAGAGACATGGCTCCAGGGTGACCAAGGATGGGAGCTCAACATCCAGGGATATTCAATATTCAGGAGGGATAGACAGGAAAGAAAAGGAGGTGGGGTAGTATTGCTGTTTAGAGAGGAGATTAATGCAATAGAAAGGAAGGACATTAGCCTGGAGGATGTGGAATCGATATGGGTAGAGCTGCATAACACTAAGGGGCAGAAAACGCTGGTGGGAGTTGTGTACAGGCCACCTAACAGTAGTAGTGAGGTTGGGGATGGCATTAAACAGGAAATTAGAAATGCGTCCAATAAAGGAACAGTAGTTATAATGGGTGACTTCAATCTACATATAGATTGGGTGAACCAAATTGGTAAGGGTGCTGAGGAAGAGGATTTCTTGGAATGTATGCGGGATGGTTTTCTGAACCAACATGTCGAGGAACCAACTAGAGAGCAGGCCATTCTAGATTGGGTATTGAGCAATGAGGAAGGGTTAGTTAGCAATCTTGTCGTGCGAGGCCCCTTGGGTAAGAGTGACCATAATATGGTGGAATTCTTCATTAAGATGGAGAGTGACATAGTTAATTCAGAAATAAGGGTTCTGAACTTAAAGAAGGGTAACTTTGAAGGTATGAGACGTGAATTAGCTAAGACAGACTGGCAAATGATACTTAAAGGGTTGACGGTGGATATGCAATGGCAAGCATTTAAAGATCGCATCGATGAACTACAACAATTGTTCATCCCAGTTTGGCAAAAGAATAAACCAGGGAAGGTAGTGCACCCGTGGCTGACAAGGGAAATTAGGGATAGTATCAAGTCCAAAGAAGAAACATATAAATTAGCAAAAAAAAAGCGGCACATCTGAGGACTGGGAGAAATTCAGAGACCAGCTGAGGAGGACAAAGGGCTTAATTAGGAAACGGAAAAAAAGATTATGAGAGAAAGCTGGCAGGGAACATAAAAACTGACTGTAAAAGCTTTTATAGATACGTGAAAAGAAAAAGATTGGTCAAGACAAATGTAGGTCCCTTACAGTCAGAAACAGGTGAATTGATCATAGGGAACAAAGACATGGCAGACCAATTGAATAACTGCTTTGGTTCTGTCTTCACTAAGGAGGACGTAAATAATCTTCCGGAAATAGTAAGGGACCGAGGGTCTAGTGAGATGGAGGAACTGAGGGAAATACATGTTAGTAGGGAAGTGGTGTTAGGTAAACTGAAGGGATTAAAGGCAGATAAATCCCCAGGGCCAGATGGTCTGCATCCCAGAGTGCTTAAGGAAGTAGCCCAAGAAATAGTAGATGCATTAGTGATAATTTTTCAAAACTCCTTAGATTCTGGATTAGTTCCTGATGATTGGAGGGTGGCTAATGTAACCCCACTTTTTAAAACAGGAGGGAGAGAGAAACCGGGGAATTATAGACTAGTTAGTCTGACATCGGTGGTGGGGAAAATGCTAGAGTCGGTTATCAAAGATGTGATAACAGCACATTTGGAAAGAGGTGAAATCATCGGGCAAAGTCAGCATGGATTTGTGAAAGGAAAATCATGTCTGACGAGTCTTATAGAATTTTTTGAAGATGTAACTAGTAGAGTGGATAGGGGAGAGCCAGTGGATGTGGTATATTTAGATTTTCAAAAGGCTTTTGACAAGGTCCCACACAGGAGATTAGTGTGCAAACTTAAAGCACATGGTATTGGGGGTATGGTATTGATGTGGATAGAGAATTGGTTGGCAGACAGGAAGCAAAGAGTGGGAGTAAACGGGACCTTTTCAGAATGGCAGGCAGTGACTAGTGGGGTATCGCAAGGCTCAGTGCTGGGATCCCAGTTGTTTACAATATATATTAATGATTTAGACGAGGGAATTAAATGCAGCATCTCCAAGTTTGCAGATGACACGAAGCTGGGCAGCGGTATTAGCTGTGAGGAGGATGCTAAGAGGATGCAGGGTGACTTGGATAGGTTAGGTGAGTGGGCAAATTCATGGCAGATGCAATTTAATGTGGATAAATGTGAAGTTATCCACTTTGGTTGCAAGAACAGGAAAACAGATTATTATCTGAACAGTGGCCGATTAGGAAAAGGGGAGATTCAACGAGACCTGGGTGTCATTGTACACCAGTCATTGAAGTGGGCATGCAGGTACAGCAGGCGGTGAAAAAGGCAAATGGTATGTTGGCATTCATAGCAAATGGATTTGAGTACAGGAGCAGGGAGGTTCTACTGCAGTTGTACAAGGCCTTGGTGAGACCGCACCTAGAATATGGTGTGCAGTTTTGGTCCCCTAATCTGAGGAAAGACATTCTTGCCATAGAGGGAGTACAGAGAAGGTTCACCAGATTGATTCCTGGGATGGCAGGACTTTCATATGAAGAAAGACTGGATTGACTAGGCTTATACTCACTGGAATTTAGAAGATTGAGGGGGGGATCTTATTGAAACGTATAAAATTCTAAAGGGATTGAACAGGCTAGATGCAGAAAGATTGCTTCCGATTTTGGGGAAGTCCAGAACGAGGGGTCACAATTTAAGGGTAAAGGGGAGGCCTTTTAGGACCGAGATGAGGAAAAACTTCTTCAAACAGAGAGTGGTGAATCTGTGGAATTCTCTGCCACAGGAAGCAATTGAGGCTAGTTCATTGGCTATATTTAAGAGGAAGTTAGATATGGCCCTTGTGGCTAAAGGGGTTGGGAGTATGGAGAGAAAGCAGGTACAGGGTTCTGAGTTGGATGATCAGCCATGATCATACTGAATGGCGGTGCAGGCTCAAAGGGCCGATGGCCTACTCCTGCACCTATTTTCTATGTTTCTATGTAATATACAAGACTTTGGGAAGAGTCTGACGTCCTCAAATTATCTATTATTTACAGATTTACCTGAATTAGAATAACATATATAAGATTCTGCATGGGATTTACAGTCTGGATGCTGAGGGGATGTGCTCCCTCTAGAGGGGTATTTACATCTGCGAGTACTGATGCAGAAAAAGCCATTATGCATTTAATACAGAGATCAAGAGAATTTCTTCTTTCAGAAGGTCATGAGATTTTGGAGTGGTCTGAATTTATGCAGGACAGAGACTGACCAATTTGTAAAGTACATGGGGAAAGAGTGGGTCAGCAGTGTAGAGTCCAAACTTTGATTAGACGTAGCTTGGTTGAATGACAGAGCTTCCTCAAGGGCCAGTAGGCCTACACATGCACTTCATTCCTACGAGTCAAGCTCAGGCTGAACTGGACTCCTTGATGGAGTAAAGTGTTGCATAGCAAAGGCAATTCAAGATCCCACGAGTGATGTTACACAGAATCCGGCTCTCTGATGTTGGTTTAATACTGTGCAAAGTGCAGCAAGAGAGGCGAAAAGCAGCCAAGGCCGAATTGCTACCATTAAAATTAATCCATTAGAGCATTAAAAGGGAAAGGTCAGAGTAGATGCAATTCTAATTCAACAGGGAGAAAAGGAAACAGAAAAGGTTCGGTGTTGACAGGAAATCTAGCACCAGAGACATAAAGATAAAAATAAAGGAATCTAAGTCGAAAATCCGCATGGTTGATTTTATGGTATTTTGTAAAAGATTTAAAACAATGTACCACTGTAATTGCTATAGCAGTTAACAGACATCATTGTTTAGAAAATATGTTATATGATGTATTTGTGGTAGTTTGTGAACAAGAAATTCATGAGTTTATTTAGAGACATCAGGGAATTAGCTGTACCTGGAATGGATACTGAGCAAATGTTCGTTTTAACTTAGAAGGCAGAGAAAGTAAGGGAAAGAACAAAACGGATATGCAAATTTACATTTAGTTACCTTTACGATGTATCCGTATGTCTCTGTACATCAGTTAAATATATAATTTAACATATTGCAGATATATTAACATATATGTTGCAGATATATTTAAATAAATCTAAGTAACGTATAATTTGGATGGATCTGTTACTTTAACGGAGAGCATTGCACAATATATGTTTGGGAAGTTTCATTTAAAAACATGTATAATACGATATATCTTCATATACTTATACCATCTGCTGATGTCTGATGGAGGGACATTTACATGGTAGCTCTATTCTTGAGATTTGCATTACTGTTTTTATTCACTCTTTAGGAACTAGTCCCAACTGGCAAGCCCAGTGTTTATTACCCTGATTAATTGCCCTTGACCTGTAAGAGGACAGCAAGCTTGTTGTGGTTTGGGGGCTTGTGTGCCCCAGTGATCTCCTTTGTCTCCGCTCTTGTGCTTTCAGACTTCTGAAGAAGGCAATCCTAGTGTCTTCAGTCTATGCTAAAAGTTACAACTTTCTGTTCCTGCATCACCCTTGTAAATATTTTTACTGCTTTGTCCATGGTACTTCCATTTCCATTTTATATATGTGGAAAACTAAACTGTGTAACAATGATGGGACAAAGTGAAATGCATTAAAACAGAATTGGAAAATGAAGACGAGCCAAAGTCAGAGTATGGAAAAACTAATTTAAAGGAGAATCAAGTCTAAGTAACACAATATTAATATCTTCTGTAGAGTGTGTTAACACCAAATCTATGACATTATAATCCATGGTACATTGGTATAAAAATTACCCACACAAAAAAATATGAGATCTTCAATGTTAACAGTGTATGGACTAAGGTTGCTTTGGAAACTGAAGACAATTAAAAGGCAAGCTAAATTAATAAAAAGAACATGACTTAAATGTGTACCTAGTGCCAAATTGCTTATATAATTATTATGAAGAAAATCAGTCAAAAACCTATGAAGAATTTGAAAATGTTGATTTTAATGAACATTTAATGAAATAATGAAACTATGTGAGTGATGAGATTCTATTTCTAGACTAATGTAATATAGTAGGAATTTAAGGCATCATAAAGAATGATGCTTGATTTAACAGAAGGATCATGACTTGCCTTTGCTAAGTAGAAATAAAGAAAATATTCACCTCAATCCCATAGCTCCCCTTATAATTTATTATTAACTTCATATATTTCTACTCCTTGAGTAAGTACGTATAAATATATAAAGCCTACATGCTCTAACACTGAACGAATTACTCAACCTACGGACTCATTTTCAAGGACTCTGCAACTCGTGCTCAATATTTAATACTTATGTATTTATTACTATTGTTATTTTTTTCTTTTTGTATTTGCACAGTGGTTGTTTGTTGCTTGTGTGCAGTTTTTAATTGATTCTATTGTGTCTCTCTGTATTTATTATGAATGCCCATAAGAATATAAATTTCAGTGTTCTATATGCTGGCACATACAGTATATACTTTGATAATAAATTTACTTGGAACTCTGAAGCACACAGCTCAATTTGAAATTAAAAGTATTAATTGTTTGGCTCAAAGGTGGTGGGGGTGTTAATATCTCCTTCCATGAATCAAATCATATTTTTTTAAATATATAAAATTATTCCCCAAATTATTGACATGCTCAATAGTGTATTATACAATGTGGCACTATGGAGATGGTTTTAGCGCCGGGGATCAATATGTATTGTAACTCTTCATTTAAGCTATTATTGTATCCTTTCTTTTACAATACTATGTTAAGTACTGGAGATGGAATGGAAACTTGCAGAACAGAATGAAGCCCTCGTGGCCCATAAAAGCACACTACTTTTATATCCATGCTCTGCTGAGAAGCTGAGCTGCAGCTGCTCTTAACCAATTGTTGGCTTTATTGCGCTATCCAGAGCAGCCCCACAGACAGCTGCAATCTGTCCTCCCATGCAGCAATAAAGCTGCTGTGGCAGACCCCGTTTTGTTGTATTTCATCAATATCTGTTTCAGTTAACCGCAGAACACATGCAAAGTGAATATTGCACCATTCAAAGTAGCATTAGTTTTACTGACTCGCATAGTTGTGACAGAAATAATGAAAAAGTAAGGGATCTTCTCTCAAACTCTGCAACAGTAATCAGCAATTAAGGGCCTGTCTTGAATCCATTTGTGTGATTAAGCTGCTGTCATCCTGAAAATGGCATCAAGAAGGAAACGAAAGCACTTGTGAGCAATAAAATTATTTTGAAAATGAAATTCTTCCTTAGATGGCTTCCTGATTGAGTTATAGGTAGAGGCATTGAAAAAAGTGGTGATACGTGTTGTTTTTCAGAGGATTTACATATGCCAGACTAGATACTTAAGCAGTAATGAGTTTCTATAGTTCTCAAAAAGGAATCCACTTCAAGCATTTGAAATTAATGTGATCATAATAATATTTGACTTCTATTTTGGTATTAGTAAGTGTATTCTCTGATAAATTCAACTCTACAACAGCACATGGTCTCCCCTCATTCATCATTCTGCTTAGTAAAAGACATATATACATACTGTAAGTCTAGTTACAGTTTATTCTAAGCACTGTAAGGAAATTAGATTTGTTTGTCACATAGAGTCATAGAAAAGTACAGCACAGAAACAGGCTCATTCAACCATTTATTCTGTGCCGAGCCATTTAAGCTGCCTACTCCCATCAACCTACACTGGGACCTTAGCCCTCCAAGCCTTTACCATCCATGTACCTATCCAAACTCCTGCTAAACATTGAAATTGAGCTCACATTCACCACTTTTGCTGGCAGCACATTCCACGCTTCCACAACCCTCTGAATGAAGAAATTTCCCCTCATGTTCCCCTTAAACCGTTCGCCTTTCACTGTTAACTCATGGCCTCTAGTCGTAGTCCCATCCAAGCACTGTGGAAAAAGCCTGCTTGCATTTACCCCATCCATACCCCTCATAATTTTGTATGCCTCTATCAAACCACCTCTCAATCTTCAAAGTGCCGAAGAATACTGTCCTATCCTATTCAATCTTTCCTTATAACTCAGATCCTCCAAACTCAGCAACGTCCTTGTAAAATTTCTCAGTACTCTTTCAACCTTATTTACAGCTTTCCTGTAGGTAGGTGACCAAGACGACACACAATACTCCAAATTAGGCCTCAGCAATGTCTTATACAACTCCAACATAACATCCTGGATTCAGTACTTTGATTTATAACAGCCAATGTGCCAAATGTGTACATGGAAACATCAAAACGCATAGTAAAATGCATTGCTTTGCATCACTGACTAACACAGTCTGAAGATTGTGCTGGAGACAGCCCAGAAGTGTTGCCACACTTCCGGTGCCAACATAGCTTGCCGGAATTTACTAACACTAACCCTAACTCTATCCCTTTGGAGTGTGGGAGGAAACCAGAGCCGGCAAAGGAAATGGAATCAGTCATGGGAACTCCTTACAGACAGCGGTGGAAATCGAACCCTGATTGGTGATCACTAGCACGGTAAAGTGATTATGCTAACTGCTGTACAACAAGTATGGAATTTAGAAGCAAAACTTATTTTAAAACTCCAATTCAGAATAGCTGCCAGAAGAAGCCATCACTCTGAAGAGATGATATTAGACTTTGAGAAGGTTTACCAGCGATTCAGATGTGACTCTTTGATCAGCAGAACACCAACAACAATAGGTAAACATCAACATAAGATCTTCTTGGACAGAGCCTGTACTCATCATTATTATCTCATCAGTTAATAACTCATCAGGGGTAATTGATAAGTTTGTGGCCTAAGGTAGAAGAAGATGTGTTACTAACTTCAAACTTTCTGCATAATCACTCAAAGAGTTGAACTGCACGTGCATGTAACAAGAGGTGTATAATTCATCTCCTTCTACCTAAGGTCACAAACTTATCAATCACCCATCTGTGGACCACTTCTGGAGGTCCAAGATCCGTAGGAGGGGACCATGTTGAAAAATAAATGTGCTAGGTTTTCTGAAATTGACTCCTTCTACCTTAGGCCACGAACTTATCAATCATCCCTCGTAGAACATAGAATAGCGCAACACAGGAAAATAAATGATTTATTAAATGCCTAACCAAATGATTTCCTCCTGCCTACACAGTGCCCAACTCCTTCCATTCCCTGCACATTCATATGTCTATCTAAGAACCTATTGTATCTGTTTCCACCACAATCCCAGCACAGCATTCCCAGCATTCATCACTGGGCAAGTGAAAAAAAAACTTGCCCAGTGCAACTCTGTTGAATGTACCCCTTCTCACCTATGCACTCGGTTTTTGGTTTTACGCCTGTTACACTCTGTGTTTTCACCCGTTCTTTCTTTCTTGTCGCCGTCTGAGTGATTGAACTTTGGCACGATTTGTAAGTTTTTTTTGTGCGGGGGGTCTGTGGTTTGATGTTCTCACAGTCCGCCAGATTTGTTTTTCTATGTGGGGGAGGGGGTATTTGATTCTCTGGCTGCCACTGTGCAAATTAAAATTGGCATAATTTATAAGTTTTTTTGTGTGTGGGGAGGCTGGGGTTTGATGTTCTCACATCTCGCCCAATTTGTTTTTCTGCATGTGTGTGTGTGTGTGTGTGTGTGTGTGTGTGTGTGTGTGTGTGTGTGTGTGTGAGACAGAGAAAGAGAGAGAGAGACAGACAGACAGAGAGAGAGAGAGAAAGAGAGAGAGAGACAGAGAGAGAGAGAGACAGAGAGAGAGACAGAGAGAGAGAGAGACAGAGAGAGAGACAGAGAGAGAGAGAGAGAGAGAGAGAGAGAGAGAGAGAGAGAGAGACAGACAGACAGAGAGAGAGAGAGAAAGAGAGAGAGAGACAGAGAGAGAGAGAGACAGAGAGAGAGACAGAGAGAGAGAGAGAGAGAGAGAGAGAGAGAGAGATTGATGTTTTTCATTACTGGCGTCAATGCGTTTCTTCGTTTTGTG
Organism: Hypanus sabinus; assembly: GCF_030144855.1. Classification (NCBI taxonomy): domain Eukaryota; kingdom Metazoa; phylum Chordata; class Chondrichthyes; order Myliobatiformes; family Dasyatidae; genus Hypanus; species Hypanus sabinus. The sequence continues at coordinate 23,750,111 of NC_082716.1, read as the reverse complement.
GCTATCTGGAGAAGATGAATCTCAGAGTTATATACTGCATACATACTTTGATAATAAATGAACCTTGGTACCTTTGAAACTATGAACATTCTATAGAAAATAATTCTCCAGCAATTTCTGCAAGCTTCCAGTGATGTAGTGCCTTTGCCTGAAGTTTGATATAAGCCATGTGCACATTTAGGATTTCTGCAGAATATCTGGCAAAGTTACAGTGGCAGAGTAGCAATGGGGAAGAATCCATTCTGGAAGTTATTAAGAGTGTTAAGTAGGAAGTTAATAGTCACAGGACCTTTGCACATCCACCCTTATCTAATTATTGGCACCACAATGCTCAGTTATCCTTAATCATTTGCTAATATTTAGGTCAATGGATTCAAGATTCAGGATTCAGAGTTATTTATCACATATACGTTTGTACATCAAAACAAGGTTCCTTAAGGTTGTGCAAGTGGGGATAAGCTATAAAATCAAATGCTCCTAATGGCGTGAGCCTCAAATAACCTCTGACAACCAAATACAGTTCCTTGCCTTCATGAGTGGGTTAGCTACAAAACCTGGAGGAACTGTTTCTACTGACAGGGGAAGGGGCAAAGGCGGGTTACTGGTGCCTTAATACCAGCTGCTTTGGGTGTGGGACTCATTAGCCATGGTTGTCAGCTGATCTAGGAGAAAGGAAGCTCTGATCTCAAACCTCTGCTGCCTTGTGGCTACACCCACTCATGGGGAAGACTTCAGGAGTAAACCCCAAGGGAAAACTCCAGAGCTGGAGTCCCTAAGGCAGTCATACATTGAGTTCAATGCTGACTGGCAGCTCCTGTGACACCACAGGTACCACACTGTATCAGTCTCTGCCGTTCCTTTGGGTTCATCAAATGCATGGAGGGGGGAGCCTGCTAACATGGGCAACAGCTAGCTCTCCATATTGTAATGCCCTGGCTTGGCATATCTAGACAGCTAGGACACAACATCAATGGTCAACCCTGACCGAAGGAGGCCTCAGAATATAGCAAAACATAGCATTAACAACCAACGCATCTGAAGGTGCCCTGGGGGCAGCCTGCAAGCATTGCCACGCATTCCATAGAATGCCCACAATGCTTGGCAGAACAACACAGAACACAGACCAAATGACAAAACAGCAACGTTAAAACATACTCCTTTCCTCCCATCCGACAAAGGTTTGCAGATTCCGGCTTCCAGCCATTGGGACCCTGACGAAGGGTCTCGGCCCGAAACGTCAACAGTGCTTCTTCCTATAGATGCTGCCTGGCCTGCTGTGTTCCACCAGCATTTTGTGTGTGTCACCTGTATTAATCCTATGTTTCCTCTCAGATCTCCATCAATTCCCCACACCACCACCCCACTTCCATATTCCTGATACCTACCTACAGTGTAAATTGCTGAAATTTATAACAGCAAATTGACCAATGATAAAAACACGGCTTTAGCATGCAGGAGGAAACCTACACAGTCACAGGGAGAATGTGAAGACAGCATCCAAGGTCAGGATTGAACCAGGATCTCTGGAATTGTGATGCAGCAAAGCTACTGCTCCATTCAGGTGAATGGCTTTTAAACAATCATTCTTTAAATGATGCATGGGTGCTAAACCTCTTCAGATCCTTTCATTTCTCCATCAGACGAATTTACACTTGGCCTCTGTTCTTTATCCTTTCGCTGTAGAATATTTGGGTTCACAGATCTTTGTTGTGCAAGCAGAAGAAATTAGCATAAACTACTGCTTTACCTTGACAATAGCAACTGCTTCTGCTTCAGGAAATGCAGCCATCTCCTAGAGTACAATCCCAAACATCTCACAGATAGATATAGACATAGTGTAGACATTAAGGATTAGTTTGGTCAGGTGCTGAATTACTAGTTTAACTAGTTTACCACAACATCGTGGGCTGAAGGGCCTGTTCCCATGCCGTGCCGTTCTATATTCTCTCATGTATGTAGACTAACTCAGCTTAGCACAGGCTTGCTACTTCCTTCCATCCAGTCCTCAGGAAAACGAGCAGTATCGTCATGGTGACCCAAGAACAACTTCTTCCTCACTGCTTTCAGACTTCTGAACCAAGCCCCTCTTTACATCCACTGCCGGTGGTGCTGCCACTTTCTCGCACTCTTAATACCACCTCTTTACTTTACTTTTAACCATTGATGCACCATCAATAACTCACTCTGAGACGTAAGGCGAGATATCGGCTTTTATTGACTGGAAGAAGGAACAAACAGTGAGTGACCACCATACTACATCCTGGAGACTGAGAGGCCGGTCTCAGGCCTTGATCGCCTTTATACCGGGGTCTGTGGGAGGAGCCACAGGAGCAGTCAGCAGGGGGCGTGTCCAGACAGGTATATGTAGTTCACCACAACCCTGTTGTCCCTTTACTATTTTTTGTACAACCTCAAATTTCTCTACGATCTTTGCTCATCATTGTATTTAATGCTGTATTTATTATGACCTCGTATGCTGTTTACCCATGCCCAGGAACAGAAAAGACTGCAGAAAATGTTGGTTTAAGTCTAGTCCATTACTGGCAAAGCTTTCCCCACTGTCGTGTATGCAATATTTCGGTAGTATTTCAGTAATATTGTAAATATCTTATATGGTTTGCATGTAGTTAAGTGGTTAAGGCGTTGGTCTAGTGATCTGAAGGTCGCTAGTTTGAGCTTCATCTAAGGAGCATGTTGTGTCCTTAAGCAAGGCACTTAACCACACATTGCTCTGCGACGACACTGGTGCCAAGCTGTATCGGCCCTTGCCCTTCCCTTGGACAACATTGGTGGTATGGAAAGGGGAGACTTGCAGCATGAGCAACTGTCGGTCTCCCATACAACCCTGCCCAGGCCTGCACCCTGGAAACTTTCCAAGGAGCAAATCCGTGGTCTCTCGAAACTAACGGATGCCTAGTAAATTATTATTATTATATATGGTTTGATTATGCATTCTGGTTCATTTAAATAATCCATTATGGGTTAAAAGTAAAACTCCTCCAAGAGGACCACAACCTTGTCTGGTTTGGAGGCTTGTGTTGCTCAATGATGTGGACAGCTATGTCAGGGCTTTATGCTTTGGTTCTTGGTAGGGTTACTCATGCCAAACAAGTCAAAGAATAGGGTCCATTTGTCTGGGGTGGTTCAGCTCAGGACTAACAAACCTGACAGATAAAACAAAATGGTTATGGAAACAGCAACGAAGAATGCTTCTGCATCTGAGTGTGATGACATTCCTGAGTCTCCACCTGGGACTTGATGACTGACAGTCATGAAAACCGAGAGGAAGCTACTGACGTGATGAAGGAAATCAGGAACACCACCAGAGATTGAGAACCTTCATTGCTGTCCTAAATGCCAGCAGCATAAAGGGCAGCAAGTGAATTGCACACATCATGACACTACCATGTGATACATGTCTGTCTCGCTAAAGTACAAACTAAGACATGCTCTCCAGTACTAAGATGGAATGTCTGAGGATGAAGGACCATCCATGCTCTCCTGGGCTCCTATCTTTTTATTGCAATTAGTTTTTATGTTTTGAAGTTACAAAACATAACACCCACCATTGAACACATTTGCATGGAGCGCTGCCAAAGGAAAGAAGCATCCATCATTAAGATTCCCCACCATCCAGGATATGCTTCCCATGAACAAGGAATTTTATTATACCCTGTTGTATATGACACAATACTAACCTAATCTAATTGTTAGATTGACTCAGAGCAGTTGGCTATAATGAGACTGTTATCTTCATAAACTTACAGTACTGCCTGCATCTTTCTCTACCACCAACACAGGCACTTACCATTCTCTGTCTAAAATAATCCTATCTCTAAACTTTACACCACTCACCTCAAAGAAACATCTTCTATACTAGGCATTGCTGTCCTGGGGTAAAGGCTCTGGCTGCCTATAGCTCTCTGTGCCTCTCATAACCTATGTATAAAAATAATTTTTAACAGGTTCTCTATCAAGTCACCTCACATCCTCCTTTGCTCCAAAGAGAAAAGCTCTAGCTCTCTCTCGCTCTTTCCAGATAAGACAAACGGTGCCAAATGCTTTGTTAGTGAGAGCTTTAATGCAGATAACACCCATTAGAAGTGTCCAAAGTAGATTGTTCAGAATGCAGCATGGATTTAGTACCAGCACCACTGTGAATCCTTTCATTTCAGTGAACCCTGACTCTTAATCTCAACTCAGTCTCCTGAAAGGTGAATACATTTCTGCAGCACGAAGAAACCTCACCCCCATATCAGATAACCACCCCCATCCTGCCCCTCCTACCAATCCCTGTCCCCCTGCCACTGCCCCCATCCAGCCAGAGATCTTCATTCTGTTGCTGCATTTACATAGGAATTTGATGATAATGTCTACACAGAGTGGTGTTCCTGGTACTGGTATGTTAGTCCTGTCTTCAACGGTTTTGAAGAAGCCAGAGACTCTCTTCTACATGAACATCAGTAGGGATCCCCCTTCGAATATATCATGCACCAAACCATACCCAGGAATAAATTTACACAAAACAAATCAGCATCTGACTTTTCATCAAAGTGATAGGATTCAGATTTTGTTCCCTTCTCCCATCGACGAACCAAGATCAGTACAAACGCATGAAGGAGAATCAAAAGAATTCAGCCCTTGAAAATAATAAGTTACATAGAGGACATGATTTGAGAGTTAGGGGGCAGAAGTTTAAGGGAAACACGAGGGAGTATTTCTTTACTCAGAGAGTGATAACTGTGTGGAATGAGCTTCCTGTAGTAGTAGTAGAGGCCAGTTCAGTTGTGTCATTTAAGGTAAAATTGGATAGGTCAAGGGTCGGCAACCCGCGGCTCCGGAACCGCATGTGGCTCTTTGATCTCTGTGCTGCGGCTCCCCGTAGTTTGTTAGTTTTTGAAATGTAATTCGAAATTTGAAGATTATGGTGATCTTGTACAATCTAAAAACCTTGTGACGACCCCTTTCCTGGCGCATCCGAACCGGCTCACAATTAGCCACCATTCCGGCTAAGGGAGATAGCCTACGGGGGTTTGTGAGTATGTGTCTTTTGGAGCATCCGCGCCCATGGGGACGGGTTGAGGGAGGCTTTAAATCAAGGCTGTTTAGTTCGAATAAAGTTACCTTTGACTGCAGTGTCTTTATTTTAGCGCTGCGTGTAGCGCTACACCGCTACAACGTGTTTTTTATCGCTATTAATATACATCACCACTGCCAATGCCTGACACCCGCCAGTGCGCGCTTTCTTTTAATTCTTCAATCCGAGGTAGACTACCTATGGAGTAACCTTCAACCCAACGTCTTTTTTTTCAGAGTTCAAAATGTTTTTGTTGCATGCAGAAATGTAATTTCGTTTTCTCTGCAGGAGTTCATCAATTTCATAAATGCAACACATTATAGTTTGTTTATACATAGCATAAAGGCAAAAAAAACCCGTTGTATGCAGTGTTATTTCATTTTAAATGTCAAACGGGTTTTGTGGCTCCCAGTGTTTTCTTTTCTGTGGGAAATGGGTCCATATTGGCTCTTTCAGTGGTAAACGTTGCCGACCCCTGGGATAGGTATATGGACAGGAAAGGAGTGGAGGGTTATGGGCTGAGTGCGGGTAGGTGGGACTAGGTGAGATTAAGAGTTCGGCACGGACTAGAAGGGCCGAGATGGCCTGTTTCCATGCTGTGATTGTTATATGGTTATATGGTTATAGAAGCATATACTCAGTCTCCAGGTATTACAATAATTATACCTTATATCTATAAAGTAACTTTATAAATCAAATGACCATGCACTTTATTGAATCCAAACATGAGTAAAATACCAAAGAGGAAGAGTTGAAAGAGAGAGAGTGATTAGAGAAATTAGCTTTACTCATCACATGTACATTGAAACATACAGCGAAATGCATCATTTTGTCTCGGATCGAATCAACAAGGATTGTGCTGGGCAGCCCACATGAGTCGGCACACCTTCTGCGCCAAAGTAGCATGCCCACAACTCCCTAAGCTTAACTGTACAACTTTGGAGTGTGGGAGGAAAGCGGAGCACCCATGGTCGTGGGGAGAAAGTGCAACTCCATGCAATAGCTGAAATTAAACTTTGATCGTGCTAACTACTGTACTATACCTTTCAGTTCATGAAATCCAACAGCTCCCCATCTGGAAAGTAATTGAAAGTACGGTGCCTGTGAGCTGAAGGAAACAATATCAAACATAAGTGATAAAAATATATTTTTTCACTTACTGAATAAACCTTATCAGAAGTATTAATCAATCAGTGAAAAATTATTACTTATTGCTATGTTTCTATGTATGTTAAGCTGTTTTTGCAGTACTTGCAGTTTTCTGATTATCTTGGGGGACATAGAGTGATTGTATCAAGGAAATACTTATCAATCTTCATCGAGTGATCAGCAGGAAAGGTGAGTGGTTTCAAGTTCCTGGGTGTCAACATCTCTGAAGATCTACCCTGGGCTCAACATATTGATGCAATTACAAAGAAGGCACGTCAACAGCTATGTTTCATTAGGAGTTTGAAGTATGTCACCAAAGACTCGAGCAAGTTTCTACAGATGCATCGTGAACAGCATTCTAAGTAATTGTATCACTGTCTGGTATGGGGGGGTGGGCACCGCACAGGATCGGAAAAATCTGCAGAGGTTGTGAACTCAGCCAACTACACCATTCAAGTTCAAGTTTAATTCAAAATACACAGCACAGGTAACAGTAAATGGTAAACTGTACAGTAAACAGATTGCTGTGCTAGTTACGAGACCTCAGTGGTGGCAGGGTATTTATTAGTCTCACAGCCTAGCAAAGGAGCTGTTAACCACTTTGGCAGTCCCAGGGCTGTCCCTCCTTTCTGAAGAAAGTGGGTCAGATTTCATGGGTTGGTTGGAAGGAATCCTCAAAAATAATTTGTGCCCTTCGTCTGCAACATTCCTGGTAAATGTCACAAATGGAGAGGAGGGAGACCATAATTATCATAGGCACTAGCCTTCCCAGCATTGAGGACATCTTCAAAAGGCAATTCCTCAAAAAGGCAGCATCCAGGACGCTTGGCATGTAGGATGCGCACTCTTCTCATTGAGACTATCAGGGAGGTGCTACAGGAGCCGGAAGGCACACACTCAACATTTCAGGAACAGTTTCTTCCCTCCACCATCAGATTAGTGAGCAGATAATGAACCAGCCCATGAACACTACCTCACTACTTTTGCTCTCCTTTCACACTTCTTGTTTAACTTAATTCTGCAAACCAACAGATTTCACAACCTGTGCCAATGATACTGACTCTGATTCTCATTTTAGCAGCCCAGTTCTCAATACATGTATATTTTCTTAACTTGATCAGGTTAAGTGGAGGCCTGCTGCTTATGTTGTACCATCTGGACCGGAACTGGCGAAGAATCAGATTTGATCTTGGAATCCACTGGAAAAGTTACAAGCTCCAGATGGAGGTCATAGGCTTGGATTTCCACGGAGTTTTGCAAATGAATTCAATGGAGCTTGATTTTACAGATGGTCTCTGTTGTACCTACAGTGGCGCATCACCCAAGAGAAATATGTAAATGAACTCAATGCTGCTCCTCAGCCAAAGATTGCTAAAGTTACCGAAGAACTTCCAAGCATCTAGCTGCAAGTATCAGCTTTCTACTTAGCATACACCCCAAGGATGCTCTTATCAAAGATGTTACAAATACTTATAATCAATAAAAGCTCCACTGATCATATTTAAACACTTGCTGAACCCGCTCGGTCATTCAAACTCAAAAATTTCCTCTCAATAGAGGCAACCAGCAACCAACTTAACGTTAGCACTGCAGTACCTCTTACAGCATGTTTACAGCACCAGACTGAGAATATCTGCACCATTGATCAGTACAGTTTGATTCTCTTTAGGAACCTATGGTTAGAGACATTAGTGATGGGGAAAAGAAACCTTTCCTTTGCTTGCATCATTACAATAGCAATCACTTCCAGCTGGTCAGAAACAGAATAAAGTTCTTCCCTGTGAATGTTCCTTAGCTGTTCTCTGTGCCATAGCAACCTACAGCGGCCAGAAGGGATACGGGCTAGGTGATTTGTGGGGAGAAAAATTAAGAAAACTAGGAAATAAATGACCCTTAAAACCATGGAAAAGTAGCACTTCCAGCTGCACCAATCGATTTCCAAACCACACTGAACCCATTCTAGTACCTGATCTGAATTAAGCTGCCAGTTAGTCTTGAATTATAGGCAGTTTTTAGTGCTGTGAAATCAGCATCAGAAAGAATTGAATTGATACTGTCCAGAGAAGAGACTTTAATTCAATCAGCCATGGCTAGATTAAAACCAAGAACCCAGAGGCAGAAGAATAACATTAGTTTAATCCACCACACCATCCAAACCCAGAAATAAATGATTGTAAGCTGAGTTTTATCTCATCAGATTCATCTCAGTAACTAATTCTATGTTCAGCCTGCAGTGGCTGTTACAGCATACTGACAGCCTGAGCTTTTGCTTTGCGTTTTACTTCACCTTCGAGATATAACAACTGAAAATGGGTGTCTAAGGATAGTGACTTACCTCTTCCCTGTTTCACCACACACTGCAGACTAGCCACCACTCACACCCTGAAAACTGTGTGAATTCAAAGTCAAATAATTGTTTAGCACAGAGCTGCATTTTTGTGTTTGTACCTATTCCTTCAATGTAACCATCTATTTCTAGCTCGGGATTAAAAACTTCTTGTAAGGTAATGGTATGCTTGGTCACCACAGCCTCTCAGGATCCAACAAACAGTACAAGTGTGTGTCTTAATTTTTTTTTCTAATCACAAGACCCTGTTGGATATTGGTAATATAGAATACTACAAGTCCAGTTCATTTGTTCATTGGTGAGACTGATGGTAGGGGAGTTGTGTGGCCTCGGTTGGTGCACGGTCCATGCTGTGGTGTCACCTGTTAAAGTCACCCAGGGGAGGGGGCACTGGAGGTGGTGTGGGAGAGAACTGAAATGCAGCAGACATGCCAGAATCCATGCTGGGTTGGGAGCTGGCTCCTGTAGGCTGGCTCTCCTGTCGGTGCTGCTCTCCGGCATTTATTCCCTGGAAGACAGGCTGGATTGCAACAGTCTGTGGATGCCCAGAGCAAGCTGAAGAACTGCTGTGTGCTTGTTCTTGCAGAAACATGGCTTCAGGATGACATCCCATGCACCATCGATCTTCAGGCCATGACACTCAGAGACTTGTGTTATTATTTTTGTGATGGTCCCGCAAATTGCTGTGTCCCGTATGTGACTATGTACTATGTTATGCACCTTGGCCCAGGAGGAACATTGTTTTGTTTAGCTGTATACATGTGTGTAGTTGAATGACAATTAAACTGGAACTTGATTCTGAATTATCATCCATTCCATTGTTCCCTCTAGTCTTTGCTTTTCCAGCGCATGCCTGACCAGACCTTCATTTTCTGTCCTCTCTCCATTTATCCAAAACTGTGCTACCGATCGTAGAGTCAGAGACATACAGCATGGAACCAGGTCTTTCAGCCGTTGACCCTCAACCACCCACTTACACTTATTCTACTTTATTCCTGTTTTTCCTTCTCTTCAAGTTCTCATCAACTTCCAAGCAGAAGAGATTCTGCAGATGCTAGAAGTCCAGTGGAACACACACAAACTGCTGGGAGAACTCAGCAGGTCAAGCAGCATCTATGGACAGTCAACATTTTGGGCCAAGACCCTTCATCATCTCCCCTCAGATTTTACCTTTCACACTAGGGTCAACTTATAATGGTCAATAAACATACCAACCCACGTGTCTTTGGGAAATGGGAGGAAACTAGAGCACCCAGAAGAAACTCACGGAGAGAACATGTAAACTCGAAACCAGCAACTTTTGAGGTCAGAATTGATTCTGGGTTCCTGGCACTGTGAGTTGGTGGCTCATCTAGATTTACCTCTGTACCGCCCTGTATTTTAACATCATTTAAGATTTATTAAGCTTGTTGTTTTAACTTGCTGATGCTTAATCTCTCCATTTCCATCTAACTGAACACAACTGGATTTTCCGGCTGCTCCAAATCAGAACTCTGTGTGGTGGCATGAATTTAACCAATTCACATTTTGTCACCATACTTGACTCTAAACTCTAGACTTCCTCCATTTATAATTCAGACTCAGATGAATCACATGTATGTAGAATCATGTACAAAGTGCTGGAGGAACCCAGCAGGTCAGGCAGCATCTAGGGAAATAAATAAGCAGTCGACGATTCACGCTGAGAGCCTTCTTCAGGACTCATTCACGTTAGCAACCAACACAACCCAAGAATGTGCCGGGGCAGCCCAAGGTGACACCACACATGCCAGTGTTAACACAGAATGCCCACCATGTTCACAGAACAACAAAAGCAACAACTAAAAAACAACAGAACAGCAGCAAAAAAACGGCTAAAAAAATCTCCACGCCTCCCTCCCATCCGCCCACATTGTCTGCTTGCTGCCTCTCCCTCTCTTTTTTTAATATGCTAGATCAAAAGGTGCCTCCTTGGCCGAGTCTTTGATCATCTGTCATAGCTCTCTCAGTGATCAGGTATCAAATTATTACTCCCATTAAGTGCCCCAAGGTATTTCATTAAGTTAATGGAGCAGTACAATGCAAATTGTTGTTGCAGTGGTTGTCATAAAATAGAATTGTACTTGCATCCCCTATCTCCTCTAGGCAATCTCTCAGATTCATAAGTGCATTCTGTGTCGGAAAGAACCAACTGGATATTATTTGTTCTTGAAATTACTCCTCTAGAGGATCTAGTCTGAAGTATGGAAGCTATAAATTATAACCTCCAAAACAAGCATGTATTTGAAAATACATAAAATATTTTTGATTTAATGTTCCAGTTCAATGATTTATCTTGAAATCATGCTTAACTACTTCCATTGCTTTCTTCCTCCCTGGCACCTTACCTAACTAGGGGGCCACTTCACAAGCCATTTCTCAACAAACTAATCTTAAAATAATGGAGATAGAGACTCTGACACTTGGCTTATCTGTGTATTGTTCTGATGAGTTTTAAATGATGTAGCTCCCCTGTGGTGATCTGAATCATCAGAGTTATTGCAGGAAAAGGGGACACCTGTGGAGCACTGACTCCATCTGACTTTTTAAATTTCTTCTTTTTGTGTTAGATATATGGCACAATACAGACCCTCCCCGCCCAACGAGCCCAACCCACCTAATTATACCCATGTGACCAATTAACCTATGACCCATACATCTTTGGAATGTGGGAGGAACCAGCATGGAAACCACATGGACACAGGAAGAAGGTACAAACACTTCACAGGCAGTGGTGGGAATTGAACCTGGCTTGCTGGCACTATCAGTGTATCCTGCTAATTGCTGTACTACCATGCCACCCCCTTCCTTGAAAGAAAATTCAAAGGGACTAGGAGGCTTGAGCAGAATCAGGAGAAAACAAGAAATCATATTTTTTACGTAAACTCTCTTATCCAGAACTCCAAAGGGGACAATAACAAATTAATTCCAGCATTATGTACAGTTGGCATACTTTGACCAAACTTACCATTGCAAAGAACTGCTGACCCTCCCACTAAAAATAGTTTGTGTCTTTTTACCTTGGGGGTGTGCAATAGTCTCTCCTGAACAAAGTAAATTTATTATGGAAGTCCGTATAGGTCACCATATCCTACTCTGAAGTACATTTTCTTGTGAGCATTCACAGTAAATACAAAGAAACTTAATAGAATGAATGAAAAACTGCATGCAAAGAAGGACTAACAACCAATGTGCAAAAAACAGCAAATTATGCAAATACAAAAAGAAAAACAAAATAGTAATAACAGTTAAGTAAATCATAAATAATATTGAGATCATGAGTTGTGGAGTTCTTGAAAGTGAGTCCTTACATCGTGGAATCAGTTCAATGTTAGGATAAGTGAAGTTATCTATTCTGATTCAAGAGCCTGATGGTTGAGGAGCCCCTGAAGCTGGTGGTGTGGGACCTAACACTCCTGAACCTCCTTCCAGAAGTCAGCAACAAGGAGAGAGCATGGCCTGGAAGGTGGGGTCCTTGATGGTGCCTGCTGCTTTCCTGCTACAGCGCTCCTTATGGACGGTTGCACAGAAGAGGACAGAGTTAAAAATTACATTGCCACCCAACAGGGCGAGGAATGATGAGCTTGGCAGATGAGCAGGAGATCACAGGAAAGGTGAAGGAAGCACGCATTATATATTGGTGGTACTAATAGTGGAGTTGTTTAGAGTTTTAATGTTGAAGGGTATATCAAAGGAATACTCAAAGGAGGAGGAAAGACACCAGATAAAGTTTTTAAAAATGGGGGAAAGGAGTTCCTCATCATACTCTTGCTGGGAATTTTTGATCATTGAAACTCTCCCTGCAATAAATATGTCCTTAATACGACCATCTCACAACTGATCTCCACTCGTCCTAGAACCCCTGCACAAATGCAACATTTTGTGAGTCCTTTTTTAAAAGTGGCATCACTTTGTCAGATCAATGCCCCTGAAGTAAAGCTAATAGTTAAATATAATTAAATGTAGTCATTGGACAATATTATTAAGCTGAGGGGCATTGCTTCAATATTTACTTGAGCCAAATCCAAAGATAGTAGTCTGCCAAATGATATTTTAGCAATCTTGCATTGATTTTCTAATCCTTATATCTGTTTTGATTGCAATTAATTTATAAAGATCATTGCTTTCTATTCTCTTTCAATCAAAGGAACGGAAAAAGATCAGGTACCCTACAAGGAGCTAAAGCTAAAGATCATTGCTTTCTATTCTCTTTCAATCAAAGGAACGGAAAAAGATCAGGTACCCTACAAGGAGCTAAAGCTAAAGATCATTGCTTTCTATTCTCTTTCAATCAAAGGAACGGAAAAAGATCAGGTACCCTACAAGGAGCACAGCCACCAGAAATCCACATCCACCATCAAGGACCCCCACCATCCAGGCCAAGCACTCTTCTCGCTACTGGCATCAGGGAGGAGGTACAGGAGCTTTAGGTCGCATGCCACCAGGTTCAGGAGCAGTTACTACCCTTCAACCATCATGCTGCTGACTCAGAGTGGATAACCTCACTCAACATTGAACTGATTCTGCAACTTACGAACTCACTTTCAAGGTCTCTGTAATTCATGTTCTCTGTATTATTTATTTCTTGATTTTTTTGTATTTATAAAGTTTGCCTTTTACACATTGATTGATTGTCAGTCTTTGTGTGTAGTTTTTCATTGATTCCATTGTTTGTTCTACGGTGAATGCCTGCAAGAAAATGAATCTCAGAGTAGCATAACTAACTTCCATAGTCAATTTATTTTGTACTTTGAACATTAGGCAGGTGACCTGCTCCTACAAAGTCGCATCCAAATAATGTTCTAAATCTCCCACCCCCATATTTCAACATTCAAATGATCTGAAACACACTGATGACAAAGTCCCGTTAACGTTGTGGAAACATTAACAGAAGTAACACAGAATTAAACACAAATATCTTGTCATTACAATTTAAGCCAAAGGCACATCATTTGGTGGCCACTAGTGGCGGATATTATTATCAATTAAAACCATTGCCTCCTCCACTGTCACCACTTCAGAGGGAAGTGAATGCCTCACAGAAGGGACAATTTGTATTTTTATCTTCGTTAATGTCAAATCTGATTCACTGCAAAGCAATGACATTTTATAAATTAATTGCAGTCAAAACAAATGTAAAGATTAGACAAAAATACAAGATTATTGCTTTTTTACTTTTTATCCTACAGTGAACTCAGTTTAGAGGCACAGTAATGAGTGATGCAGGTCTCAAATGGATCCATGCTGAAGATTAATCGTTTGAACTGAAAAGAGAGTTTGTATAATTCTCTGCATTGTGCAAAATTCATGTTCAGTCATTTATATTAAATCTGCCCACTGCTATAGGATGCAGTTTTTAAACATGCTCTGAGATGACTGAAAGATGATAGAGGGAACAAAGGTATTTGCTCTGTTCTTATCCTTTTGCAGCACTAAGATCTGTATCTTAGAAATGTAATCTGAAAGAAAATTCTGCCCCAAGTATCTGCTGCCAATTGTGCGGAAAATAAGAGATGACAGTACGGCTGTTTGTGTATGCTGAATTAGATCTTTTTCCAGCATCCTATAATGTCATTATTAGCACTCAAATACATTGTGTCAAAACATGTCTGCATGGGCACAGGGGCCAGAGAACGTCAGATTTATTGCTCAGTCAATGTGACATGATACATTCAACATGAGCGGCACTGAATGCACAGGGCCGGTCGCGGCTCCCTTAATCTTCCTAAACTCCGCTTGATGAATTGACCTCTGCAGCCACCTACTGTATGCAAAGAGATTGCAGACCCAAAATCCTGTGGGTGAAAATGTTTGCTGTTACACTTCAAGGGTCAGCGGGGCTGCGTAGTGATGTGTCTAAACTGACAATAGAAAGGGGCGCGAAGGTCTGGAAATCCTTTGATAATGTACAAATTGACTCCTCCGATCTGCGTGCTTTGTCTCAGCTGCACTTTCCGTATCAGCAGCGCAAGCTGTCAGAATCCTGTAGTAAATGGTCCGGGGTCAAAGTACTGCCCACCAGAGGCTAATGCAAGATTGATATTTGATCCCGTTCTTTAGGAGGAATTTTAAAAAGAACGCCTCAGGCATTCATCAGCCCATTAAATTAAGACGCTGCTGCCATTGATAAAATTAGATCGTAATTCTGCGTGTCAAGCAATGTGGATGTATTCCACTGGAAAAGTTTCAAGGGACTGAATGTACTATTCTCCTGGCCTTTGAGAATCAAAAGGCAGAACTTTATTCCTTTCTCACAAATTTAATTGTTCTTTCATTATTCATCGTAGAGGGAATGGTAAAAGCTCGCTGAACAACATTCCCTAAGAATTCTCTTGTCTTAATAAGCAAATTGTAATTCTCTGATGTAGAATCGCTTATAGTTTTTCTATAGCAGGGATTCCCAAACTTAGTAGCACTAAGCAAGTGGTCTGTGGACTGCAGGTTGGAAACCACTGGTCTATAGGATTGTTGTAGGGCAGCTTGTAATTGTTGGGATGCTTCCCCAGTCAACATATCTCTCCCAGAGATCAATAACCCCAACCGGTACTTCTTCGGAATGTGGGAGGAAACTGGAATACCTGGAGGAAACCTACAGGCCTGCTCGGTCCACTCCTCTTAGTTACCTCCTGTAATGTTGTGGCCATAGCTAGGTCAAAATACCCTGCACGGGAACTCCTGAATGACACCCACAGGTCACCTGATAAGTCCCAATTTGGCAGTGACAAGCAGGAACACGCATAGCCCAAAATTCCCCCATTTTAGATGTCTTGAAGCTTAACTGATTCATACGGATGTGGTGACTGGTGGGGGTGCAGTCCTGAGGAATTTTGCCCTCATCATGCCTCTCACTTCATCCTCGAACTCCACCTGGTGCGTTCAGACCATTCAGAATATTGGCTCTTGAATCTGGTTTACTATCTCTACCGGATCTTATATGAAAGGATGTGCATAAAACTCGTTGATAATTATTACTACTTTGATCCATGTTCCTTTATTTACGAGGACAAGAATTGAAAAACAAAATCTGATTCATTTAGAAATTGTGTTGCCATTCTAATTAGAAATGAGGTAATTAAAACGAGGCTATACTGGTAAGTGGCTGCTGCCTGACAACTCATCAGTAGTGGGAAATGCACTAAGCACAGGCTCCACAGTAAAATGCTTCCGACAGGCAGAAAAAAAAATTTTTTTAAACGGACTTCTGAAATCCTGGTCTTTCCATTCAGAACAAAAATGGATAGAAGTTATGGTAATTATGGATAGAAGAAAGCGTAATGAAGGTGTGTTGGCCTTCATTAGTGATCTCGAGCTTTTCTCTTTGGAGCAAAGGAAGGTGAAAGGTGACTTGATAGAGATGTGTAAGATGATAAGGGGCATAGATAGAGTGGACAGCCAGTGTCTTTTTCCTAGGGTGGAAGTTGCTAATATGAGGGAGCATAATTTTAAGATGAGTGGAGGAGAATATAAGGATGCCAGAATTCTGTTTTTTACCCAGAGAGTGAAATGCACTGCCATGGGTGGTAGTAGAGGGAAAAACATTAGGGATATTTAAGGGACTCTTAGATACAGTAGACCCCTGAATGAAAGGAAAATGGAGGACTATGTGTGAAGGAGGCATTAGATTAATCCTATAGCATGATGCTATTGTAGATCCGGGCATTGTAGTTTGGGCTTGAACTCTGACACCGAGGAGTTGTAAGAAGTTTGTATATCCTCCCCATAAGCGTGAGGGTTTTCTCCAGGTGTTCTGGTTTCCTCGCACATTCCAAAGACATAATTTTTAGTGAGTTTAGTGGAATTGTAAATATTCCTGTGACTAGGCTAGTGTTAAATAGGTGGGTAGCTGGGCGGCGTGGATCATTTGGGCCAGAAGGGCCCATTCAACACTGTATCTCTAGATAAAAAATAAAAAAAATAAAAGTTCAGTGCAGCATCATGGGCCGAAGGGCCTGTACTGTGTTGTACAGTTCCATGGTTTTTTTGTAATCAAAGTACTGCTAACGCAGAATCAGGATCACTGGGCTCTGGGCTCCTGCTGTGGGCAGGAACATACCAAAGTCATAGATCATACTGAACTCAAAGGGTGAAGTAACAGGAGCAATTATGGAATGTATTCCCTAGAATTTAGAGGCAAGGGATAGCAGAACTGCAGTTTTTGAGCTAGCAGGGAAACCAGATAAGGTGAATGGAAGGAAACCATCTTCTGGTTATGGAATCTAGATGTATTCTAAAAGTGCAGAATTAGGCTTTTCAGGGGTAAAGTTTGGAAGCACACCTACACACAGAGGGACAGAGATTTAAATAGACCACTATCAGTCACTATGTCACATTGGTAAAGAAATGGCCAACAAAGTCAATCCAAGTCTGTTAATTTGACTATATAGTGACTATAAAAGTTACTGCCAAGAACTTTTAAGCCACTTTCACCCCTGAGAAGGTGAAAGAAATTTGGACCTCTCCTTCACAAATGATAATTGCTGTTATGCTGACTATTTACTTGAAACTGAAGATGGATAGGCTTTTGCTAACCGCAGATATTAGGGGATTTTGAGAGCAGATGGACCTATAGAGTTGACAAATATATCTACCATCATCAAATGATGGAACAAACTCAAGGAACTAAACACACAGCTGCTGTTCCCATCTTCCTCTGGCCCAGGGGTTCCCAACCTTTTTTTTTTCCCTTCGGCTCCTACCATTAACCAAGAGGTCTGTGGATCCAAGGTTGCGAACCCCTGTTCTCGTCTTACAACTACTTTACTGCTTCACAGCCTTCCTCTGCTCATTCATACAAAATAAAACCTCCTGATCTTCATTGGAAATTCTCCTTTCTGAAAACCGAACAGACTTTTCATGGATGACTTTTTTTAATCAATGTCCCAATGGAAAGGCCCGTTTCCAAGTACACACAGCGGATGAAGCCTTGAAGAAATATTGATGTAATATCTTTGTGTCCAGTGGATCTGCTACCTCACCTCATCCACTCACCTGTATCTAGATAAACTGGGTCGAACTGCAATGTTAGATCAGAATGAGAATCGTGCTTATTATCACAGAAATATGTCATGAAAACTGTTGTTCTGCAGCAAGGTGTAAAAATGGACCAGTCAGAAATCTGATTGTGAAGGGGAAGACGACATTCCTAAAACCTAATGTGTGGGCCTTTAGACTCCTGTAGCTCCTCTTTGATTGTAGTAATGAGGAGAGGGTGTGTCCCAGATGATGAGGGTCCTTAACAATGGCTGCTGCCTTCTTGGAGCACTGCCTTGTAAAGGTGTTTTTGATGGTGAGGAAACCTATGCCCATGATGGAGTTGGGTGAGTCTACAGACTCTCTGCAGCATCTTTTGATGCTGTTGCACTGGACCCTCCATTCCATCAGAATGCTCTCCACATTACGTCTGTAGAAATTTGTAAGAGTCTTTGGTGTAAGACCAAAATTCCTCAAACTCCTAAAAAAACCAGAACTGCTAGGATGCTATCTTCATGATTGCATCAATATAGATCCACAAACAACTCCCAGGAATACTCTTATAGACTAAAGCTTTTGATGAAACAAGGTTGATAATCTATTAATTCCATGAAATTTACTTCTAGGTGGTACTTGATTGTAAGGTGTCAATATTATGTTTTTAATATTGTTTGAATGCATGGTTTTGATCAAACAGTTAATGTTCTTATGTTTGAAACTCATTAGAGTAAATAATTGAATTATATTTGTGCACTTCAACCGACATAGCACAGCACAGGTGAACTCTAATAAATAATGTTCAAATAACATTAAAAAGAAAACTCAATTGGTCTGGATAATTACAACTGATTTGTAATTGAGATTCAGTGATGCCATAAGTTCAAGCACAATTCTATTATCTCCAGACCTCTCCATCCTATATAATCAGTTAATACTTTATTTATAAACCAATTGCATTTCAAAATGTAAAGCCTATTTGTCTCCATCACGGTAATATACTGAAGCCCTCACCAGAAAAAGTGGAACCAGCTTTATCCAGAGGATGACTACAATATGGGAATTGGTAATAATACAAAGATTCTAACTAATTGAGGCAAATAAGAGAATTGTTCAAAGGAGGAACTAGATAATTACATAAGGGAGAAAGAACTAGAAAGTTATGATGTTGTTAGAAGGACAAGGGAGTGTTTGCTGGAGCATTAATATTGACTGGGCGGAAATATCCCTTCTTGTTCTGTAAAACGTCTAAAATTAATAACTTTGTCTACATGCTGAACTCAAGTGGTCATATCATACTTCAACTTATGAATATTTCAGAAACAATTTAAGGAATCAAAATGATCATTAATGGTCCAATAACTCAGACCAATTATTTATCTAACTATTGAACTAAATGTGTTGTAAGTTCTATAATACAATCTTTTAACAGTGTACACTCATTGGCCACTTTATTAGGTACAAATGGGTACCTGTTCATTAATGCTAGTATCTAATCAGCCAGTCATGTAGCAGCAACTTATTACATAAAAGCATACAGACATGGTCAAGAGGTTCAGTTTTGTTTGTCAACATCAGAATGAGGAAGAAATGTGATCTATGTGACTTTGACTGTGGAATGTTTGCTAATGCCGGAAAGGGTAGTTTGAGTACTTCAGAAGCTACTGAACTCCTGGGACTTCCATGTACAACAGTCTCAAGTGTTTGCAGAGAATGGTGCAAAAACAAACAGACAAAAAAAGAACAGAACAGCAGTTCTGTGAGCAAAAACATCTTGTTAATGAGAGAAGTCAGAGAAGAATGACCAGACTGGTTCAAGCTGACAGGAAGGCAACAGTAACTTAAATAGCCATGTGTTACAACAGTGATGTGCAGAAGAGCATCTCTGAATGCACACCAGGTCAAACCTTGAATTGGATGCACTACAGCAGCAAAAGGCCACATGCATACACAGTGGCCACTTTATTAGATACAGGAGGTACCTAACAAAGTGGCCACTGAGTGTATTTTAGAAGTCATCTTACTCTGATTTATTTTTCCAGTGTTAATCATCAGGTGGTTAAAGTCAGATGATAATCTGATAAATTTACATGCCAGCAATATGCATACCAATTTTTATCAGTTTTAGTTTACCTATTTTTTCTCTTTTGTTTAGCTTACCCAACATAATTAAAGTATTCATTCGAACTGCAAAATGGAAATAAAGGGAAGGCAATTTGAAGATCACTCATCCAATAGCCTTCCAAAATGTTCACACTTCCATTGTTAAACAGAACAGTGAAACAAACACTAGAATCTGAACTGAATAAGTCTCAGCAGTCTAAATTTTTCAAATTCTACTGCAGGTCTTCAAGCCTAATATAATGCTTTTTTTTACTTATCATCCGCAATCCTCTGCACTTCTTCCCTGGATCGAAAAGATGATCTTGCCAGCGCAGTTAGTACCAAAACCCCGGGTTCAGGACCTCAAATGATACAGTCAAGTAGAAAGTACAGTTCAAAACAAGCCACTCCCATAAAAACTCTCTACAAGCCTTTAAAATCTACTAAGCCAGACCTCCAGCTTTGCCAGCTGTTTATCACCATTTCCAGTACACAAGTGTAAAGGCGAACGAAATAATTGTTACTCCAGATCAGCACAAAAATAAAAAATAAGGAGCACTATAAGAATTTTTTAAAATCACAGTCAATTTTAAAATGTATGATAGCTTGTATAAATAGATTAATTAAATGTCCATAACTTGATGCTAGGCATAGGTGTGTTTGTGTCTAAGGTGACTGACAGGAAATGATAAAATAGTGGTGTTTGGAGGTGTGGAGCCGTGGGTTAGTGGGTGGTGGAGATGACTCTTTATCTCATGTTCTCAATATTTATTGCTTATTTCTTTATTAATACTATTATTTCTTTTCTATTTCCGGTTTGTTGTGTTTTGCACATTGATTGTTTGTCCATCCTGTTGAGTCTGATCTTTTGAATCTGAAACTGAATCTCAGGTTTGTATATGGTGACAAGCATGTACATTGATAATAAATTTAGTTTGAACTTTGACTTTGCTTGGGGAAAGTAATGGTTTTTAGTCTGGTGGTCTTGGTGGGGATGCTACATAGCCTCCTGCCCAATGGGAGTGGGACAAGCAGTCCATGAGCAGGGTGGATGGGATCCTTCACGATGTTACTGGGCCTTTTCTGGCACCTTTCTATTTATCTGTCCTTGATGGTGGGCAGGCTAGTGCCAGTGAGGAGCTGGGCAGCTCTGACTAACCTTGTAGAGGTTTCCTGCCTGCCACAGTGCAGTTTCCACACCAGTGAAGTTTCAAAGGTACATTTAATGTCAGAGAAATGTATACAATATACATCCTGAAATGCTTTTTCTTCACAACCATCCACGAAAACAGAAGAGTGCCCCAAAGAATGAATGACAGTTAAAAATTAAAACCCCAAAGACCCCCCAGCTCCCCCCTCCCATCCACAAGCAGCAGCAAAGCAACAACCCCCCCTCCCCACCAGCAAAAAGCATCAGCGCCCTCCACCGAGCACTCAAGTGTGCAGCAAGCATCAATAAAGACATAAACTTGCAGTACCCTCATTCACCCGGTAATTTGACATACCACAGGCTCTCTCTCTATCACTAATAAGGGAAAAAGAGATGTCTCCATTTCACAGTGAGAGGGTGGACATAACAAACAACTCACTGATTTATGATGTTAAATGTCCATTGCGCCACTTTTTCTGAGCTCTGTGTCCAAAGAACTCGGGTTTCTGGGCACACAGCCGTCTCCCGTGACACCCCGATTCCCTGCAGAGGCACCGACCTCGAGTCCGCCCGCCTCCAGAGCCACAAAATCCCAAAACTCCAAAGGCGCACTAATCTTCTAGGCCGCATCCTTGGTATATCGAATAACGGCAAGTCATGAGACCCCAAGAGCGGGTCCCATTCCCGCAAAGAACCGAAGTCAGCGTGTAACTCCAGGTCAGGGTCAAAAGAAGGGGAAAAAAAAGAGATATTAAAGACAGAAATAGAGCTGTTTCTGAAAGTGCAAGCGAAGGAGTCGCCGATAGGTCCTATCGTCTCCCAAGCTCCACGACTCCACATCCTAAATGATGTTCCTTGTTAAAATGCTCTCTACTCCACATCAGTAGAATGATGTTACTATCGATGGTATAGATATGCATCATCCTCAGAAAGTAGAGGCATTGGTGAGCGTTCCTGATTGTGTACGATATGTTTTGTCAAAAACAGCAAGGATTTGCAATAAAACTGTTAAACTGAAATAAATATTTGAAAACTAAATTATTAATTTAAGAACATAAAAAAAATAAAAAAACAAATGATTGTTAAATATTTTAAACATTATATAATGCAATTAAAACACTATATCAATATCATTTTCTGTGTTACTGGTAAATTGTCCATAATTCAAACTAACAAAGATACATTATTAAATAGAGAACATTTACAGAGTAAGCACAGCATTTCTTAACAGAGATTTTCCCCTCAGAAACAGACAGAATATAAACTTTTTATGTTAAACGTTATGCCACACTACAGAAACCACTTGGTCACGTGATACCGTGTCCATCAGCATATATTATAGTTATGTTGCAAAACCCAACTACCCTTGCCATTCTCTTTCTTCCCTACAGCCCTACAACTCAATTGAAATAAATGTGCTTGCACACCTGTACCGAGCACAAGATTCAAGAGCAGATACCCAAATGCTTCTCCTCTGCACCAAAGTATCTATTAATCTAAGCAAATCTGGCCAATTTTTACATCTGGGAATTGGTCAACTGTGACTCAGACTTTGCATATCAGGTAAGATTCATTCATTCCCCAGCAAAATCCAGGTTTATAGTAATAAATATAAACCTCCCCAGATCACCACAGGACAATCCAGAAAATGATTTATGTGAGGTCACAGAGATGGGGCAGCACGGTGGCGTAGCGGTTAGCACAACACTTTACAGGGTGACCAGGGTTCAATTCCCGCTGCTGCCTGTAAGGAGTTTGTACATCCTCCCCGTCACCGCATGGGTTTCCTCTGGGTGCTCTGGTTTCCTCCCACAGTCCAAAGGCATACCAGTTGGCAGGTTAATTGGCCATTGTAAATTGTCCCGTGATTAGGCTCTGATTAAATTGGGGGATTTCTGGATAGCATGGCTCGAAGGTCTTGGAAGAGCCTATTCCACGCTGTCTCTCAGTAAATAAATATTATAAATAAATCTTTCAGTTATTATTTATATTCAATATTTAGTCACATTTCTTGATATTTGCAGCTTTATTTTGAGATATTAAGGTATATAGTAGTGTTAGCTTTTCAAATAAGAAAGAAAGAATTGTTATATTCTGCTTTAACGCTGCAAGGTTATCCTTTGTAAATAATGTGTAAGTTTGTCAGAAAAAATCCATGAACACAGAGCTAATTGGAAGGTAAAATGCTCTTGAATGTATCTGCCACTGCATCATTGCATCAGTCCTCAGCCAGTGACAGCTTGATGGTAGATTGTCTTGAATTCTAACAAAGTTAATTTACAATCAAGACATCAGTGTGTTACTAATTAAATCAGAGCCAAGAGCTTCAGTGATGTTTTCCCACTTTCCACTCACATGAGCCTGATAATGAAATTATTTAACAAAGGCAGAGTGGCACAATCATCCTTTTGTTTTACTTATAGTTTGGTTCAGTCACAATCACAATCTTGAAGTATTATTTATTACAATGATTGCATATCAACATCACCATCACTCTGATCAATCCCTCCACTCACTACCCCCCCCCCACCACTACTTGATCATTTGCTGTCAGTCACCTCATATACAGACACTCCTGAGTCTAGCGTCACTTTATGGACATACAATCAAACTGCGTATTAGATATCTAATGTATTTATATTTATTGTGCTTTCTATTTCTTATTGTGTTTATTTTGTGCTGTATCAGATCTGGAGTAACAATTATTTCATTCTCCTTTACATGTGTGTACTGGAAATGACATTAAACAATTATGAATTGTGAATTTTGAATAACAGACCAAATATAGTTTGTCCTGTTACAACCTTAGAACAGTTCAGTTGCTTATTTAAGTGTGCTGGATAACTAAACATTATTTTCATGATGTATAAAATTTACACTTTCAAATTAAGATCACACTTCTTTTTCTTCCTCTCTTACTTTTCTCTCTCTCTCTCTTCTTCATCCACTTCTTCTCAGGCAGCCCCTTTGGATCAAGAATAACTTGCTTCCACCATTTAGGAGCCACGCATCTCTTTTCGATCTGCATTGTATTCGATACTCTGCATTTATTAATTTTATTATGGTAACTAGTTACATGGGTGGGGCCGTGGTAAAAGCATAGGGTTTAGTTTTTTGTTTTGCTTTGTTCTCCGCAGTTTTGTTTAGTACTGGAGACCGACAGATGCTGCGTCTTTTGTTGACCTCTTAGTTATGTTTAACTTACACTTGGGTACACTGAAGCTTCATTGCTTCAGGATTGTATGTTTGCTAATTGCTAATAAAAGATCGAATACATATCTTTGACTTTGGAGCAATCATTATTGGATCTGAGGGTGCGTCATACAAGTATAACAAATCCGTGGGGGTTGACAACAGCGGCAAATTGCTTCACGGCTCATCTGACTCATCTCCACTTACCTGCCCTTTCCCCATAACCCTCAATTCCCCTGCTATGCAAAAATATAGTTTGGCACAGCATTGTGGGCTGAAGGGCCCATATTGTGTTGTACTGTTCAATGTTCTATTTTATACAAATTTAGCACAAACATGTAGATCACACACAAAATGCGGGAGGAACTCAGCAGGTCAGGCAGCATCCATGGAAATGAATAAGTACCTGAGACCCTTCTTCGAGATTGGACTGGAAAGGAGAGACACCAGGGTAAAAAATGCTGGGGGAGGGGAATGAGGATAGCTGGACCAGGTAGGTCGGAAAGACAAAGAGCTGGAGAGGAAGGAATTGGATAGGAGGGGAGACTGGAGGTGCAAAGAGGCAAGAGGCCAGAGTAGGAGGAGGAAGAAGAAGGAGAAAAGGAGAAGGAGGAGGAGGAGAAGAAGAGGAAGAGGAAGAAGAAGAAGAGGAGGAAGAGGAAGAAGAGGAAGAGGTAGAGGAGGAGGAAGAAGAGGAAGAGAAAGAAGAAGATTTTTGACTGGAAGGAGAAATCAACATTCATTCCATCTGGTTGGAGGCTGCCCACACAGAACATAAGGTGCTTCTCGATCACTCTGAGGAGGCCATAGACTGGAATGTCGGAACGGGAGTGGGAATGGGAACTAAAATGTTTAGCCACTGTGCTTTTGGCGGATCCCAATTTACAACAGGTCTCACCAATTTGGAGGACACCGCATCGGAGCATTGGTGACAATAGACGACCCCAGCAGATTCGGGTGAAGTGTTGCCTCAACTGGAAGGACTGTTTGGGGCCCTGAATGGAGGTGAGGGAGGAGGTGAATGATCAGCATAGCACTTAGGCCGCTTGCAGGGATAAGTGCTGGGGTGAGATTAGTGGGGAGGGATGAGTGGACAAGGGAATCATGGAAGGAATGATCTCTGCAGAAAGCGGAGACGGGAGAGTTAAAGATATGTTTGGTTGTAGGATCCCTTTGTAGATGGTGGAAGGTTTGGAGAAAGATGCACTGGATTCAGAGGCTCATGGGACAAGAAAAATTCCATCACTGTAAATGTGGCGGGAAGATGGGGTGAGCACGAAGGTTTGGGAAATGGAGGAGACAGCCAAATACTTGTAAACACGAGAAATTCTGCAGATACTGGTCCCTTCTTTGTCTCCCTATATCAGTCATCCTTCACTAATCTGCCTTTCTCCCCTTTTTCAATTCTCCCTCCTATTCAGCCCCCTCTGCCTTCCCCTCTCTTTCCCCCACTCCAACTTCCCCAACTCTCTTGCATATAATTCATATTCAAACTCAGTGCATGGATTTGAAATCTGATCTCAGATTTCAAGCAGATCAAGAAATACTGAAACAAAAATAAAACTAGCAATAAAGCTGTTGGCTTATCACTAAAACCTCACTGGCTCAGCCCTCCCTTAATAAACAGATAATCGTATTCTTTATCTGTACTAACCTACATGTGCCTTCAAAATGACCCATGAGTGATTTGGGAGGGTGCGCGTTGGGTGAGGAAGTCCCTCAATTATTGAGGTAGTGTACCATCCCAGGACGTCATATGAGTGGCAACGGTCCTATTGATTTTAAGGAATGTAATAGAAGACTAATTAACATATTGATTATAAATGTAAGAATAAAAAGGCATTCCGTGGTTTATTCTTGTGAATGTTTTCTTATGAATACATTTTATTTTGAAGTATTTTTTTAAAGTCAAGTCACTTTTTATTGTCATTTCAACCATAACTGCTGGTACAGTACACATTAAAAATAAGACATTTTTCAGGACCATGGTGCTACATGAACAATACAGAAACTACACTGAACCACATTAACCAACACAAAAACTACACTAGACTACAGACCCACCCAGGACTGCATAAAGTACACAGAACAGTGTGGCATTACAATAAATAATAAACAAGACAATAGGCAACGCAGAGGTCAGTAGGTTGGTAGTCCGATGGCTTGGGGGAAAGTCTGTTACATAAATAATCAGCTGAATGGTGGTGTCCAGGATTCCATCCGTTTCTGTACTCCCGCTGGGTATTTTGTTGCCACAGATGTAGCCGAATTTAATGTCCATTGGAGAGTAGAATGGCCAGGAGAGCCGGCCGGCCAGGGCTTGCTTTTTTCCTGGCACGGACTCCTGCCCGCTCGCCTCGCACACCGCTTACCGGTTACGAGCGCTATCACTCAATTGCAACGAGGCACTGCGAAGTTTATAGTTCCCTGCATTCAAGCTGGCAGTTAACCACTACCATTTGAGAGCAAATGAGGATACTTAAAATTCAGTGTTCAAAGTTAAAAATACATTTAATATATAAATATGTATACATTATAAAACCTTGAGAATTGTCTCCTTACAGGCAGCCACAAAATGAAGAAACACAAGAAAAAACCATTAAAAAAGACAGTCAAACACCCAATGTGCAGACAGTTAAAAAACAAATCGTACAAACAATCAAAGTAAGCAAATAGCATTCAGAACGAAAATAAATCCATAGACACGAAACCCGGAGCAGGCCGCAGCCTCAGTTCAAAATGAGTAAATGTCACAGAGCCCTCAGACACGGAGTTAATGCTGCTCATGGCATTCATATCCTGAGAAAGAGATGGGGCAGGATGGTAGCATAGACATTAGCGTAATACCTTACTGTGCCACTGACCTGGGTTCAATTCCTGGCGCTGTCTATAAGGAGTTTGTACACTCTCTGCATTTCCAGATAGGTTACATCCATACTTCTTCCCACATAGTGAGTTGTGGGTATGCACTGGAAACACTGGAAGAGACTTGTGGGCTTCCCCCAGAACACCCATGGATGGTACTGGTCACCAACACTAATAGCACATTTCACTGTTTCGATGTTCGTGTGACAAATAAAAACAAACTTTATCTTTATCCTTAGAATTTTTAAAAGACAGTGCGATAAGGGGAATTTCTACCATAAAGTTGCTGCAAATTTATTTCATCTAATTTCCCTCAACAACTTACGTCCCAATCTTTCAGAAGGCATGGCATATAATTCCCCAGGAAGCTTTACAGTGATTTAAGTTCCAGTAATATAACTTTGTGGCAAAGCTAATATTAAAGAAACTGAAATTATGGCCCTTGCCTGTGGCAACGTTTAGTAACCAAACAGACTTCGATGATTTGGTAAATATATTTGATAGTCTGCAAGAAATGAAAGTCTCAATTTTATTAAAAACATTCATTACAAGTACAGTGCAAAGCTAAGTAATCCATTCGCCGATTGGACGTGTTGCATACAATAATTATAGTTTCAATTATAGAAGGAACTGTGGGTGCAGCAGAGACATAGTTTCATGTCTTCATTGTAAGACTGCGGCAGTGTCAGAGGAAGTGTCAAGTAGATGAAACCTCCCTTCCCTAGCACCTATAAACCAGACATGCCTACTATTGATTGTGCCTGTGGCATCATATTAGTGCATCAAGATACTGCGAAACACATTTACAACTGGAAAGCAACCTCTAAAGCTGCAAAGGGTCTCAGAGTCTGGAGACACGGCAACAAAAGAAGTTAATTAGAAAAGCAAGAAGATGGCATTTTCTTTTAAAAGGACGACATCTCAATTTTCCAGGCCTTGTGTGCTCTGAGGCATGACCGCAATGTGGAGGAGCTGTTGTTGAAAATGTAGTGATTCTGGTGTGTGAAATCAACCCCCAAAGATAGAAGCCTAATAAAATATAAAATTAAATGTGACATCCAAAAGTCTAGAGAGGCAAGCTAGCTAATCT
The DNA here is from genome assembly GCF_030144855.1 of Hypanus sabinus. NCBI lineage: Eukaryota > Metazoa > Chordata > Chondrichthyes > Myliobatiformes > Dasyatidae > Hypanus > Hypanus sabinus. The sequence goes on along the minus strand of NC_082716.1, from coordinate 23,722,153 downwards.
TTGGTGAGTGAAAAGTCTTTCCACTACATTAAGTGATCTGAATAGGTCCTTTTGTTCTAAGGGGAAGGGAACTAATTTCTTGCAAGATCCTTTAATAAATTCATGGTGTACTTCTATTGGGTCCGAAGTTGATGACTGGGTTGGAAAGTAGCATAATTAGAATCCTGATGAAAGGTCTCAGCCCAAAACATCAACTGTTTATTCCCATTCGTAGATGCTGCCTGACCTGCTGAGCTCCTCCAGCACATTGTGTGTATTGCTCCAGATTTCCAGCATCTGCAGTACCTCTTGTGTCTTTAGAGTTTGGCGTTGGTTGATTCAACTGAATCATAATTTCTTGTCAGGATGAGAAAGGGGACACATTTGAAGCCCTCCAGGGGTTTGGGACCCAATAGCAGAATGTCACAATGACTAAAGGACAGAGTGTGGTTGAGTTTTCATCATTTACATTGGGATGGCATGGTAGGGTAGTGGTTAGCACAATGCTCTACAGTACTGGCGACCCAAGTTCAATTGCCACTGCTGCCTGAAAGGAGTTTGTACGTTCTCCCCATGACCATGTGGGTTCCTCCAGGTGCTCCAATTTCCTCCCACAATCCAAAGACCTACCAGTAGGTCGGTTAATTGGTCATTGTAAATTGTCCTGTAATTTGGATAGAATTAAATCAGTTGACGCTGGCAGCATAGCTTCTGTGCTTGTATGCCAATAAACAAACAAATAAATAAATAAACATCGAGTCAATGTTCCATCCATCTACCCCTGAGGAATATTCCTTTCCAAGGAATTATTCCCAGAACCCAAGGTCCTGCAAAATTCCCTTGTCTCTCAAGTGTCCTGCTCCTTGAGCTATTTGGTCTGGGAATAATTCCTTGGATTGAAATCTTCTTCTTTAGCAAATATGATGCTAAATTTTGTTAGATTGCAATAATGTAGTGTTTCTAAAATAAGAATTTAGCAGATTCTGAATTTTAAATGTGATTATTTTAATAAATTATGTCTCATTCTGTGGCTTCTGTTGCTCTCTGTGATATCAGAAACCTCAGTGATATTTAAAAGTATTAAACAATTAAAAAGATGCAAAGACCTTTACTGAAATGGGTGTTGGATATTAGGGTGCCAGGTCCTACAGTATTACTGTTGACACCATTGTGAGATTATTAGAGAAAAGACATGCACAGAAGCCCAAAATCAAAGAGTGAAAACTAGTCTTTCTTCTCAATTTAAATAGTTCATTTGCCAAATAAAATACAATCCTTTCTGACACAAAAGCATTTCCACTTTCCCCACTTGACAGGAGGCAATATTTTAAGAGATCAATAACCGGTCACGATTAGTCAGTCTTTTTCCAGCCATTGATTTTTTTTTTCACTGTTGCAAATATTGCTTAGTATTTTTTTAATGTCCTGTTCCATACAACTGGCATTGATTTGAAAGCAAATTCTTCATTTCTCCATCAACATTAGAAAAATAATCAAATCAAAATCATGTTCAAAAGCACTCAGGTCATTTTACATTAGAAACTGCTCTCTTTTACTCCTTTATAAGATAAAGAGACACAGCTTATTAAAGCATTAATGTCCTGGGAAGAAAGCATTATATGAAGTACTAGTTCCAGTATTATATAGTTGCAAATTCAAGAAACAAATTAGCATCTTATATCTTCTGTGAAAAAAAACTGCAGATAAATTGTGGGTAGCTGCAATTTGACTTTCACCAATATTTCTTTTCATTTCAATAATATTTTTCATTTAATAACATAAACCCCTTTAAAAATACAATGATTGAAGCACTGCCTATTTGTTAAACATGTAAGTGATGCAGAACTATTACTCACAAAAATAACCCATTGCATCATTATCAGTCAATTGTCGACTAAAACTATGACCTGTTTGTGCCGGTCTCTCTTGTTAGTAGATAATATTCAGACTGTCACATATGAAATGAGGTATAAAACTGAGATAAAAATATTCTGCCAGTGATTACAAAACCTATGGATCATGTTCCACAAATTCCTTTCATCTGCACTGCATATAACACAATCCTTTATAACATGTCAGTGTAAAGCTTCAGTCGGTATGCTTAAAGATCAGTTCTTTGTCCTTAAATAATCACGATTTTCTTGAAGTTGTACTTGGGAAATTGTTTTTATTTTTCAGTAATGAAAGTACATAACAATGACATGATTTGCAAGTAACACTAAAGTGTGCATAAGTGGGATGAACATTCTTATTTTCTGTTTCTTTTACAGTAAAGCTTTTTGACTAGTTCTCTTAAAAAAGCTGATGCACCATCAATAACTCTCTCTGAGACGTAAAGGCGAGATATCAGCTTTTATTGACTGGAAGAAGGAACCAGCAGTGGTTGACCACCATACTACATCCTGGAGACTGAGAGGCCGGGCTTGGACCTCAATCGCCTTTATACCAGGGTCTGTGGGAGGAGCCACAGGAGCAGTCAGCAGGGGGCGCGTCCAGACAGGTATATGTAGTTCACCACAAGAGCTTCAGCAGATTTTTAGAACAAAGCACAGATAAGGGCAGAGAAAGCTGTCTGACCATCTTCACACATCCATCTGGGAGGGAAAACTATCACAGTGTATTCAGGCTTGAGAATGACTCCAAACCTTTTTGCCTCTAGAACTCTGCTTCAATGTCTATTCCAAATATCGATTGCTCATTCTGTGAAGAAATTCTTCCTGACATCTGCCTTCAGTTCTTCTCTCCTACCTAGAGCCATTGTCCGAGTTTCATTGGTTACTTTTATACATACTTTAACGATGTCTCGTCCTCTCAGTCACCTTCTGCCATTGTTAAAGAGCACTGTTTCTTCCAGTTTTCCCTTATTGTTCAGTCTTCCAACATGTAGGATCATCTTCATTTTCCAACCGTTTAATATCATACCCTGGGTAAAACTGGAGACAGTGTCCAAGATGCAGTGTGCTGAATAGTGTAAATTGGATTGCTGAAACCAAGTGTGAGATTTAAAGCTGTTGTAGCACCAATTACTCCTTCACATGCCCACCATTGCACCTGTACATGGTGTTAACTACAACAGACCTACAGAGCTTTGCAATTTCTAAAGTACAATTTGGAGTGTGCTATTAAGCATTTTAAATTCAGTATTCTTAAGAAAAGAGAAACTCTGTCATCATTTTCTGCTATTTAAATACAGATATTGATAGGCCCTGTTGGACATTAATAATACAAAGTACTGCAAGTCTAGTTCATTAGTAAGACCAACAAGAGAGGAGCTGGGTAGCCTTGGGTTACTGCACAGAGCAGCCTCTCCGTCCTCATACTGTGGCGTTGCCTGTTAAAGCTACCCAGTGGAGGAGGCACCAGGAGTGATGTGAAAGAAAACTCAAGTATGGTGAGTACGCTGCAATCCATGCTAGGTTAAAAGACCAAGCCCTAAAGGCTGGCTTGCCTGTCAATACTGCTCTCCAAACTGGATTACCTTCATCAGCAACTGACCCAGCACAAGATGAATAGCTGCTGCTACTGATTTTTACAGAAATATATCTCCAGGACAATATCCCAACATCCCATGCACCATCAATATTCAGGCTATGCCACTCAGGGACTTGTGCTAATATTATTTTGTGACTGTATTGTGTTTTATCATTACTGTACCTACGTTCTTTTTTTGTCCTTTATGCTTTGGTTCTGGTAGGATCACCCATGCCAAAGGGTGTCACAGGCATTTAGGGCAGCAATGAATGTCCTCCATCTCTGGTGGCATTACGGCTTCCTTCATTGTGCCTTTCGCTTCCTCTCGGCTTACTGGCATGCAAGTCCTGGGCAGAGACGTGGAAATACGATCACACTCAGATGTTGAAGGATTCTTCATTACTGTTTCCATAACAGTTTTGTTTGGCCATTCAGGGCTGTTAGCCCTGAGCTGAACCTCCAAACCTGGAGGATGGGTGGAACATTCTTAGTCTGACCTCTACCCTTTGATCTGTTTGGCCTGGGTGATCCTTCCAAGAGCCAAACCATAAAGCCCTGACTCCAGCCAACATAGCTCTCATGAGGCAAGCAAGCTTCCAAACGATGACAAGGTTGTGGTCCTCTTAGAGGTGCTTTATGTGCTGTGAGTGAATATATATATTGCACCTAGGTCCCCAAGGAATGAAGTTCTGTTTAGCTGCATGCATGTGTGTGGTTGAACGATGATAAACTTGAACCTGAACTCGAATCTGTGTTTCTGTTTGCAAGTCCATTATTAATGAAGTCGCAGCAGCCCATTCATCAGGAAATTCCACCCTTGTGAATTTATCACTCAATATTTATAAAACATTTAGTGGGAGCAAGCCAGTATCCTACTGATTGCAATCAGTCTTCCCCAGCGTATATAAGAAATGTAAAGCAGCTCAGCTTAGTCGAATTTGCAATTTCTTCCACAATGTATTGCTTCTGAGCAAGAAAGGACAACCTTGAGTTCAACACAGTATGATAGCTGCCTGTGGTCTTCATTACGATGTCTTGTATGGCCTTAGGTAATTTGAGGATTAAAGTTGTAGCTGCCTACTTTTGTTAGCTATTCAAGCGCAGGACGACTGTGTGACCTAATCAGTAAGTCACCTAAGTGAAAATTACAGGGGAAGTACGGATGGCATTTCAACCCCATGGCTTTTGGTAACTTGATTAATGGACTTGACATCCTCATTGCAAAGCTTTTAGCTCAACCTCTGGCAAACATCTCACCACTAAATACCACAGAGATCATGGCAAAATAAACTCATGTGACAGTGTTAGTGGTCGTGCCCAACAGCACTGCAGAAAACTGCAGAATAAACTTTAACAGATGATACTGTTCAAGTGTTATCAGACAGTTGGAAGTAAGGAATATGAACCAAATGCAAGCAACTTAATAAAAAGCATTCCATCTGTATGTTGAGTTACTTTGAAACAAGAAAACAATGATTTTAAATGTTTTGGATCATTTACCATGTTTTGCTTGACACCCTCTGGCTATAATAGCAAATTAGACATTTGGGACACGCTGCATTAAGTGGAGATGGTAGAAGCGCGGATGAACCACGTACGAGAAAGCAGATTTATGGCACAATCAATAAAGGCAGCGTATAGATGTAATCATGGAGAAAGGCACGACGGCACATCTACTTTCTTGAAAGCTCAGAGAAGCTTTCCATGTCATCTAATTCTCTAACAAACAAAGATCAACTGAGGAAAGTATCCTGCTGGTAGTGTCTTAAATGGTGCGTTGGAATTGCCTGGTATAGCAACATGAGTACAGAGGAATTCAAAAATCTGCAGAGAATAGTGGACACACAACTCTGTCCATTGTGGGTACAGCTCCACCTACCACTGAAATAATTCCCATGATGCACTGCCTCAGGAGGGTGGCATCCATCATCGAGGTTCTCCACCATCCAGGTCATGCTCTCTTCTTGCCACTCCCATGGGGCAGTAAGTACAGAAGCCTGAAGACCTCAGTTCAGGAACAGCTACTTTCCTACTGGTATCAGATTCTTGAACCAACCTACACAACTATCATCCCACCTCAGCAACCAGCACCACCACATAATACTGCTCTCACTGCGATGGACTTGTTTGCACTAAAGTCTGGTTTTGCACAGTCTTTATTTTCTTCACTATCGTGTATAATTTAAGATCCATGCGCTATCTGAATCTACTTGCCTGTGATGCTGCTGTAAAGCAAGTCTTTCATTCAAGATTCATGATTGTTTGTTGAACATTCTTCAGTAAAAGAGTACAAAATGATTTTACTCTGGATCTGATGCAGATAGGCATAAAGAACACAATAAAAACACACAGTAAATATAAAAACTTAAAATTAGCTTAAATACATGGACTGATTGTATGTACATAAAGTGAGTCTGACAGGAAATGATAAAGTGGTTGACGTGGATGTAGTAGTGGTTGGGGGAGATTAATGGGAGGAGGTGTTGATCAGCCTGACGGATTGGGGAAAATGACTGTTTTTGAGTCTGGTGGTCCTGGCATGTAAGCTGCATAGCCTCTTCTTTGTTGAGAGTCCTTAAGCAGGGTGGCTGGAATCCTTTATGATATCGCTGGTGTTTTTCCATCACCTCTTCGTATGTATGTCTTTCATTGATAGATTCACTTTCTGCCACAGACTTACTTTGAGATTTATGATCTTCAAGATGTATCCACCTCCATCACTGTGACTATCAAACTGCTCTTGTGATGGGCCCACTTTGAACTTAGTGTTGTGCAGCATGGAGAAGCAGTGGAGCATCAGATGAGGTAGGACAGTACGAGACTTAACAAGAGGAAGTTTTGTTGTGTTTTTTTGTTGTTGTGATCCCTCTGGATGATGTAGGATTGAAGTTAATGTTAAGTACGCTAAGGATTGTTTTGGATTAGTACATGGATGGGAGGGTAGGGAGAGTCATGGTCCAGGAGCAGGTCAATAGGACTAGGCAGCATCATGGGTCAGCATGGACTTGATGGGCTGAAGAACCTGCTTCTATGCTGTAGTCTCTATGACTTTGTGACTCTACTGCAAACAGACCATTAAACCAAAAGATTTTGGAGACAAATTAAGCCATTTGGTGCATCAAGTCTGCTCCACCATTTCATCATGCCTGATCCATTTCCCTCCAGCCTTCTCCCCATATCCCTTCACGCCCTGACTAATCAAGAATCTATCCACCTCTGCCTTAAATATACCCAATGACTTGACCTCCACAGCCACCTGTGGGAACAAATTCCACAGATTCAGCACTCTCTGGCTAAAGAAGTTCCTCCTCACCTCCATTCTGAAGGACATCCCTCTATTCTGAGGCAGTGTCCTCTGGTCTTAGATTCTCCGTCCATAGGAAACATCCTCTCCACAACTGCCCTCTTGGGGCCTTTCACCAGTCGATAGGATTCAATGAAGTCAGCCGTCATTCTTCCGAATTCCAGTGAGCAGAGGCCCAAAGCCATCAAATGTTCCTCATGTGACAAGCCTTTCAAAAGGTGGACTATCACATGGGAAGATAACTTTAGAAATAAAACACAATACATTTAAAATGGTAAGAAACTCATTTTTCTGTGTACAGACAAATCTTGGTGTGTAACGAAATAAGCATGGAGGAAATAGCAAGGCACTGTTCTTTATTGCAAAAAAGCTGAAGAACAAAACCAGAGAAGGTTTACCACCATCCTACAGGGCTTTGGGGACCTCATTCGTATTTCACATAGCATGATCTCTGTACCAATAGAAGATGATACAGAAATAAAATAAAACACAAGTCATGAAGTCAGTGCAATGGGGATCTATGAGATTGATTCAGGGGATGTGGAGCGTACTATAAGTGACTATAATAGCAGAGAATCACATTCAGGCCTATTATCACTGACGTGTCATGAAATGTGTTGTTTTGAGGCAGCAGTATAAATTACACAGTTACAAAAATAAATAAGTATACAAAAGAGGAATGATGAGGTAATATTCATGGGTTCATGGACTGTTCATGTATCTGATGCTGGAGGGGAAGAAGACGTTCCTAACATGTTGACTGTGAGACATCCGCCACGATGGTAGTAAAGAGGACAATATGTCCTGGGTGGTCGTCGTCATTATGTGCTGTGTCACATGATATGGGTGATCATGGTCTTGTGACCCTGATTGTTCTTGGCAATTTCTCCTCCAGAATTGGTTTGCCACTGCCTTGTTCTGGGCAGTGTGACCCCAGTCGTCACAGGTTGTCAGTGGTCGCATATTCAGGATCTGTCAAATGCACCAGCTGCACATTTGATCATCCACCACCTGCTCCCATGGCTTCATGTGATCCTGATCGACGGGGTCTGGGTGCTAAGCAGGGGCCTCACCTTGGCCTGCAGGCTACAGGAGCGAAGGAGCACCTTACAATTCCTTTGGTAGAGATGAGTCTCCACCCCGCCACCCTCCTGCCCAGATGGTCAGAGTCCTCAATAATGGATGCTGCTTTCTGGAGGCACTTCCCTTTGAAGATGTTCTCAATGGTGGGGAGATTTAAGATCATAAGACAATAAGACCATAAGATATAGGAGCAGAAGTCAGCCATTCGGCCTATTGAGTCTGCTCCACCATTCAATCATGGTTGATCCAATTCTTCCAGTCATCCCCACTCCCCTGCTTTCACCCCATACCCTTTGATGCCCTGGCTAATCAAGAACTTTTCTATCTCTGCCTTAAATGCACCTAATGACTTGACCTCCACAGTCACTCTGTGGCAACAAATTCCACAGATTTACCACCTTCTGACTAAGGTAATTTTTCCGTATCTCTGTTCTAAATGGACATTCTTCAATCCTGAAGTCGTGCCCTCTTGTCCTAGACTCCCCTACCATGGGAAATAACTTTGCCATATCTAATCTGTTCAGGCCTTTTAACATTTGGAATGTTTCTATGAGATCCTCCCCCCCATTCTCCTGAACTCCAGGGAATACAGCCCAAGAGCTGCCAGACGTTCCTCATACCGTAACCCTTTCATTCCTGGAATCACTCTTATGAATCTTCTTTGAACCCTCTCCAATGTCAGTATATCCTTTCTAAAATAAGGAGCCCAAAACTGCACACAATACCCAAGTGTGGTCTCACGAGTGCCTTACAGAGCCTCAACATCACATCCCTGCGCTTATATTCTATACCTCTAGAAATGAATGCCAACATTGCATTCACTTTCTTCACCGACTCAACCTGGAGGTTAACCTTTAGGGGATCCTGCTCAAGAACTCCCAGTCCTTTTGCATTTCTACATTTTGAATTCTCTTCCCATCTAAGTAATAATCTGCCCATTTATTTCTTCCTCCAAAGTGCATGACCATACACTTTCTGACGTTGTATTTCATTTGCCGCTTCTTTGCTCATTCCCCTAAACTATCCAAGCCTCTCTGCAGGCTCTCTGTTCCCTCAACACTACCAGATCCTCCACCTATATTTATATCATCAGCAAATTTAGCCACAAATCCATTAATCCCATAGTCCAAACCATTGACATACATCGCAAGAAGCAACAGTCCCAACATTGACCTCCACTGGTAGCTGGCAGCCAGCTAGAATAGGATCCCTTTATTCCCACTCTCTGTTTTCTGCTGATCAGCCAATACTCCACCCATGCTAGTAACTCCCTTGTAATTCCATGGACTCTGATCTTGCTAAGCAGCTTCATGTGCAGCACTTTGTCAAAGGCCTTCTGAAAATCCAAGTACACCACATCTACTGCATCTCCTTTCTCTACTCTGCTTGTAATTTCCTCAAAAAAAAATTGCAGTAGGTTAGTCAGGCAGGATTTTCCTTTCAGGAAACAGTGCTGGCTTTAGCCTATTTTGTCATGTGCCTCCAGGTGTTCCATAATCTTATCCCTGATAATCGACTCCAACAACTTCCTAATCACTGATGCCAAGCTAACAGGTCTATAGTTTCCTTTATGCTGCCTCCCACCCTTCTTAAATAGCGGAGTAATATTTGCAATTTTCCAGTCAATGCCAGAATCTATCGATTCTTGAAAGATCATTGTTAATGCCTCCACAATCTCTCCAGCTGCTTCCTTCAGAACCCGAAGGTGCCTTCCATCAGGTCCAGGAGATTTATCCACCCTCAGACCATTAAGCTTTCTGAGCACCTTCTCAGTCATAATTTTCACTGTACATACTTCACTTCCCTGGCACTCTTGAATGGTCGGTATACTGTAGATGTGTAAAGAATGATGCAAAATATACATTCAGTTCCTCTGCCATCTCTGCGTCTCTCATTAAAATATCTCCAGCGCCATTTTCTATTGGTCATATATCTACTCTCAACTGTCTTTTACCCTTTATATACTTAAAAAAGCTTTTAGTATCTTCTTTGATATTAGTAACCAGCTTCCTTTAATAATTTATCTTTTCCTTCCTAATGACCTTCTCAGTTTCCTTCTGCAAGTTTTTAAAAGCTTCCCAATCCTCTATCTTCCCACTAGCTTTGGCTTCCTTGTATGCCCTCTCTTTTGCTTTTACTTCAGCTCTGACTTCACTTGTCAGCCATGGTAGTGTCCTTTTTCCATTTGAAAATTTCTTCTTATTTGGAATATATCTGTCTTGCACTTCCCTCATTTTTTGCTGAAACTCCAGCCATTGCTGCTCTGCAGTCCTTCCTGCTGGTGTGTCTTTCCAATCAACCTTGGCCAGTTCCCCCCTCATGCCGTTGTAATTTTCTTTATTCCACTGAAATATCAACACATTGGAATTTAGTTTCTCCTTCTCAAATTTCAAAGTGAACTCAGTCATATTGTGATCACTAAGGGTTCCTTAACCTTAAGCTCACTTATCACATCCGGATCATTGCACAACACCAAATCTAGCACAGCCGATCCCGTAGTGGGATCAACAACAAGCTGTTCTAAAAAGATATGACTTAGACATTCTAAAAATTCACTCCCTTGAGGTCCAGTACTGGCCTGGTATTCCCAATCCATTTCCATGTTAAAATCCCCAATGATTATCATAGCATTATGGATTTGTCCCCATAATGGAGCTGGCTGAGCCTACAAAGCTCTGCAGCCTCATTTGACCCTGCACATTGAAACCTCCATACCAGACATTGAAGTAATGAAGTAGGGCTACTGATGTGCCTCCTTCATCAATGTGTTGAGCCTTAGATAGATCCCCTGAGATGCTGACACCTAGGGACTTGAAGCTGCTTATTCTTTCTACTGCTGGCCTCCCAGTGAGGGGAAGGTGCTTGAATAAAGTAGACATGGACACTACTTATTTTTACCTCCTTGTGCCTCATTTCATTTGCCTGCAATGTCTGCAAAGAGACTTTACTGGATGTTAGGAATTCATGAAGAAAACATAAGGCAAAAAGGGTATTGAACAATGTTGAGAGATTGAGAAAAGCCGACCTACTTTCAATGATGTTCAATAGGACAAGAATAGCTTTCAGAGACATACAAGATTCTGACAGAGCGAATGCTGTGGGGCTGTTCCCTCTGCAGGAGAGTCTAGAACCAAAGAGAATTGGAGATCAAGTACTCAGAATGGAGATGAAGAAACATTTCTTTACACATAAATCCATATATCTTTAGAACTGTATGCAGCATAGGGCTGTAGGTTCTCAGTCATCAACTATACACAAGTCTGAAATCAATATATTTTTGCATGCTATGGATATTGGAGGTTATAGCAAATTGACAGCAAGATGCATTGAAGGTACAATCTCAGCTATAATCATATTGAAAAGCAGGCTTAACTAACTACAACCTGAAGTCCCTTGCCACCAGCTTCAAGAGCAACTGTTTAAATAGTTCAGCATGGACTAGATGGGCTGAATGGCCTGTTTCTATGCTGTACTTTTCTATGATTCAATGAGTCTATGAGCTACTTCCATTCACCCAATTTGGTTCTCGAACCAGCTGGCACAACCCTCATCACTGAAGTCTATCAACGCTGGACCACTTTGATCACTTTATAATACAATGGACTTACATGTTTTGTTCCAATTGTGTTCTTTTGTGTAGAACTTATGTATGATTTCTGTTTAATTTCAATGGAACAATACCCTAGCAGGGAAGACAGTGGAACAAAAATGGCAGGTATTTCTGGGAATAATGCAGAAGGTGCAGGATCGGTTCATTCCAAAGAGGAAGAAAGATCTTAAGGGGAGTAAGGGGTGGCCGTGGCTGACGAGGGAAGTAAAGGGCAGTATAAAAATAAAAGAGACGAAGTATAACATAGCAAAGATGAGCAGGAAACCAGAGGTCTGGGAAGCTTTTAAAGAGCAACAGAAGATAACAAAAAAGGCAATACAAGAAAATATGAGGTACAAAGGTAAACTAGCCAAGAATATAAAGGAGGATAGTAAAAGCTTCTTTAGGTATGTGAATGGCAAAAAAATAGTTAAGGCCAAAATTGGGCCATTGAAGACAGAAACGGGTGAATTTATTATGGGGAACAAGGAAATGGCAGATGAGCTGAACAGGTACTTTGGATCTGTCTTCACTAGGGAAGACACAAACAATCTCCCAGATGTAATAGTGGCCAAAGGAACTAGGGTAAAGGATGAACTGAAGGAAATTTATATTAGGCAAGAAACGGTGTTGGATAGACTGTTGAGTCTGAAGGCTGTTAAGTCCCTGGGACCTGATGGTCTGCATCCCAGGGTACTTAAAGAGGTGGCTCTAGAAATTGTGGATGCATTGGTAATCATTTTCCAATGTTCTATAGATTCAGGAACAGTTCCTGCTGATTGGAGGGTGGCTAATGTTGTCCCACTTTTCAAGAAAGGAAGGAGAGAGAAAACAGGGAATTATAGATCAGTTAGCCTGACATCAGTGGTGGGAAAGATGCTGGAGTCAATTATAAAAGAGGAAATTACGACACATTTGGATAGCAGTAGAAGGATCAGTCCAAGTCAGCATGGATTTATGAAGGGAAAATCATGCTTGACTAATCTTCTGGAGTTTTTTGAGGATGTAACTATGAAAATGGACAAGGGAGAGCCAGTGGATGTAGTGTACCTGGACTTCCAGAAAGCTTATGATAAAGTCCCACAGAGAAGATTAGTGGGCAAAATTAGGGCACATGGTATTGGGGGCAGAGTACTGACATGGATTGAAAATTGGCTGGCTGACAGGAAACAAAGAGTAGTGATTAACGGGTCCCTTTCAGAATGGCAGGCTGTGACCAGTGGGGTACCGCAAGGTTCGGTGCTGGGACCACAGCTGTTTACAATATACATTAATGATTTAGATGAAGGGATTAAAAGTAACATTAGCAAATTTGCTGATGACACAAAGCTGGGTGGCAGTGTGAAATGTCAGGAGGATGTTATGAGAATGCAGGGTGACTTGGACAGGTTGGGTGAGTGGACAAGTGTATGGCAGATGCAGTTTAATGTGGATAAATGTGAGGTTATCCACTTTGGTGGCAAGAACAGAAAGGCAGATTACTATCTAAATGGAGTCAAGTTAGGAAAAGGGGAAGTACAACGAGATCTAGGTGTTCTTGTACATCAGTCAATGAAAGCAAGCATGCAGGTACAGCAGGCAGTGAAGAAAGCTAATGGCATGCTGGATTTTATAACAAGAGGATTTGAGTATAGGAGTAAAGAGGTCCTTCTGCAGCTGTACAGGGCCCTGGTGAGACCACACCTGGAGTATTGTGTGCAGTTTTGGTCTCCAAATTTGAGGAAGGACATTCTTGCTATTGAGGGAGTGCAGCGTAGGTTCACAAGGTTAATTCTGGAAATGGCGGGACTGTCATATATTGAAAGATTTGAGCGACTGGGCTTGTATACACTGGAATTTAGAAAGATGAGAGGGAATCTGATTGAAACATATAAGATTACTAAGGGACGCACTGGAGGCAGGAAGCATGTTCCTGCTGATGGGTGAGTCCAGAACAAGAGGCCACAGTTTAAAAATAAGGGGTAGGACATTGAGAACAGAGATGCGGAAAAACTTTTTCACCCAGAGAGTGAAGGATATGTGGAATGCTCTGCCCCAGAAGGCAGTGGAGGCCAAGTCTCTGTATGCATTCAAGAGAGAGTTAGATAGAGCTCTTATAGATAGTGGGGTCAAGGGATATGGGGAGAGGGCAGGAACGGGGTACTGATTGTGTATGATCAGCCATGATCACAATGAATGGTAGTGCTGGCTAGAAGGGCTGAATGGCCTACTCCTGCACCTACTGTCTATTGTCTATAATTTACATCTCCTCTGTGAACTCTGCTTATATGCTATGTGCTTGTCATGCTGCTCCAAGTAAGTTTTTCATTGTCCCTTTGCAAACATGTACTTGTACATTTGACAATCCACTTGACTTTGACCTGCTCCTGTTTTCATTCAGTTTCTCATGCTCTGAAGGAAGATGAATTTTAATGTTCACTGGCTACTGTGGATTGAAGAAGACCCTTTGAAACATCTAAAGAAACTTTCTGGAACACCATTGTCAAGATTTCACCAACACTTTCAACATTTATTCTTAAAATTCTGTGAGGACCTTAAGTAAAAGATTAAAGATTAGCTTTAGTTTGTCACTTGCACATAGAAACATACAATGAAATGCTTTGTTTTGTGTCAATGGCCAAAACAACGTGAGGACTATGCTGGACAGCCCACAAGTGTGGCTACATTTCCCACACTAACATAGCATGCCAACAACTCACTAACACTAAACATACATCTTCAGAACGTGGGAGGAAAGTGGACCACCCAATTGGAACTCAAGTGGGCTCGAGGAAAACATGAGAACTCCTTACAGTCAGCAGCAGGAACTGAACCCCGACTGATGTGCGTCGTGCCAGCCACTATACTACTGTCAAAAGAGCAAATGTCCAGAAGAAGTATTTTGCCTGTGAATCCCTGTTGGGAAATAGGCTACAGACTCCAGTGGGAGCTACGGTTTGAGAAATGGATGAGGGGGGCTCTGGTGCATTCTTCATCCCACTGATTGCACCTCATTCCCTGCGACTGCTCCTTCAGAAGACAGTAGACACAAAAGTTAGAATCTATAGGAAAGAAAACAATCTGCTGGAGGAACCTAGCAGGTCAAGCAGCATGTGTGGAAGCTGAGGGTAGTCAAGGTATTGGGTCAAGACCTTGCGACAGGACTTCCTGAACGTCACTTCTGATACGCTTGGTCATGACCCTCCTGCATATCAGCGAACACGTTGCTTATCTTCAGTGGTTATGTGAGGCCCACTAATCAGAATCAGGTTTAATATCACTGGCATATGTTGTGAAATTTGTTGTTATGCAGCAGCAGTTCGTCACAATACATAATAACAAAAACTGTAAATTACAGTAAGAAATGCACACACACACACACACACACACACACACACACACACACACACACACACACACACACACACACACACACACACACACACAGAGTTAAATTAAATGAGTAGTCAGAAAAACGAACAAAAAGTAGTGATGTAGTGTTCATGGGTTCAATGTCCGTTCAGAAATCTGACGGCAGAGGGGAAGAAGCTATTCTTGAATTACTGAGCATGTGCCTTTATGCTCCTGTACCTCCCGTCTGATGGCAGCAATGAGAAGAGGGCACATCCTGGGTGATGGGAGTCCTTAATGATGGATGCCACCTTTTTGAGGCATTGCTCCTTGAAGAGGTCCTGGATGCTGGGGAGGCTGGAGTCCCACTGAATCCAGGACATGTTCATGAATGTTACATAAGGCAAGCTTAAAAGGTAATAATCAATGATTGTGATCAAAATAATATGCTAAATCAAAATTTATGGATTTAGTGTCTTATTAGCATTGCACTCAAACTTGTATTGTAAACCTATCACTAAAGTAGTCCTTGTGTTTTTCAAAGTTAACCTACTAACTCAGATTCATTAAGTAAATAAATTGCTAAATGAAATAGGAAAGTGGCCAAATAATTTTAAAAGAACCATAATCTGTCCCTCTGACTTCATAACCCATTCTGGCTGGCACATTCTCAGCTCCAGACCATGCAAAATCTTCTGCTGAAGTCTGAGCTTGGCTACAGTGGGAGGATATAGGCGGAGAATGGCAGGGAGAGGCACCCAGGTAACCAATGATTCAATCACAAACAGATACACAAGCGTCTCTGCATTGGCTCATTCGGATGTGCGCAATGCCACCTACTAAGTAGGCTGACCAAGGAGCTGTGTTGCTACTTCTGCAGAAGTGCCTGCTCCTCACTCCTTCCTCTACGCCCTTGCAATGTGAGATTTCCGAGCACCAATTTCCTCAGCTATTCGCACACTTGCCGTATGTATAAGTGGGCTATCCTTACCATGAGTTTCATTTCATTGGAAGCCTCCATAATTTCTATGGCTTTTCAGAAGACTCAATGAGCATCGGCATACACCCTACCCAACCAGGAGGTATTACAGCTCAGACAGTGGGTCAAATGGTTGTCGTGATGCATCTAGTGCGGTAGTGTAGTGGGCAGTGCTCCTCACTCTTGCTTTCAGCTTCCACTGCTGGCTAGCAGTCTCACGAAAAGGAGAGCTGAATGCATAAGTTTCTCCCTGCCAGTACATCGCCTCTCCAACAGCAAGCATCATATAGTGCCTCCTCGCTGGTGGCATACGGAAACTGCTCTCCTTTCAGATTCATGATGAACCACAGAGGATGCTGAGGAGCTCTGACCCCTTCACATGTAGCACACTGACCCATCAGGGTGTGGACATGCCCTGGTGCTTGTAAACCAGATCCCCAACTATGGGTAAATAGCCTCACTGCCTTGTGGACAGCCGTGGAAGAGACAAAGGCTAAGGGGGTAAACCCGGACAGAAAACCCAGAGTGAGGCTCCTGAGGCAGCTGGAGGTCACTAAAAGTCCTCCTAGCAGCTCCTGCAGCCAAGCTGGTACCAATCACTCTCCTTTGGAAAACACCGATGAGACCGAGGGGGGATCTTGATTAGGATCTCCATGCCTTATGCCCATTCTTGAAAAAAAGTATTCCACTGTCCTTTGAGAGAGACAGGTGCCGACTCACACAACAGAACACAGAGCATAGGGCATAGAACATTCCAGCACAGTACAGGCCCTTCATCCATGATGATGTGTTGACCTTTCAACCTACTCTAATATCAATTTAACCCTACCCTCCTACATAGCATTCCATTTTTCTATTAACAGGCTAAGCATTTGGTCTACCTGAGAGTTTCTCAAATGTTCCTAATGTATCTGAATGTAGGTGTTTATTCTCTCAAAGTGCCATACAAACAGTTGCCCCAGTGTTAATAAGACATGGCAACTGCACTGTTTCTCCAAGCACTTGATCTCAAGATATTTAAAACTTCTAACATTGCTTTAAAATATTCCAATGTTTTTAGGTAGCTCTATTTAGCAAATTTATTACTACTGATTTAGAAAGACATTTTAACTATCATTACAGATGTGGTAGGGCATTAAAAAGTACAAGGGTTATCTCATTTTAATTGCTCATCTTCACCTCACACCTGATGTAGCTTTATAAACTCTTGTTCTGTTGTCCTGAAGGAGAGATAATGCTCACTACCATGTAATAATTAAAGGTATTACCACTAAATTATACAGGAAGCTTTAGACCAACATTGATTCTAACCTGGTTTAAATGAAGAATTTTCGGATTCTATCTTTCAGAATTATGCAGCTTTCAAAGAAGCTGAACCTACTTAAATCGCAACCTATTCTGGCAAATTAAAGGCAACATGATTATTGGGTATCTCTCACGTGGGATGAATGTAATCTCTCAATAACGTACAGCTTTCCTAGAAAAAAAATCACCAGAACCTAATGTGAAGGCTGGGAGAATATTGTCGATAGCTTTTATCCTTCTGTGATTTCTAAAATCATGACGGGAAGCGGCACACTCTTTTATTCTGAAGCAAAAGTGATTTACTGGGATAACTTGGACATTCCATATCAATGGCATGAATGTTCAAAGTCAAGCCTACACTATTCTTAATTTGTCAGAAGCACAGAACAATATAACACAATGGAACAGGACAAGCAATTGGCTCGATAGTACAGCAGGTCTACAGAAAACTACTCACTAGAAGTGAGCTTTGTATGTCAAGTTAACTAGAGAGTGCTAAAATGCCATTGAGATCATGTCCATAAATCTATGTGCTATGTTAAATTATTTCAACTCCTTATAAAATCCTCCATTACAATGATTAATTTTCCAGGAAGAGCAATCCTTTTATAACCCACTTGTTCTTCTAATTCCTGGGCAGCACAACAGTTATCTACAGTCGAATATTCTGCTGGCTTGATCACAATCTATAACAATAAATTAATCAATCACCAGGCAATGAGCATTCATTGACAACCTGTAATGTCTGTCAACAGTTAAAACCTCTGAAGGTGATTCAGCACTACCCACTCAAATACATACTTGAGCACAGGAAAAAGAAACTTCAACAGAGTCGCTGAAATACAGAATCTTTTTTGTACTATTTGCTCCCCTACATTATTGTGTTTTTCTCTCTTGCCAGTGCTATATCTGCCCTGTGACATCATAGCTTTCGAGAAATGCAAGATTCACAGCCAAACGGTTAGATCTCACAAGCACAGCTCTATCATTTATTTGACACCTGTCCCTGTTCAACAGAGCAGAGACAAGAGGTCCAATTGTTTTAACTCACTATCCTCAGCCGTGTTGATGACTGATATAAATGACAGACAGCACGTCAATCGAAAAGAAGCCTGTTTCAGCTCAATGTTGTTTGTGCCTTTAAATCTCTGAGCCTTATCAGTGGTGTGCAAGTAGCTCATTAAGGGCAGATCAGCAACAGTCCATCTCCCAGCAGCCTCTTGTCAGTGACATCTTTCAGATACCGTAGCATGTTGCTTTTTTTCAAATGTCTTTAAACTATGTGTGCTGAGATTGACCTATCAGATTGTACAGAGCTGTTAATAAACGTCTGTCCCCCAGACCAAGGCAGAAGTTATCCCAGCTCAATTTTTACACAAACAGGGAATGTTAAAGGAATGAAGAATTGTGTTATCACTATAACCATTGGTAAAACTAATAGAAAGATTTCATAGAGGAAAATGCTAATAATATGTATATATCATCTTAGTGGTTTTGCCTGAACAGTAAGGAGCCTAAAAGATGTGCTTGCTATGATAATGAGATGGAGCTGTGTTTAGAATGAGTACCAGAGGCTGACAATTCACAGTTACAGTTCAATAGCCAAGTTGTCACAATTGCTTGTTCATGGCAGACCTAGATATCAATGCAAATAGTTAGTGTGGAGGCAGTAAAATAAATTGGTCTCCTGTGTAAATAAAGTGTACATGCTGTACCACAGTGCCTCATTGGTAAGGCAGATGGATAATAATAAAAGCATTTCTAATTATATTTCTTTCAGATTTATTTTGTTGTTTCCAATCTTAATGGCAGATATTTGAGAGGAAATTTTATTGTTCTTTTACTTGTTTAGATTAATTTTGTTTCGTAGTATAGAATCAGTATTTCTACCCCCTCTGGCCTTAGTGGGTAGGGAATTGGGAAGAGAAGCTAGAATTGCTGGTAAGGGCCAGTTTAACGATCTTACATTTATTGAAAGCTAAGTTTCGTTTTGTTTTAGAGAAAGCTGGTTTCTATACAAATTCCCCCTTTCCAAGTATGCCACTGTATGACTCGTGGCCCCTTCCCAATTCAGGCTCATTTTGCTGCATTCATTCTGGGATGAACATTACACATTGGAGACCGTCAAGCGCAGAGCAGAAATTGACTCAGTTTACTGTAACTGTGACACAACCGATCAACAGATGATACCGTAGCCACAAGCCACAGCACTACGCACCATCCTCACTCACCTGGAGAGGCGAGATGCTTATGTTAGAATGCTTTTCTTGGACTACAGTTCAGCACCCAACACCCCAATTCTCCCCAGGCTCGACAAGAAGCTCAGGAACCTCGGCCTGCATCTTGCCTAATGCAACTGGATCCTAGACTTCCTGTCAGGTCGCTGGCAGGTGGTGAGGATGGGATCCCTCACTTCTGCCCCTCTGACCCTCAACACAGGAGCCCCCCAGGGCTGTGTCCTGAGACGCCTCCTCTAGTCCCTATACACCCACAACTGTGTTGCCATGCACAGCTCCAATCTGCTGATCAAATTTGCAGATGACATGACATTTGTAGGCCTTATTTCCAACCATGATGAAACAGCCTACACAGGAGAAGTCAATACCTTGACACAGTGGTGCCAAGAAAACAACCCCTCCCTCATTGTCGAAAAAACAAAGGAGTTGATTGTGGATGACAGGAGGAATAGAGACAGGCTAGCCCCTATTGACATCAATGGAACTGTAGTTGAGAGGGTGAGTAGATTCAAGTTCTTCAGTATGCACACCACTGAGGATCTCACCAGATCTATACCGTATACGAGCTGTGTGGTGAAAAAAGCACAACGGCACCTTTTTCACCTCAGACAACTGAAGGAGTTCAGCATGAGTCCCCAAATCCTCAGAAATTAAAACAGGGGCTCCATTGAGAGCATCCTGACTAGCTGTGTCACCGCCTGATGTGAGAACTGTGCTACCCTCAAGAGAGTGGCGCGGACAGCCCAGCACATCTGTGGATGTGAACTTTCCTCTATTCAGGACATTTACAGCAGCTGGTGTATAAAAAGGACCCAGAGGATCATGAGGGAGATCAGCCACCCCAACCACAAACTGTTTCAGTTGCTACTGTCTGGCAAATGGTACTGCAGTATTAAGGCCAGGGCCAACAGGTAGGGGACAGCTTCTATCACCAGTCCATCAGATTGATCAATACACATTCATCTGATTGCATATCTGACTATATATACATGTATACAAAACAATTATGTATACAAGCTTAGCGTTTGGGCAATATCCTTCCATTCCTTATTGCTTGTAAATTGTGGTGGAGATGCAACATAAAGGATTTTACTCCCTTGGATATAAGAAATAAAATAACATTAAAAAAATAGATAAACAGACAGACAAACAAATAAATAAATAAGTTCGCCTAAGCCATGGGGAATCAAGAGCTCCATATCAACCTACAAAACCAACCCAGGAGCTGACATACCAGCCAGGTTCTGAATGTTCTGGTGCATTACAAACAACATCTCTGCCTTCATGATTTGTATTATTAGTCCATCAGATATAAACCATATTGCTATTCTCAGTTTCCTCACAAGCCACTGAGCCATATTTATACACAAATGTAGACACTTAACAGAAATGGATTTAAATGTTAATAACTATGTAAACCCAACTAGGTAAACTGCATGGTATCCACAGCAGTAGAGTGTTTGATGGCTCAAGGCTGAACTCAATGGAGTTAGAAGGGTGAGAGGGGAAAATCTCACTGAAACCTATCAAATATTGAAACATCAATATAAAGATGTTATTTCCTACAGTGGGAGAGTCTAGAACTAGAGGGCAGTATCCTTTTAGGACAGAGGTAAGGAAGAACTTCTTTAACCAGTAGGTGGTCGATCTATGGAAATCATTGCCACGGCTGGCTTTGGAGGCCAAGTCAATGGATATAAAGTGGAGATTGATAGATTCTTAATCATTAATGATTTCAAAGGTTATGGGGAGAAGGCAGGAGAATGGGTTGAGGGGGATATTAAATCAGTCATGCTACAATGCAGAGCAGATTTGATGGGGCAAATGGCCTAATTCTGTTTCTATGTTTTAGGGGATTATGGTCTTGTGGTAATCTCCTCATAAATACAGTTACTTAGCAAATTTACAGTGTTGCAGATCCTTCTACAATACAGTTTATTCCTCGGCATAGGTAGAGTTATGGGCTGTATGTGAATGTGAGCATTGTGGCTCTCAGGACAGCCCAGTGTGCCCATTAGCTGATTTTGACACTGAGGAATCATGCCAACTTTAACTTTAACTAACTCATTTTCTGTAGCAATTGTAGAGGAGGCTGCAGGCTTGATTTCAGCCCCACTCCCTCACTCTGTGGCTTTCATACTGTAGGAGGAGATAGTGTCACTGTCAAAAGAAACAGGGAATGTTATGTTCTTCCTTACTTTCTTTTAAAACTTCTATTTATTATTTAAAAATTGGAAGTTGGGAATTAAAATCATTTAATTAGCAGTTAAAGTTAATCTGATTTTGTGACAATGAACCTGCACCCTTCGCATCAGGAGGAAGTTATTGAATGAGGCAATAGTCAAAGTCTTTGTTGTAACAGTGCATTGGGGTAGTACAACTATAGAATACAGAATAAAGTTACAAAGAAAGAACAGTGCAGGCAGTCAATGAGAAACAAGGCTAAAGCAAGTTAGATTCTGAGGTTAAGAGTCTATTTTACTAGGGAACAATCCAATAGCCTTATAACAATGGAATAAAAGCAGTCTTTGAGTTTGGGGGTTCATGCTTATAGGATCTTGCATCTTCTGCCCGGTGATGGAGAAAGAAGAGGGAATGACCATGGTGGGTGAGTCTTTGCTTATTTTGGCTACTTCACCAAGGCAGGAAGGCAGATTAAGGATCGCACTGTGTAGCAAAATGGGGAATCACTATTTTCGGTTTCTGCTTCCCTCTCTCAGCACATCTTCCTACCTGCCTGTCATCTCCTTCTGGGGCTCCTCCTCCTTCCATTTCTTCAATGGTCTTCTACCTTCTCGTATCAGATTCCCCTACTCCAACCCTTTATATCTTTCACCAATCAACCTCCCAGCTCTTTACTTCACCCCCTCTCCGTGTCCCTCTTTTATCAATCACCTACCACCTCGTAATTCTTTCTCCCCTCACCTCACCTTCTTACTCTGACTTCTAATCCTTTTTTCCAGTCCCAATGAAGGGCCTCGGCACCATTGATGCTAGCTGACCTGCTGAGTTCCTCCAGCATTTTGTGTGTGTCGCCAAGGATCTCAGCGAAGGGATCTGGAAGGATGCAGGTGCAGGTAGATGGGACAGATCAGGTCAGCATGGAGTTAATGGGACAAAGGGTCTGTTTCTGTACTACTCTATGACTCTATTGTTTTCCCAAGCCTGTTGCTTCTCCTTTGGATTCACCGGTTGGAAACATACACAGAGAAGGTCTGGAGGAATAGAGCAAAATGCAGGTAAAAGGGACTAACTCCGATAGACATCTTGGGCCTGCTTTCGTATTTTATGACTCTATACAAGATAGGGTGGCCTGATAGAGTAGCCTTCCTGTAACCATCTTGTATCTCTAAAGACAAAAAAAATTAAGAATGACACTTATTGCGAGGAATTGTCAGAGGATTTTATAAATTTTCAAGCAATATATTTTTCATTGTATTTGTCTCTGTTTTACACATTTAGCCTACATTACTCACCTTATGACTAATATTCATTCTTGAACTTCACTTCCTCTCTGATTTAGTCATCTCAGTTTTACAGTACCGTGCAAAAGTCTTGGGCAAGGATCCTCAGCACCTGCAGGCTTGACCTTCGACATTATTAACCTTCAGCCATGACTTGGACTCTGAACACTGGCTCTTGCCCCTGATTCTTCATTTACTGTTCCTGATCCATAACTCCCTCTCATTCCTGTCCCTAAACCATCATGCTGTTGTCAAGTAACATCCCTACAACCCTAAAAATCTACTTAGTCTGAGCCACAACCTTGATGAATATCACAGCTCGTTGCCATCTTGATCGAAGGGCATCGCAATAATCTACAAACATAAATTGACAGTGAGTCACCTAAATGTGAGCGATGCCCACACGTTGAGAATGCATAAGAAAGCAGAGAAGATGGTAGTAAATTTCATCATCAGTGCCTACTTTCATTGACAGGTGACTACCAAAATATTGGAAGTAGTCCATGTTTCCAGGGTCTGAACTTGAATTACCATTGTTGAAAGACAGACATATACATCAGCTGCAGGCTAATGGAAAGTGTAAGGCTCATCCACTTGTGTTCTGCAGTAAACAGGGCAAAATTATTTTGGAACTTGAGTGCCGAGGTTATGGTGAGCTCGGTACTAGAAGAGAAGTGACGCCGATTGTGCAATTTTTCATTAACCCTGTCGTCTATCTTTACTCCGGTAGAAAGCTTGTTGGAAGTGAGCTGCAGTACAGCAAAGAGGAAGATTATACAAGCCTCAAAGTGATGGCACATACTGGTATTGTTGGGAGCACTCAATCCCTATTTAACCACTGAGAGCTCCCTTGAATAAACAACCTTTTCCTTTACTCACAAGCTTACTATTGAATCAGCAAATGCTAATTGGTGAGCTTTTGTAATTTAAAACAAATTCTTTGTAGGGAGCAGTTTTCTGAGTAGTGAGGAATTTAAGCAAAGCAAACATTTAGTCCAATATACCACACAGTGCATATATGCATGTTTTTCCAGTTACCAAACAACACTTAATGCTTCTGAGTTATTACAAATCTAAGTACTCATGTTTCTGTTTCCTAACCATCTTCCTATTTTAACCAAAATCTAGTACCGTGCAAAAGTCTTAGGAGACCAGCAATGTCCGGATCAGTGAGTCCCAAGACAGAAGGACTCCCTTTGAGTAGGGGTTCATAAGGTCCGGTGGCCACTCAAGTCTCAAGGGTCAGAGGTCCGTGCAAGTCTAAAGTGGAGGCCCGAAAGTCAAACCTATAATCAGCGAGTCCTGGGGTCAACGACAGCAAAGTCTGAAGGGGAAAGCTGAAGGTCAGTCTAGAGGCCAGAAAATTCTGTGGTGGAGGCTAGAAGATCAAAGCCAATAAATGGAGGCCCAGAGGTGGCCTGCCCTGGGGTTGCAGGCCTGTTTGTGGATGGGAAGGTGGGAAAGAAGCTCGTTTTGGTGTTGCTGTTCTGTTTTGTTTTGTTGGTTTGATCTGAACTTTGTGAGCATGCTATGTTGCTGCTGGAATGTATGGCCCCAACACAGCATGCAACAGCCAGCACATGCTTAGGTATGTTAGTTGCTAACACAAAAGACACATTTCACTGTATGTTTCAATGTACTGTACATGCGATAAATAAATCTGAATCAGATCCATAGCTTGGAACATGTATGTAATATATTAAAGGCATTACATATCAATACAAGTTTTAGATGTAATTTTTCTTTCATTCTAATCGCAATTGTCTTAAATTTATAAAGATCCATTCTTATTTTGCCAACCAATCTGCTACAACTCTCAGTAATTTTGAATAGCCAAATTTGATCATTCCTCAACCTGACCTCCTGCAAAAGAAAAGCCTGAACTTCTTACAGACCTCCAGACCGCATCCACACCCTCATGAATCTGCGTTGCTGCTCTTCCATCTACAGGCCCGAAGATCATCTCATCGCTAATGGTGCGGGGTGAGAAATATCTGGGTCTGCTTCGCCTGTTTAGTTTAATGACACAGCAAAATCTGAAAATTAACCAAACTTTCCTCATGCTTAGACAACCACCCTGTTGTCTGTTGCTAACATATTGTGGTTTTCTGCTCCAGTTGCTCAGATTAAAGTTTAAAATTAACTTTACTTGTCAAGGGTACATCAAAATATCAAAGCATACAGTGAAATGCGTTGTTTTGCATCAATGAGGATTTAAGAGGCTCTGGATCCAGCACATCATTCTCTGCAACTTCTGCCATCTTCAACGTGACCCAGGCACCAAACACATCTTTACTTTCCCTCCCTCCCTCCCCACACTCTCTGCCTTGCACAGGGATTGCTTCCTCCGTTGATTCTTTTGTCCATTCGTCCCAGCCCACTGATCTCCCCCCTGGCACTTACCCCTGCAAGTTACACCTGCCCAAATTCACCTGCTCCCCCACCACCATTCAGGGCCCCAAAGGGAGTCCTTCCAGGTGAGGCAGCATTTCACCTGGATGTCTGCCGGGGCCATCTACTGTGCCCGGCACTCCCAATACAGCCTCCTCTACCTCGGTGAGACCTGACGTAGGCCGGGGGACTGCTTTGTCAAGCGCCTTCGCTCTGCCCATAACAAGCCGGATTTCCTAATGGCCTACCATTTTAAGGCCAATCCCCATTCCTATTTTGACATGTCGTTTCATGGCTTCCTCTACTGGCAAGATGAGACACTTTCAGTTTAGAGGAGCACCACCTCACATTCTGTCTGGGCAGCCTCCAAAATGATGGCGTAAATGTTGATTTCTCTAACTTCCGGTAATTTCTCACCCCTCCCCCTTCTCTCTTCTTCCATTCCCTATTGTACCTCTGCTTTTACCTCTTCTCTTTTCCTTACATGCATACCACCTCCCTCTGATGCCTCTCCTCCTCTCCTTCTTCTTCAGCCCTTTGCCTTTTCCACCTATCACCCCCGTCTTCACACTTCACCTCTACCCACCTCCCTTTCCCCTCATGTGGCCTCAACTACCATCTTCTAGTTGAAATACCTTATTCTGGCTTCTTCCCTCTTTCTTTCTCGTCTTGCTGAAGGATCTCGGCCTGAAACATTGATCCTTTATTCCTTTCCATAGACACTGCCTGACCTGCTGAGTACCTCCAGCATTTTGTGTCTGTCATTCAGGATTTAAGAAGGATTTCATAGAATTTTTATGTTACTATACCTCATGAGATAATTTAATAAGTTGAAGCTACTTCACCTGATGGTTTATGTAGCATTCTTCCCCCATCCCTCCACTGAGTGAACCATTGCCCATTTGCCAGAAGATTTGATTTGAGAACTCCATGTTTCCTTCTACTTCTTACACATCTACCTCCTTCTTTCGTTTCCTTCTTGGCAGAGTTTGCCAACAGTATTGTGTACATCGAAACGTACGGTAAGATGCACTGTTGCGTTTCATGACCAGCACAGTCCAAATATATTCTAGGGGCTACCTGCAAGTGTTGCTGGACTCCTGGTAACAACATAGCATTTGCACAACTACTAACCCTGACCTGCGCTTCTTCAGAATGTGGGAGGAAGCCAGTGCAGCCAGGCAGTCACAGGGAGCCGGTGGTTTTGTCACGACTGTGGCAAATGGCAGATTGGCATGTGGCCAAGTTGCTGCATCCTTTAAATTACAGATGATTTTAATAACTAGGTAAATAATTACACAGCGTTTAACAAACATTGTTTCCTTTTTCTAGTGGCTTTGTTTAAATCAAACCACAAAATTCTTCCAAAATACCCAGCAATTTGTGCATAACTGGCAAAGTAAGCTATGTATGTGTAAATACTTGAATCTGTATGTATGTTGATGTGCACATTTTATATATGTATATATTTGTGAATATTTAATATATTATATATACATATTTAATTCATCTAATATATATTAAATATAACTATATTTGTGAAGTGTGTGCATATATGTGGTTTGTACATTTAGCGTTTGTGCAGGTTTATGTTTGAGTTAAGGATATTTTTTCACAAAATGTTCAACGTTGGCATCATTATTAACATTTATAATTGAACAAAATGTTTGTATGCAACAAATCTAATTTTGTATGTTCACAATGATACTTCTAGTAATTAGGCACAAATATATTCTTATTACATACTAGACAGAGCGTAAGAGCACAGTCGCCAATAGGTCTTTTTGAAGATGTTTTTCCACTAAAAGGTCAAAGCCAGGCAGAAGATCAAATGTGCTTTGCAAAGGATACACCTTCCTCTGTGCCAAAGCCTCATGCAAGATCATCACTGCTCTGAGAGCACAAAATCAAATAATAATCCCTTATACATTCATTGAAGCAGAAAATTAGCTTGCTGAAAAAAAATTGTATGAATCATTCTATTGATAAAATGTATAATTTAATAGTTGACAATTAGGAAATGCAAAGAATTTTGTAAATGGATCTGTAAAAGACAACCAGCAATTTATTTTATTCAGAAGGAATAGTTATTGGCAAACTTAAGATGCAGAATATTAAAGGAAATATGGTAACATGAAAAAATTTATTGTTGGAGAAATAATTAACATATGTCTTTATGGGACTGTTCCAAGAAGGATATCATCATCATGAAGTCCTTCTGTAGACTCTCTGCTTCTTCGACACTCCCTGCCCATACACCTAGCTATGTATTGTCTGCAAAGTTAGCCACAAAGCCATCAATTTCAACATCCAAATCATTGATATATAATGTGAAAAGAAGTGATCCCAACACTAACCCATGTGGAACACCACTAGTCTCTGGCAGCCAACCAGAAAAGGCCCCCTTTATTCCCACTCTTTTCACCTGCCAGTCAGCCAAACTTCTTTCTGTGCTAGTATACTTCCTGTAATACCATGGGCTCTTATCTTGTTAAGCAGCCTCATGTGTAGCACCTTGTCAAAAACATTCTGCAAATCCAAGTGAACAACATCCACTGACACTGCTCTGCCTCCCTGTATCTCAAAGGAGATTTTCAATATTTCATGAGAAGTAATCAATATTTAAAACACTGTTGGAGTAGTAAATCTGAAATTACCACATAAAGTGCTGGGAACACTCAGCAAGTCAGGCAGCATCGATGGAGAGACAAGCAGAATCAATAACCCATCAGCAAAATGGTTAATAGACGACTGCTGAAATTTTTGATGAAAGATCCTTGTTCTGTAACAGTAACTCTGTTTTTCTTTCTGTGGATCTGCTTGACCTACAGAGTATTTCCAGTGCTTTCTGTTTATGTCTCACTAAAATTATCTTGATTTAATGTCATTGCAAAAGTTGTGACACAGTATCTCCTTCTGGAGCCTTAAAAATAGTTTATTTTTGTGTCTGAGATATCTGATTATGACTTCAATCTGAATAAGTCATGGAGAAACAGGATTAAGCTATGATTTACTAATACAGATTACATAAAGTATTTCTAATCATCTTAACTCATCAACCTGAAACATTATCTCTGTCTCTCTCCCACCTTCTTTCCCATTTCGCTCTCCCTCAACCTCTCTCTCTCTCTCCAACCCCACCCCTCCCCAAAGCTCCTGGCAGACTTGCTGACAGATTTTCTGTTTGTATTTAAGATTTGAAGAAGCTTGTTTTTGAATTCCTAACAGCATCTCCAGGGTATTTAATTTATTTAACTCTTTTTTTTACACTTTCTCAATCTTGATTAGCAGGTAACTCTTACTGTCTCACCTAAAAAATTGATGTTCTATTCATTCCCACCGATCCCTGACTGTAAGAATTGGCTGTTCTGAAGGTAGAAGGGGGAAAATGTAGTGATGTAGTCTTCCATTTACCAGAAGAGATTTACTCCAGAGACCACCACTGCCTTGGCCAGAATCATCATTCTTTAAAAAGCATTCAGCAATGATCACGTTCCTGGGGACAGGATTGACCGATTCATTCTTACTCGCTTCTGTTTGAGATTAAAAGATGAGAGAATTCGATCAAATCCATCAACGCGTTTCACCTTCTTCCTATTAAAGCCTTCTCTAGATTCCAGAAGAGTGGTGACTTTGAACAGGAGACTTTGCATTAGAAGTAAAACCAGAAGTTGCAGCAAACTTATCGCAAGTTTGTTAAAGTTTTAGAAAGAAGACAGTTCACTGGTTCTACTGGGAGGTGTTCAATCTGAAACATTAACTCCTTTTCTCTTTCCACAGATATTCCCTAACCTGTTGAATAGTTCCATCATTTTCTTGTTTATTTCAGATTTCCAGCATTTGCAGATCTCTTGATTTTCTGATCTTGTGGTAGAAATACACAGGCAAGTATTATTAGGAACTATAATAAGATTTAGACCAGGGATTCTCAAATATTTTTATTACTTGGACCCCTACCACTAATCCAGGGGTCTGTGAACCCCCTCTAGTCTAGACCACCAATCATGTCACATACATGGGGCACAGTTATGTAAACTGTTGACCTCATCTCAAAATAGCCTCAAGTTATTGGCTCTGCTAACTTTACAGTGCCTTAAAATGTATTCACTCCCCTTGGAGGTTTTCATGTTTTATTGTTTTACAACATTGAATCACAGTGGATTTACTTTGGCTTTTTTTTGACACTGATCAACAGAAAAAGGCTCTTTCATGTCAAAGTGATAACAGCTCTCTACAGTGATCTAAGTTAATTCCAAATATAAAACACAAAATAATTGATTGCATAAGTATTCACCCCCTTTAATATGACACACCAAATTATCACTGGTTTAGAAGTCACATAGTTAGCTGAATGGAGATCACCGTGTGCAGTCAAGGTGTTACAATTGATTATGCATGGGTATCTGGAAGGTCCAGCTGCTGGTGAGTCAGTATCCTGACAAAAATCAAAAGAATATCCCAAGCAACTCCACAAAAATGTTATTGAAAAGCACAAGTCAGGCAACGGATACAAGGAAATTTACAAGTCTCTGAATAACCTTTGGAGTACAGTTTGTCAATCAGGAGATCGGTGTGTTGTGGGAGTCAGAAGATTTTTGGCTGTGTGCCCAGAGACCTGAGATGTTTGGGCCCAGAGCTCAGAAAAAGCAATGCAGTAGACTTTCAACATTGTAAACCGGTGAGTTGTTTGTTATGTCTCCCCTCTCACTGTGAAACAGAGATATCTCCTTCTCCCTTATTAAGGAGAGAGAGAGAGCCTGTGGTGTGTCGAATAATGGGGTGAACAAGCAGTTTTTGGGGTACTGCAAGTCTGTGTCTTTGCTATTGCTCGAGTGCTCAGTGGTGGGTGCTGATGCTTTTTTGCTGGTGGGGGGAGGGGGGATACACGGGAGGGAGGGGAGCTGGGGGGACTTTGGGGCTCCAACATTTAACTGTCGTTCATTCTTTGGGGCACTCGGTTTTTGTGGATGGTTGCAAAGGAAAAGGATTGCAGAATGTATATTGTATACATTTCTCTGACATTATATGTACACTGTATCTTTGAAACCAAGAAATGTAAAGAATATGGCACAGCTGTAAGTCTGCCTACAGCAGACGGTCCTCAAAAACTGAGTACTTTGCAAGAAGGGGACCAGTGAGGGAGGCCACCTATGACAACTCTGGAGGAGTTATAAGCTTCGGTGATTAAGATGGGAGAGACTGCACATACAACAACTGTTGCCTGGGTTCTTTACCAGTCACAGCTTTATGGGGCAGTGGCAAAGAGAAAGCCACTGTTGAAAAGAATTCACATGAAATCTCAGTTAGAGTTTGCCAGAAGGCTTGTGAGAGACTCTGAAGTCAGCTGGAAGGAAGTTCTATGGTCTGATGAAATGAAAATTAAGCTTTTTGGCCATTAGTCTAAACGTTATGTTTGGCATAAGCCGGACACCGCATATCATCCAAAACACACCATCCCTACTGTGAAGCATAGTGGTAACTGTATAAAGTTGTGGAGATGCTTCACTGCAGCAGGCCCTGTTAGGCTTTTGAAGGTAAAGGGTAAAATGAATGCAGCAAAATACCAGGAAATCCTTGAGAGAACTGCGACTCGGTAGAAGATTTGTTTTCCAGCAAGACAATGATCCCAAGCTTAAAGCCAAAGATAGACAGGAATGGCTTAAAAACAACAAAATTAATGTCCTGGAGTGGCTAAGTCAGAATCCAGGCCTCAATCCAATTGAAAATTTATGGCTAGACTTGAAAAGGGCTGTTCATTCATGATCCCCATGCAATCTGAGCTTGAACTGTTTTGTAAAGAAGAATGGGGAAAAATTGCAGTATCCAGATGTACAGATCCACACAGACTCAAGGCTGTAATTGCTGCCAAAGGTGCATCTACTAACTTGACTTGAAGAGGGCCAATGATGTCAGTGCCAAACATGGCATCAATTTAAAATAAACCTATCTACCCAATAAGACCCAACTCCTTCTACAGTATTCCCTCTTAAACATCATTATTTCATCTGCTCACTACCCCATCTCGCAGCACATTCCAGACACCTACCATTGCACCTGAATCAACAGTCAACATCACGGATGAAAGATCAGTCTTGTGGAGTTTGAACCCACGGAAAGCATCAGGCCTGGATGGTGTCATTTGCCGTGTGGATCAGATATTTGCAGGCATTTTTGACCTCGTCCTCTTTATGTTTGTGGCACCCTCCTGCTTCAAGAGGACCACTATCATCCTGATCCCCAAGAAAAACAAGATAACGTACCTTAACGACTACTGTGCAGTGACTCTACTGTCATGACAGGCTTTGAGAGGCTGGTAAGGGCTCATATCAACTCCACCTTTCCAGATAACAAACCACTACCATGGAAACTGATCTACAGCAGAAGCCTGGCCCTTACCTCTGGAGCATCTCGACAGTAAAGACACCCAAGTCAGTCTATTGTTTATTGACTACAATCTGGCTTCAATACTATTAGTCCAAACAAGCTCATCACCACACTGTGGACCCTGGGAGTTGATGCCTCCCTCTGCAACGGAGGTTGATTCTTGTCTTTTAGACCAACAGAATGTAATCACTAAGGCTATGCAGTTACACCCCTGCCACAAATATTCTGAACACTGGTGCTCCATAAGTGTCCTCAGCCCCCTAATCTATTCCCTGTACACTCAGGACTATGTGACTGGATTCTGCTCTAACTTCATCTACAAGTTTTCAGATGACACCACTGAAGAGGGCCGCATCTCAATTAGTGATGAGTCAGAGTACTGGAAGGAGATAGAGAGCTTACTGACACATTGTCATAACAACAACCTTTCCCTCAGTGCCAACAAAAGAACTGGCCATTAACTTCAGGAAGAGGAATGGTGCACGTGCCCCTGTTTACATCAACGGTGTTAAAGTTGAGAGGTTTAAGAGCTATATCTTCCTAGGTTTGAACGTCACTAATAGCCCGTGTTGATGTTGTGGCCGAGAAAACTCCCCAGTGCCTCTCCTTCCTGAGGAAGCTAAAGAAATTCAGCATGTCAATTTTTACTGACGCTCCATAGAAAGCAATCTGTCTGGATGCAGAATGGCTTTGCATGGCAATTGCTCTGCATGCAACCACAAGAAACGGCAGAGAGTTGTGGACACAGCTCAGCACGTCACAGGAACCAGACTCTGGTCTACACTTCTTGCTGCCTCCGTAAAGCAGCCAGCATCATCAAAGACCCTCCCCTCCCCAGACATTCATCCCTCTCCTCTCTTCCATCAGGCAGAAGATACAAAAGCACGTACCACCGGGTTCTATCCCACAGTTCTCAGAACGTTGAATGGACCTTTTCTACCTTAAGACAGACACTCGACCCCACTATCTATCTCGTTATGGTCTTGCAATTTATCATTTATCTGAATGCTCTCTTTCGGTAGCTTTTAAACTTTATTCTGCATTGTCATTGTTTTACCTATTCTAGCTCAAAGCACAGTCTAATGATTTGATCTGTATAGACAGTATGCAAGACAAGCTTTTCATTGTGTCTTGGTACACATGACAATAATTAACCAATGCCACTCTGTGTTTTAAAACAAAATTTGCCTCCCACGCCCCCTTTACCTCCCCCCCCCCCCCATCCCCTCCGCTTAAAGGTAACCCCTCTAATATTTGACATTTACACCCTGGGAAAAATAATCAGAAACAGAATCAGATTTAATATCACCAGCATATGTTGTGAAATTTGTTACTCTGAAAACCTAACTTATCTATCCCTCTCATAATGTTATAGAATACATTCAAGTCTCCTCTCAGCCTCCAGTGCTCCAAGGTAAATCATCCAAGTCTTTTTCAACTTCTCACAGTTATTTCTCCAGCCCTCCAGCACTCCAAATGTGGCCTAATCCATATTCTGTACAGTTACAACATGAGTTTCCAACTCTTGATCTCAATGCCCTAACCAATGAAAACAAACACGCTAAACATTCACAAAATGCTGGAGGAACTCAGCAGGCCAGGCAGCATCCATGGAGAGGAATGAACAGTCAATGTTTCAGGCCAAGACCCTTCATCAGACTGTGAAGAGTCTCAGCCCAAATCATCGACTGTTTATTTCTCTCCTTAGATACCGCCTGACTTTCTGAGTCCCTCCAGCATTTTGTGTGTGTGTGTGTGTGTGTGTGTGTGTGTGTGTGTGTGTGTGTGTGTGTTGCTCTGGATTTCCAGCATCTGCAGAACCTCTTCTTTAACACCATCTGTACCTGTGTTTCCACTTTCAGGGAGCTATGGTCTTGCTAAGTCCTGGGATGCAGTTTTAAAGTTTCTAACTATGATTTGTAAAGCATCTGAGTTCAGAATTATTATGGATCTTCATTTATTATCTATATCTCCCGGATGGTATGATTCAATATGCAGCAATTTCAGAGGTATTTCAATTAAGCAGTAGACAAACTAATATCAGAATGAAAGAAGCTACATTTTATATTTTGTAAATGAATTACACAAAAACAAATAACATCCCATAAAAGACTCCAAAAATAATCAATCTGAACATTTTGATGAAAAATGTTTACGCTAAAATGCCCACTTATATCGATGTGTGTATGACTATGCTTGATGGAGAGCTTGTTCATTGAATGATAATTGCAAAAAAGCAAATAAAAAAAGCCAATATTCAATGGGCCATAAGCCAATTAGTGCAGAATTCATTCAGAGGATGTTGAGGTACCAGGGACCTATTGATTTAATTTGTATGAATGAGAAAGAAATACGCATAAGGTCATCACCTTTTGAGAAACTCTTGTCAAGACAGTAATCATTGCTGAGCGCAGTCTGTAAAGAGGAAGATGGACGTGAGTGCAGCTAATGAAGGCACATTAAAACTTAAGAGCTGCAGGACGCAGATGGTGCTCTGAACTTCTGTCCTAGCCTGAACAAAACTGGCATGACCCAAGCACATTTAACAATTACCAACACGCAAAGCTCACCCTCGCAACAAAGACTGAATACAGACTCAGAGGCCACTTTATTAGGTAAAGTGGCCACTGCGTGCAAGGTCATGGTCTTCTGCTGCTGTAGCCCATCCACCTTCAAGATTCGACATTTTATGCATTTATTCAGAGCTACTCTTCTGCACACTGCTGCTATAACATGTGGTTAGTTGATTTACTGTCACCTTCCTGTCAGCTTGAACCAGTCTGGCCATCCTCCTCTGAAATCTCTCATTAACAAGGCATTTCACCCACGGAACTGCCAGTCACCGGGTTTTCTTTTTTCTTTTGCCTTTTACACCATTCTATGTAACCTCTAAAGACTTGTAAGTGAAAATCCAGCAGTTTCTGAGATACTCAAACCACTCCATATGATACCAACGATCATTTCACAGTCAAAGCCACTTAGAACATGTTTCTTCCCCATTTGGATGTTTGCTCTGAACAACAACTGAACATCTTGACCATGTCTACACACTTTTAGGCATTGAGTTGCTGCCACATGATTGGCTAATTAGATATTTGCATTAACGAGCATGTTATGTACCCCTAGGGTTCATTTTTTCTGTGGTCTGTCACTTTAAAATGCTAAGAGAATGAGATTGACTTTTGGATACTTGGATTTCTGCTGACTGCAGAGTTGCTTGGTCGCCATAGTGGAGAGAGGTGGAGTTGTTTGATGGATAATCAAATAGTATGGTCTCTCTGCAGCTTGTTTTGGATATACAAGGACAGTCACAGACACACACAGTTAGAGTCAAGATGGATTCAGTCAATGAAAGACACCAGTGAGTTGGTCACTGGTTTAAACTTTCAGTAGCCCAAAAGGGGTGTGTTGAGATCGATTCAGAGCATTGACAAATGATTCTCGCAAGTTTCTGCAACTAGAAGAAGTTTGCAGAGAAGAGAAGAAGGTTTGAAACAGAGGAAACCTAGTGACAAAGAGATCACTGTTTGGACTCTCTCTCTAAGTAGCCCGTAAGGGTGAGTTTGTTTCCATTCAAATACGGAAGTGTGATTGTCATGTACTTAATCCACAGTAGTGGGTTCTCTGGTGAGGGGAAAATCTTTGTGAGTACGATGTGTTTGTTTACCCTTTGTCTGGGTGTGGTAATTCACTGAAGAAAGGCACCCCTGTGGCAAATCACAGTTGTGTGTTTGGGGTAACCTTGTGGAATCTACCGGTGTGTCGACCCTTACCTGGGTGGTGGTTCCCTTGAAGACGGTCCCCTTCGTGATAAGCTACTGTTGGTGATAGTCCATACGTGGATTCTGTTTGACTATCCGGCGGCCACCACATTGAGATGTCCCGTGGCTGAATTCTGGTTGGTACCACCTGTGTTGAAGGGATATTCATCAAAGATCACTGTTGGTGATATTCCGTGTGTGGAGTGGAACAACTTCGGAGATAAAACCTATTGCTATTGTTATTTTGTATTGCTGTCATGGAATCTGTAGAATATCGACATAGTTGCCTTCTCACAACATTTGTCTTTGGATTACAAACTTCTCACATTAACTATCCTGTGCATTTGAATTGAAATTTTCTTACATGCCATCATAAGTTTGTATCACTTACCACCTAAGCTTGAAGAGCTTTTGGAGAAGGAAGTTGGAGGATCAGAAAGGGAGTGCGGCGGGAGCCATTTTGATTTTTTTCTCTTCTTCTCATCGGAGTTAAGGGAGTTGGGACTGCGCAGGCGTGTGTCGTCGGGCAGTGAGGTGGGGAAGATTTAAAAAGGACGCAGCCTTAAATAATGGGCAGCGTCGTTTGCGATGTTCACATCTGCGCCAGGTGCGCCGAGCTGCAGCTTCTAAGGGACCGTGTTAGGGAACTGGAGCTGCAGTTCAATGACCTTCGTCTGGTCAGGGAGAGTGAGGAGTTGATAGAGAGGAGTTACAGACAGGTGGGTCACAGTTAGGAGGGGTAAGGGGAAGAGTCAGGTACTAGAGAGTACCCCTGTGGCTGTACCCCTTGACAATAAGTACTCCTGTTTGAGTACTGTTGGGGGGGACAGCCTACCTGGGGAAGCAACAGTGGCCGTGCCTCCGACACAGAGTCCAGCCCTGTAGCTCAGAAGGGTAGGGAAAGGAAGAGGAAGGCAGTAGTAATAGGGGACTCAATAGTTAGGGGGTCAGATAAGCGATTCTGTGGACGCAGTTAGGAGACCCGGATGGTAGTTTGCCTCCCTGCTGCCAGGATCTGGGATGTTTCTGATCATGTCCAAGATATCCTAAAGTGGGAGGGTGAGGAGCCAGAGGTCGTGGTACATACAGTTACCAATGACATAGGTAGGAAAAGGGAAGAGGTCCTGAAAGGAGAATACAGGGAGTTAGGAAGGCAGTTGAGAAGAAGGACGACAAAGGTAGTAATCTCAGGATTACTGCCTGTGCCATGTGACAGTGAGAGTAGAAATGGAATGAGGTGGAGGATAAATGCACGGCTGAGGAATTGGAGCAGGGGGCAGGGAATCAAGTTTGTGGATCATTGGGACCTCTTTTGGGGCAGGTGTGACCTGTACAAAAAGGACGGGTTACACTTGAATCCTCGGGAGACCAATATCCTGGCGAGTAGGTTTAATAGAGCTGTTAGGGAGGGTTTAAACTAATTTGGCAGGGGGATGGGAACTGGAATGATGGAGCGGAGGAGAGGAAAAACAGAAATAGATCTATGGTAGTGAGCAGTAAGGATGTCAGGAAGGACAGGCAGGTGATGGAGCAAATTTGCAGTCATTGAGATGAGTTGCAGTGCAATCAATGCAAAAAGTACCAAATACTGGACTTGAGGTGTTATACATAAATGCACGCAGCATAAGTAATAAGGTGGATGATCTTGTTGTACAGTTACAGATTGGCAGGTATGATATTGTGGCCATCACTGAGACGTGGCTAAAGGATGCATGTCTCTGGGAGCTGAACGTCCAAGGATACACGGTGTATCAGAAAGATAGGCAGGTAGGTAGAGGGGGTGGCATGGCTTTAATGGTAAGAAATTATATTAAATCATTAGAAAAAGTTGACATAGGATTGGAAGGTACAGAAATTTTAAGGGTTGAGCTAAGTAATCGCAGGGGTAAAAGGACCCTGATGGCAATTACCTACAGGCCTCCAAACAGCTGCAGTGATGTGGACTACAAATTACAACAGGAAATAGAAAAAGCTTGCCAGAAGGGCAGTGTTATGATAATTGTGGGGGATTTTAACACGTGAGTGGATTGGGAAAATCAGGTCGGCACTGGATCTCAAGACAGAGAATTTGTAGAATGTCTATGAGATGGCTTTTTAGAACAGTTTGCTGTTGAGTCCACTAGGGGATCGGCTGTACTAGATTGGGTATTGTGTAATGAACCAGAGGTGATTAGAGAGATAGAAGTGAAGGAACCCTTAGGAGGCAGTGATCACAACATGATTGAGTTCACTGTGAAATTTGAGAAAGAGAAGCCGAAATCCAATGTGTTGGTATTTCAGTGGAGTAAAGGCAATTACAATGGCATGAGAGAGGAACTGGCCAAGGTTGACTGGAAAGGGACACTAGCGGAAAGGATGGCTGAGCAGCAGTGGCTGGAGTTTATGCGAGAAGTGAGGAAGGTGCAGGACAGATATATTCCAAAGAAGAAAAAATTTTCGAATGGAAAAAGGATGCAACCATGGCTGTCAAGAGAAATCAAAGCCAAAGTAAAAGCAAAGCAGAGGGCATCCAAGGAAGAAAAACTTAGTGGGAAGATAGAGGATTGGGAAGTTTTTAAAAGTTTACAAAAGGAAACTAAGGAGGTTATTAAGAGGGAAAAGATGAACTATGAAAGGAAGCTAGCAAATAATATCAAAGAGCTTTTTCAAGTATACAAAGAGTAAAAGACAGGTGAGAGTAGATATAGGACCAATAGAAAATGATGCTGGAAAAATTGTAATGGGAGATACGGAGATGGCGGAGGAACTGAACGAGTATTTTGTATCAGTCTTCACTGAGGAAGACATCAACAATATACAGGTCATTCAGGGGTGTCAGGGAAGAGAAATATGCGCAGTCACAATTATGACAGAGAAAGTACTCAGGAAGCTGAATAGTCTAAGAGTAGATAAATCTCCTGGACCAGATGGAATGCACCCTCATGTTCTGAAGGAAGTAGCAGTGGAGATTGCAGAGGCATTAGCAGTGTTCTTTCAAAAGTCGATAGATTCTGACCTGGTTCCGGAGGACTGGAAGATCGCAAATGTCACTCCGCTATTTAAGAAGGGGGCAAGGAAACAAAAAGAAAATTACAGACCTGTTAGCTTGACATCGGTGGTTGCAAAGTTGTTGGAGTCGATTGTCAAGGATGAGGTTACAGAGTACCTCGAGGCATATGACAAGATAGGCAGAACTCAGCATGGTTTCCGTAAAGAAAAATCCTGCCTGACAAACCTAGTGCAATTTTTTGAGGAAATTACAAGTAGGCTAGACAAGGGAGATGCAGTGGACATTGTGTATTTGGATTTTCAGGTCTTTGACAAGGTGCTGCACATGAGGCTGCTAAACAAGATAAGAGCCCATGGAATTATGGGAAAGTTACATACATGGATAGAGCGTTGGTTGATTGGCAGGAAACAGAGAGTGGGAATAAAGGGATCCCATTCTGGTTGGCTGCCGGTTACCAGTGGTGTTCCACAGGGTCCATGTTGGGGCTGCTTCTTTTTACGTTGTATATCAACAATTTGGATTATGGAATAGATGGCTTTGTGGCTAAGTTAGCTGATGATATAAAGATAAGTGGAGGGGCCGGTAGTGCTGAGAAAACAGAGAGTCTGCAGAGAGACTTGGATAGACTGGGGGAATGGGAAAAGAGGTGGCAAATGAATTACAATGTCGGAAAGTGTACAGTCATGCACTTTGGTAGAAGAAATAAACAGGCAGACTATTATTTAAATGGGAAGAGAATTCAAAGTTCTGAGATGCAATGGGACTTGGGAGTCCTCATGCAGGATACCCTTAAGGTTAACCTTCAGGTTGAGTCGGTGGTGAAGAATGCAAATGCAATGTTGGCATTCATTTCTAGAGGAGTAGAGTATAGGAGCAGGGATGTGATGTTGAGGCTCTATAAGGCACTGGTAAGACCTCACTTGGAATACTGTGTGCAGTTTTGGGCTCCTTATTTAAGAAAGGATGTGCTGACATTGGAGAGGGTTCAGAGAAGATTCAGTAGAATGGTTCCGGGAATGAGAGGGTTAACATATGAGGAACGTTTGACCGCTCTTGGACTGTACTCCTTGGAGTTTAGAATAATGAGGGGGGACCTCATAGAAACATTTCGAATGTTGAAAGGCATGGACAGAGTGGATGTGGCAAAGTTGTTTCCCATGGTGGGGGAGTCTAGTACAAGAGGACATGACTTGAGGATTTCAGGGCACCCATTCAGAACAGAGATGTGAAAAAAATGTTTTAGCCAGAGGGTGGTGAATCTGTGGAATTTGTTGCCACGGGCGGTAGTGGAGGCCAAGTCATTGGGTGTATTTAAGGCAGAGGTTGATAGGTATCTGAGTGGTCAGGGCATCAAAGGTTATGGTGAGAAGGCAGAGGAATGGGACTAAAGGGGAAATTGGATCAGCTCATGATGAAACGGCGGAACAGACTCGATGGGCTGAATGGCCGACTTCCGCTCTTTGGTCTTATGGGCTAAGTTTGGGGATTTATATATTTACACCTATATATGCATAACACCGTTAACTCTTGAATTA
This sequence comes from Hypanus sabinus, assembly GCF_030144855.1. Lineage (NCBI taxonomy): Eukaryota > Metazoa > Chordata > Chondrichthyes > Myliobatiformes > Dasyatidae > Hypanus > Hypanus sabinus. The sequence continues at coordinate 23,682,352 of NC_082716.1, read as the reverse complement.
CCTGGTTTAAGTTACTATATGACGTAGTTACTAATAAAATAGTGTTTTGTTTACAGGAAAACCTGACTCCGGGTGTGTTCCATTGCTCCGTATACTTTTACAGGGTTGTGTGTACGTGACAAGCAGGTGTACCTAATAAAGTGGCCATTGAGTGTAAATGCTAAGCTCAAAGTGGCTTTCCATGCTGCCCTGTTCTTTATGACTGAGCAGCAATTGATTTCTCAAATGAAAGAGCCAGAGATTACATAATATGACGAGGGTGTATTTTTAGCTACACTGAAATATTATCCACTCCGCATTTCACTATCTCAGCTTTTTCTTTCTCCGATTCTGCCGCTGCACACCGCTGGGTAGTTGGCCCGCTCCCAAATCACTGAGAGCATCACTCTGTAACTCTGGAGGGGAGTGAATATACTCATCAATAAAGGAAGTCAGAAGTGTTTCAGCTTTGCCAAGGTGTGTACCAGCGACCACTGCCATCTCTATGGGTTGTCTGACCTTGAATGAGCTACATTGGAGTTTCTAAGTTGATTGCACCATTGAGGTCCAACCAAGCCCTCAACGGCAGAACAGGCGGATGAATTTACTTCGAACTCAACAGTTGTGAATGCCAATGAAGGCTGCAACAAATCCATCAGCTCCAGTCGTCATGGTTTCTATGCCGTTGGAACCAGTTGGTTGATTTGTGAAGTATCGTGTGCTTCTTGGAATGCAACATCACGTACACATTAAACAAATACATGCACAGGCATCTTCACTCTCTGCAAACAGAAGGAAGACCATCATCCTCGACCTCGAGGGATAGCCATGATAACGACAATCAAATGACATCTTCATCATCATCGTTATGTGGCATGGCGTATGACCTGAGTGATTATGGTCTATGACCATGATTGTTCTTGGCAAATTTTTCTGCAGAAGTGAGGCTAGGGGAGAAAAACACCACAGGACATGGGTTAAGGGTGAAGGGGGAAAAGTTTAAAGGGAACATTAGTGGGAGCTTCTTCACACAGAGAGTGGTGAGAGTGTGGAATGAGCTGCCAGATGAAGTGGCGAATGCAGGCTCACTTCTAACATTTAAGAAAAACTTGGACAGGTACATGGATGAGAGGTGTATGGAGGGATATGGGCTAGGTCCAGGTCAGTGGGACTAGGCAGAAAAATGGTTTGGCACAGCCAAGAAGGACCAAAAGGCCTATTTCTGTGCTGTAATGTTCTATGGTTCTAAGTGGTTTGCCAATGCCTTCTTCTAGGCACTGTCTGTACAAGATGGTTGACCCCAGCCATTATCCATACTCTTCAAAGATTGTCTGCCTGGCATCAATGGTCATATAACCAGGACTTGTGATATGCACTAACAGTTCATACAATCATCCAGCACCTGCTGCCATGGCTTCACATGACCCTGAACGAGGGGCTAAGCAGGTGCTACACCTTGCCCAAGGGTGACCTGCAGACCAGAGGAGGGAAACAGCACCTTTCACCTCCTTTGGTAGAGACATATCTCCAAACCGCTACCTAAATCAATCAAATAACATTTCCATAAAATAATCGAAATGCTGGGCAAAAATGGTTAATATAGACATTGTGTTTCAAACGTTTACACAAAAATGACCAGTTAAACTATGTTTAAACAAGACCATTCCTATTAGGGAGCTTGATGCACACCTGGTCGCACACATCAGGAAGCAGCTTGTAGTTCCACCATCTTTAATTATCAACTTGTAGTAATCCTGAAAACCCCTCTTTGACATTACTTGAACTATCAGGTATCAGTTACTGGTCTGACTGCAAAGGATTATGGCTGCTGATTATTTATCACTCCGCCCAACACCTGTTGACACAATATATTGCAGATGCTGAAATCTAGAGTCAAACTGGGCTGCTGGGAGAACTCAGCAGGTCAGGCAGCATCTGTGGAGAGAAGTGGACAGTCTGCATTTTGGGTCAAGACCCTTTATTGGGATCTGAAAAGTTGACTGTCCTAAAGGCAAAATACTGAGGAGACAGGAATGATGAATTGTGGGCAATTTGCAACCTGCCTGGATATATCTTTAGATTTTAAACTGGTGCCACCTTGCAGTTGAAATATCAGATACATTTACTGGTCTGACTCTAAAGGATTAACTCTATCCTAAATTTTTCTGTTGTTGCAATGTGGGCAGTTTGTAATGAATTGATTGTAACTAATCCCAACCCAAACATTCTCTGCTGGAATTAGAGGAAGGGTAAGGATAAGCATGTGCCAGATTCAAGATGAGATATCGCACTGAGTGGCCTTTGGCACTCGGGAATCATGGTTGCCTACCTGATCAAAATTCTGTTGGTGGGGCCCAAACATCCCGCTGTCAATGCATCCTTGCTTGAAAGTTCTCAGCAAAATGCTGAACAGAACCTCCAGCTTTAGGGCTCCCTTATGTTTACTTGCGAGGTAATGAGGCAGTCCCCAAGAAGTGAACCGGTGAAATGAGGCTACTGCATTTTTCTACGGCCATCCTCTGCTCTTTCCTGTGAAGCACCCTCTCCCCTCATCCAAACACCCACACAACTTCAGAAATAAAATTTTGAAATAACAAAAAATAATCTGAATGTATATATTAAATAGCTTCCAGTGAATTAGAGCGCAGTGGCATTTCTATGGCAACATGCCCTTTCAATACAATGCAATGCAATAAAATAACAAGTTCCTTGATTTACTTGACTTTTTATTGTGCTCCTTTCATTCTTGACTATAAATCTTGATCTCGACCTTTTACCTTGATTATGTAAATGCCAAAGAGAAAGGATATGTTGATTAACGTGTTTTAATTCCTCCATTTTATTCTTATTTATTTATTTAAAGACACAGTCAAGAACAGGCTCTTCCAACCCGATGAACTGTGCTGCCAACAACCTTCCTACTTAACTCAAGCCTACTCACAGGATAATTTACAATGATCAATTAATCTACTAGACTTCGGACTTTGGGCTGTGTGAGGAAACACACGCTATCACTGGGAGAATGTACAAACACCTTATAGACGGTGCCAAAACTGAACTCTGAACCCTGCCACCTTGAGCTGTAAGAGTCACCCTAACCACTACACTGAGCTTTATCAATACAGACAACAGCAGAATTTGGTGAGTTGGGTATAGTGTCAAAAGAACCTTACCTCTCTTCCACTGCCCTCCTAATCAAGAATTCCATCTCTTCCCTTTAACCTAGAAACTGTGAATCTCAACAAAAACCTGGGAATGCGAACAGGGATCTAGAAAAGCATATCCCTTTTGGGAATAAAACAGGGGAGTTTCAGTCATCCTAAGTTAAACTTAACTGTTAAAGAAAGTTAACAGAGTAAACTTAATATATACCACCAGAACTCATTCAAATCATCTCAACTCATTTTATGTTTATTTGATAAGAGAATCCACATTAAAAGCCAAGACAATTTTAATCTTTAAAGAAATCACCCAGATTTGAGATTCTTCTTGAATTGTGCAATTGTGCTTCTCAAGGTTTGATTAGGAAATAGAGAATGTCAGGATCTAGGCAGGATTCAGGTGGAGAAGGATTGACAATGAAAGCTGCCAAATAAAAGAACCTAAAACAAGAGAAAATCTGCAGGTGCTCGAAATCCGAGCAACACACCCAAAATGCTGGAGGAACTCAGCAGGCCATGCAGCATTTATGGTAAAAAGTACAGACAACAATTCAGCCAAAACCCTTCGGCAGGACTGGAGAAAAAAAAGATGAGGGGTAAAGTTAAAAGGTGATGGGGCAGGGATGAAGTGTTGCTGGGAAGTTGACTGGTGAAAACGATACAGGGCTGGAGAAAGGAGAAGACAAGGCTAGGGAAGAAAGAAAAGGGGTGATGAACGCCAGCAGGAGGTGATGGGCAGGCAAGGTGAGAGGGAAAAGGGGATTGGGAATGGTGAAGGGGGGGCACTTCGGGAAGGCTAAGTCATCAATGTTCACGCCATCAGGTTGGAGGCTACCCAAACAGGATATAAGGTACTGGTCCTCCATCCGAGCGTGGCCTCATCGCGACGGTAGAGGAGGCCATGGATCGACATATTAGAATGGGAATGGGAAGTGGAATTAAAATGGGTGGCCACTGGGAGATCCTGTTTCTTCTGTCAGACAGAGCACAGGTGCATAGCAAAGCAGTCCTCCAATCCACCTTGGGTCCCTTCGCTGTACAGGAGGCCACACCAGGAGCACCAGATGCACTATATGACCCTAACCGACTCACAGGTGAAGTGTCGCCTCACCTGGAAGGACTGTTTGGGGTCCTAAATGGTAGTGAAGGAGGAAGTATAGGGGCAAGTGTAGCACTTGTTCTACTTGCCATAGGGATCACTCCCTACTCGACTCCCTTGTCCATTTGTCCGTTCCCACTGATCTCCATCCTGGCACATCCTTGTAAGTCATGTTGAGTACTCAACACTCGTTCAGCCACAGAGAAGTATTATGGTCAGTTTGGAGTTTAGGGAAAATGTGATGACTAGAGGGTCTAGAACAGTTCCAGTAATGAGGGACTTTAGTTAAATGGTTTGATTTGAGAAACTGGCTAAAGCAATTTCAACTTTACATTCCAGGTTTGTGACCTCTTCATGCTTCAGCCTTATATTTCACTAAAGACATGGTTTTAATATTTTGTCCTGTGACTATTTGCCTCAAACATTCTGTGACAGAAGGTCAAATTCTTCTGATATTATGATGCACATTACTCATTTTTGATTACAATTTGGAGGAACAGATTTCGAAGAGCATTATAACTTCAACACTTTCTCTGTCTGTCACATTCTCTGCCTGGCATGCATGAAGTTCTGACACTAAAGAGCTTCCCAGCATTGTACTAGGCAGTCAGTACATTATATTGGATTAGATTAGTCACATGTACATCGAAGCAGTCAATGACCATCACAGACCGAGGACTGTCCTGGGGAGCATCTGCGTGTCAACACATTTCCAATGCCATCATAGCATGCCCACAATTTACTAATCCTAACTATACATCTTTGGAATATGGAAGGAAACCAGAGCACTGGTAGGAAACCCACGTGGTCACATAGCGAACATGCAAACTCCTTACAGGCAGCACTCTTAAACACCGATTAGTGATCCCAGGCACTTTAATAGTGTGAAACTAACTGATACATTATCATGTCATCCTAATACTAGACTATTGGGGACCCAGAAAGTGCCTAGTTAGACAAACATATTTATGTGGTAATTAAATATTTTCTTCTGATTGCACTTATGTTTCCATACCCTGTTGCTTATTTAAAAGGCAGCAAGATCTAAAAAGAGTGTTTCATTTATTAGTATCTTTGGCAAGACCATTCCAAGTTATTTCTGAAAATATGGCAGTGAGTGAACTTTCTTCTTGATCTACCGTGGCTCATCTGATGAAGTTATTCTCATAGTGCTGTTGAATGGGGAGTTCCAAGATTTCTACCCAGTGCGAGCCAGTGCACTTGCTCTTTGCTATTCCACGCCTGCCCTGCTTGGGAAAGATCTACTCATGCTAAGAAGATGGATGCTGTTCTGAGTGCAAGCTGCCAACTTATCACAGGTTGTTTAAAACCAACAGCACCAACAGCCTATATATCCTGGCTGGTATCGCTCCCCCGATATAAGAAGAATGGCAGCTAGCAAGAAAGAACGACTCTGTCAAACATCAGATGAAAGGCACCCTCTGCTTGGTCATACACCTACACCCAGCCGCCTAAAGTCATGCAAGAGCTTCATGGACAGTGTTGTTCCATTACAATCGACCCCACCTGAAGCCAGCATCACCTTGTGGAAAGACCGGTTCTCCAGTCTCAAACAACCCCAGCATTGGAAATTCCACCGGATGAAAGTCTTTGCCCAGGTGCTAATTGCAACTGGGCAACCTGGAAGTGCCTTAGGACTGGTGTAGGTCATTCAAAGGTATCACTTAGCAAATGGGGATACACAACCAGCCCGACAACTTGTGAATGTGGAACTGAGCCACAAACTATGCAACATCTCCTGCAATGCCCATCGCTAGAGAAACCCTGTACTGTTGCAGATCTTGCCGAATTCAACAACAAGGCGTAAAAATGTATTCAGTTCTGGCTGGGCCATGTGTAGACTGTCCGTGGATACGATAAGAAGACCCAGTGGCGATGAAGGAACAGAGATAGCTTTTCAAGTCAAGATAAAGTTCTTGTTGTTGTCGGCACATAGAGATAGGGCAAAAATGGCATGAATATCAGCTTTTTGCAGGTTCAACGCAATACCTTTACAAGCTGAACTTGTTTACAGCTTGTACTATTACAAGCGGAGGACAAACAGAAGTTAACAGAAACAGAAATTATACATAGTGTACACAATAACAATGGCACTACCTCAAGGCTGAGAGAGAGAGAAAACAGACATAGTCCAAGAAGAGCAACATGCAATTGGGAGTTTTGCTAACTTATTGTCGCCTAGGTAGCCGGTTAACTGTCAGCTAACTATTACTTGGATTGCACTACTTGTATGTATAATCTATATTTTCATTTATATTTATCATTATTATTGTTATGAGCAGAGAGACAACATCTGCCGGAAGTAAATTCCTTGTATGTGCACAGGTACTTGGTGATTAAAGTCTAATTCTGATTCTGATTCTGAGATCTCAGATTTGGAAAGTACTAATGGGTGATTGATGTTTGGCACAGATGTTATGGGGCAAAGGGTCCATTTCCGTGGCCTACCTCTCTATAACTGTATCATCAGAGTAGACCAGGAGAGTGACTGCTCTCTGTTTTCCATATAGCAGTGGAGGGAATACATGTTTTAAGTGGCTGATGACACGGATGTCGATTGAAATGCTTTGTCCTGGATAAGGTGTGGATTTTGTTTTCATTATTAAAGTACTTTTTAAATGTGATGAAGGGTTCTGCATTGCCCATCCTTCTAACTATCGAGCTCCAGGTTCTAACCACATTCTGAGGAAAACGTTTTTGTCACATCCCCCCTTTAGTTCTAGCAATGGCTTTAAGTCTATTCTCCTAGATTTTTGACCTGTCCTCTAGGGAAAGTAGACCTGACCCATTGTGTTTGTACATCTCAATTAAGTCTGCACTGTTAATGTTTCTCTATTGCAAAATTCCAGATTATCCGATCTTTCCTAATGGTTAGAATGTTCTGGCAAAATTCTTATAAATCTATCCTGCACCTTCTCCAGTTCAGATATCTTTCCTGCAATGTGATAATGAGAACTGAGCTCAGCAACAGACCACTTAATTAGTAATCTTAATAGTGTTAATTGCTCCAGCATAATCTTTAATATTCCATTCCTCGGCACGTAGCCACCTTACTGGCCTGATCTACTACCTTTTAGGGTCTATGGACATACACTGAGAGGTCTCTCAATGCCACCACACCACTCAGTGTTTTTTTTATAAACTCCTTTACCTTGTTGCATCTGTTCCAATGCATTACTTCACACATCTCTGCCTAAAATCCCATATGGCTGAGTGACTGATTTATCTACACCCTCCCAAAGTATAAAGCTTTTCTCCCCAATCTCAACCTCGTGGCCTATTCCAGTAACATGTGAATGTTTTTATCATACTTCCTATATTTAGGCCTATATAATTAATATATATTACAAAAAGCAGGAACTGAGTATTTAATTGATGGTTTTCATTGGTAATAACTTTCCAGTCCCCAGAAAAAACCCATTAACCCTTATCCTTTGCTTTCCACCACTGAGATAATTTTAGATCCATGTTGCAGGTTCAAAGTTCAAAGTAAAGTTATTATCAAAGTTCATATATGTCACCATATTCAACCCTGAGATTCATTTTCTTGCGGCCGTACACAGTAAATACAAGAAACACACACAAAATGCTGGTGGAACGCAACAGGCCAGGCAGCATCTATAGGAAGAAGTACAGTCGACGTTTCGGGCTGAGACACTTCATCAGGACTAACTGAAAGAAGAGATAGTAAGAGATTTGAAAGTGGGAGGGGGAGGAGGAGATCTAAAATGATAGGAGAAGACAGGAGAGGGAGGGATGAAGCTAAGAGCTGGAAAGTTGATTGGCAAAGGGGATACACAGCTGGAGAGGGAGAGGATCATGGGGTGGGAGGCCTGGGGAGAAAGGGGGGAGGGGAGCAAAGACACACAATAGAATCAATGAAAGACTGCACAGGATGGATAACAGTCAATGTGAAAAAAAACAACAAACAGTGCAAATACAAACAGAAAAAAAACTAAGAAAAATTATTAAAATTATAAAAACAATAATGGAAGAGTATGACCCTCCATGGAAGATATCCCCATGATCTGAGTAGTCTAGATGTCGACAAGGAAGTGTCGAACGCCTGGCTCAAACTTGGAGACCTCTTCCCAGAAACAGAGGGGTTCCTTGTGGCAACACTGGACCAGGCAGCTAACACAAAAATTATCAAAACTGCATAATAAAAGGCCAACAAAATCAGTATAATAATTGCAGAAAATGTTAAGAGAAACCAGAAACAATCCAACACATTACAGGATCCTGCAGCAGTTTAACTCAATCTGACACGGGCACAATAAAATGGCAAACATCATTCACCAAAGTCTTGCTTTAAAATACAAACTCATAAAAGACACCATACCTTTCTGTAAATACAAACTTAATCCAGTTTTAGAGTCAGAGCCCCTCAAATTATATTACGACCGATTATTATTACAGATAGGACCATCCATAATAACTATGTAATAATATAGGACAAACAAGCAAGAATAACATATTTAATGGATAGAGCCATTCCAAACACATACAGAAATCAATCAGTAAGTGAAAAACACCAGAAATATGCTGAATTAAAAGAGGACATTGAAAGACAATGGAACATGAGTAGGGTATACATTGCCCCAATAGTAATATCTGCAACTGGTATCATCCCAAAGTCACTACACAATAGCATTAAGCAATTAGGGCTACACACCTATATTTATGTAAATCTCTGGAAAAAACCACAAGGATAGTCTGCAAGTTCCCAGCAATTGAGAAATGAGTATGCTTGACTATGCCCACACTTCAGGTTTTACCAGTTTGAGCTAAGGAAAGTACACGTTTTTTTGGCACAGCATTGTGGGCTGAAGGGCCTGTATTGTGCTGTAGGTTTTCTATGTTTCTAGATATCAAGAATATGAGATGAAGAGTCCCTGAAAGTAAGTTCTGTTCAATGGGAAGCATTCAGTGATGGACGAGTGAGATTAAGTGAAGTTATCCCCTTTGTTTCAACAGTTTGATGGTTGAGGGATAATAATTGTTCCTGAACTTGGTGGTGTGGATTCTGAAGCTCCTGTATCTTCTTCCTGATGGAGAACAAAGAGCCATAAATTACCGATTACCACCTACTGGGAAGAGGGCAATAAATGGATGCTGGCCTGGAGCAGAGACAATAAGGAAGTGTTAAAGGTCAATCAGACGACCTACAGCCAATGACACTGGAATGCAATTTGAATTACTAAAGAACGAGTATAAAATTGGACACTTCAAGTGTACTATCAGCAATAACTCTCTCAAGAGACCCACCATGGCAAGGAAGAACCACCATGCCAGGGGCTGAGTGAAGAAAGGATCAATCATCTGGCCAACAGTGATCCCTTATTTGGTGTTATAAATTGGAAAAGTGGTCCGAGTGAGTACAGAGGAAACAGTAGAATTCATGATCTGAGCTGTTGGCCCAGGATCAACATAGTTATATTGTTGTTGTTTGTACAGAGACAATAAAGTGTGAGCTTTGATTAATTACAAGTTGCATAGTGAATTTCCTAACATAGTTCCGTTGACCTATGGTTAACATGGGTTCATAGTTTTCTTTGTTTAGTGATTGTCTGTGGGAAGACAAATCTCAGGACTGTATACTATATACATACTTTGATAATAAGTGACTCGGAATACTTTGCATACACAGCCCTCAACCATACCCCTATTCCTTCATCAAAGCAGTTGACCATTCCTTAACAAATCCATATTATCCTTGATTATTCTGGGCCTTTCTAAATAAAAGTCAGAATGGATTTTAATAATTTGTCCATCACTAACAGGCATGTGATCACTTAGTTCATTGTTTCCTTCTTTAAATAACCTTAGCTGTCCTCTGTCGTCACTCCTATAGTCAGGGAAGATCAGAAAATTGTTGCCAAATACCCTTGTATTTCCTCCCTTGCATCTTTTATCAGCATACAATATATTTCATCTCAGACTGGTTATTTGTCCATTTTCAAGGAAGATAAATACCTTGATATCTTCTCTTTTACTGCAGTTAATCCATCCAATATTTCACATCTGCTCACCTTAACTACACTGACACCACCTCAGTCTTTTGTGAAGTCAGAGAACGTTACCCACGCGCTCTGCCAAACGAACGGCGGCACAGTTACCCAGCAGTCACTGCTGGTGCTGACAACTTCAGCACCACGGATTCAACCCCAAGTTCAAATCTGTTTATCAGCAATTTGGGTGTTCTCCTGAGATGCTTTTCTTTCCTCCCACATCACTCGGACTCACTGGTACTCTGAGTTACCCCGTTTTAGGGGTTGATCAGTTTATGTTTCAAGCAAATATAAGCCATACTACCTCATTTATTGCCCTCCTGCTCTTTATGATAGAGGTGTACAAGATGATAAGAAGGATAGCTAGGACAGCCAGCACCTTCTTCCCAGGCCAGAAATGGCTAATACGAGAGGACATATTTTTATGATGATTGAAGAACAGTATTGGCAAGATGTCAGAGGTAGATGTTTACTCAGAGTGGTGGGTGCATGGAAAACGCTGTTGGGGTGGTGGTAGAATCAAATACATCATGGTCATTTAAGAGACTCTTAGATAAGCAAGTGGATGAAAGAAAAATGGAGGTCCATGTGGAAAGGAAGTGTTAGAATGATCTTGGTGTAAGTTAAAAGGTTGGCATGTCGTGGGCTGAAGGATCTACTTTGTGCTAAAAATCTTTGTGTACTTTTAAGGATATCTCTGGATTTATTTTGCTTTTGCTTTCCAGGAATACTTCCGACCCTCTTTTTGCTTCCTGATGCTGGATCCTGACAAACTGAAGAGTGGCTGAAAAAGTTCAACAAAACTGGACTCCTTGGTAAATTTAAGACATGGTTGTACCCTCATGGTCTTCCACCAAGCCTGCTCTGGCTTTCCACAGTGTACGAGTTGCCCATGACCATTGTAGAAGGCATCGAGAGGAAAGCCAGCAAGCAGGTGGCTGGGGATTCCCCCAGGTTTTTCTTCAGTGGGGCTGTACATAAGATCAGGCCAGCTATCGCTCCTGTTGTCATCAGTAGTGGAGAAGCTCAAGGTGGCAAAGTGTTAACACTGAGGGGCTCTGAACCAAGCAGAAGTCACAACAAGATCAGGCTGAAAGTAGACTGCAAACTCGGCATACACCAGGCTGTGAGCTCCCTGCAGTTGAGAGACAGCATTGGCAACCTATATCTGGGAGGACAAGGCCTTCACTTTGCACACTTCCAATGATGGGGGAGTGCAAGGGCAAGGGATAGGCATGACATGGCCCAGGCAGAGGCATGGAACCATGACAGCGAAATGCCACTATCGAAGACAGTGGAGTTGGGGTCACAGGGTGCCTTGACGAAATGGGATCTTCTGCAGTTCTTTCCTCCTGCAATCCATGTATGACTCTCTCCATACACCACTATCCATGGAGGCTGAGAGAGGATCCGAATTACAAGCTTTGTGATCGACAGAGTTCATGGGCCCATGCACTGTCAGGATGCAAAACAGCTTTGACACAAGGACGGTAAAGATGGCGCTACAACAAGGTCCGACTGTCCCTCGCTGACACACTGGAGCAGGAGAGGCGTAAAAAGAGACCAGCTGGCAGAGAGGTAAACATGGCAGTCATTTTCAACAGGGAGAGGGGCACACCTGTCATATCAAAGAGGCCTCAATACAATCTGCTGCAAACTGCCAAATTATGGGAGATGATGGTCGATGTGGGGAGGAAGGTGTAGTTCCAGGAGGTGGTGCAAAGCCACACTTTGACCAGACATCGTACTGTGGTCCACCGAAGGCAAGGAAATCATCCTGGTGGAGTTCAGAGTACCATGGGAGGAAGGATGCAAGGATGTTCACGGAGAAAGGCCCTGAAGTACCGGTTCTTAGTCCAGGAGTGCAGGGGCAAAAGATAGCAGATGTGGTTATTCTCCATGGAGATCGGCTGCAGAGGACTCTTGGCAAGGTCGGCAAGGAGATTGCTGTCTGTGCTAGGTCTTGATGAAAAGAGCAAGAACCAAGCAGATAACAGGGTGGTGGAGGAAGCAGAAAGAGCCTCTTGCTGGATATGGAACAGGCGGGAGGAGTTGAGCTGCAAGTCAGGAGCAGATGGGGAGTGACTTGGCCACCGCTGCTGACCCGTCAACTGGAGAGTGTAGTTGTTAATGGTCAAACACTCTATGAAGGTTGGGCACCACCTGATAACATGGGCCCCTAGCCAAAGGCTACAGTTACCTCATCAGGTAGCTGTAAAGAGCAGCCCAGTGTATGGTACAAACCATTTACCATTGATCGCATTAAAAATCCTGAAGGAAACATCCACCCTGGGTGATTTTTGAAGGTGTTTAACTTGTTGCATAGCTGTGTCGAGATGCACTGGGAGGGCAGTAGAGGGCAAACTTGTCTTCACGGGTATCACCCATGGACTGGAGACACATCCCCATCAGAACACTCCCTGCCTAGCATCCATAGGATGTTAAACTTAACAACTGAAACCAAAAGTCAATTGATCGCTTCATTAAGCCTTTGGTAAAAGAAGGATAGGCTCAGAGGTTAGTCCTGAAACAATCTCAGTATACAGTCTTTAACTGTTCTCACTTCAAAAATACCTGTCTTGGTGATGTTCCTGGTAGGGATCAGCGAGAAATGTTGGGCTAGTTGAGATCAATAGGAATATAATTCCATTGGCAGGAATGGATCACCTGATACATTGGATCCTACTGTGTACATAAGCATAGAATCTCCTTGTTTCATTACATATATTACCAGCACTACTATGATATCAGTAAGAAACCTGATATCTTCTAGTTCTGTGTCCAGCTCTTCATCATCTGTTCTATCTCAACCACTTGAACAACTGCACTGAGTTCAAGCCTTGGCATGGTAAGATCTGGTTTGGGAGCAAGCTTTGCCTTGCCCAGGATGAATCCAACTTCATTACATCCAGCAGCATCTGTGACAATCATGAGTGCAACAGCAGCAATAGCTTTAGTTGACACATCATAGAATATGCCGACCTCTCCCTTTTGAGCGGTAGATAGCAGAATTGTTCAGTAGGTTCTTGGAATCTTCAAATGTTTAAGATCCTGAAGGGAGGACCACCACTGCTGCCACTGCTCACGTTTCCCCTTTGGGAGTGGGGCGTCCCATCCACAAGCGTCTGAGGTCAACTCTCTTAACAAGACGCAAGCCTGGATACTGACAGGAACAGCAAATCCAAGAGGGTCAAATAGGCTGTTAATAGCACGCCATGACATGTAAAGGATCTTTCAGTATTAGTGACATTGAAAGTAAGGGTGACTGTAACGAGGTTCCATCCAAGGCCTAGACTACACTGCACTGAAGGGAGCTCCTGTCCAAGATCAAGATTCTTTAGACCCTTGGCCAGATCTTCAGATGGGAAATTTTGCATGATCTCAACACCGTTGGATGCAATCTTATTCAGCTGAGATTAATCAGTCAACATGTCTTGCACTACTTTCAGCACACTGACTGCTTCTTCTGCACTAGAAAATGATTTGAGATGATCATCAACATAGAAATGCTTTTTATGGATCTCCTTGCTTCAGTTCCGATTTCTCGCTCTCCCTTGATAGCTGTCTTCTTACGGCCACAGATTGCCACAAATGGTGGGGGGATATTTACAAAATGCATGAAGTCCCATGTCCAATGGGACAGTCCAATGACAAGAGTCCGCCTAGGATCTTTGTGTAATCATCTTTTATTTCTGGTTTCTCAAAGTGTGATTGAAGGACCTGAGTAGACTAAAGGCCAACTCTCTGCTGTTTGGTAGGATTTGCTGTAGAGTGGATTTCTACTTACTCTTGCCCATCATCACTGAGTGCAACCAAAATCTCAACAACAGGGATGAAATCCCATCTCCTGAAACTGCATGCAGCCATTCACATCTTAAGCTAACAAAATTCCTCCCCACTCCCCCCACTTGACTCTTCTGCTGAGATTCTCCTGTTATTTGGCAGTGATTCCATCCATAGAGTCACTATCAAGGACTCTACAACTCAACTCCTCAGCAGTATTTATTTACTTATTAGTTTGTTATTAATTATTTGGTGTTTTTTGTATTGTCTTCTTTTACACATTGGTTTCTTGTCCATCTTTGCTTGTAGTTTTTCATTGATACTATTGTATTTCTTTGTTCTACTGTGAATGCCTGCAAGAAAATGAAGCTCAGGGTAGTATATGGTGACATATACACACTTTGATAATAAATTCACTTTGAACTTTGAATTTTCACTCCGACAGGCTTCTGCTGCATTAAACTCTCAGTACCAGCCATATGATTCCCTTGTTTGCCCTATCCTGCCCTGCCTGCATCGTTTTATCCAGGGGCCTTGAGATTTGGTAGTCCCATCTTTAACCTTGTGGAAACGTTACCCTGACCAGCTTGAATTTCCTTCTTAACTGTCTTTCATTGCACTGAAACCTATTGCTGATTCCAGTTCAATTTTACTAACTCATTTCTTACCCTCTTGAATTACACTACCCCTACTCTGACTTTACCTATTGTATACTGGCCCCTTTGCAAAACCTAAGTGAATCTTGATTCCTATCACAATGATATTCTCCTGTTGACACTTCCTCCAACCACCTGACCTCATTTCCTGAGACTCAATCCAAACAGGTTAGCGAGGTATGTCAGCAAACATACCTCAAGTACCAGCAAGTATTGGGACACATTCTCCTTGATAGTTTTTCCTGGATGCTTTAATGATGTACTAGTGTTGAGATACATCCTAGGATGCACTGAGACACATGGTCAGTGGTGTAACCTGGACCATCGGGTGTTATGGACCTTTCAACATCAGACACCCTCGACCAGGTAAACCAGCCAGGGCTGATCAGGCCCTGGCTTGTGTCTCAGCAGTATTTGTCCAGGGGCCGGGTCACACCCCTGAATCCAAAGCTATCTGTGACCTCTACAAAAGTCCTGGTGGTTCCTTTCCTTGCAGCTCCTGTAATGCTAAGGAAAGAGCAGGTTCTGCACAACGGGCAGCTAGCAAAACCTCTGCACCCACCTTGACAGATTTGCATCATGCTGTCCACACCTGTCTCTGGCACTGCTCCACCAGCTCCAGGTATTTGGCTCTCTTACGCTCAAACACCTCCTCAATACAGTCTTCCCAAGGAAATGTCAGCTCTACCGTGACCACCTGCTTTGAGGCTTCTGACAAAATAACCAAGCCAAGACTCAGTGATGATAATGTGATGATGTCAAGGAACTTTTAATTCTTTGCCCAGATTGACCTTCAGTTGCCAGACAGATGCTGTGGCGAGCTTGCCTGAAGCTGTGGTGGTCTCCAGCTTGGATGAAGGTAATTAGTTTTCTGGGATGGTGGACCTGCCTACTGTTGTTAATGGCCAGCGTGTTACTTTCTGCCAATGCCTTCAGCACCTGGTCATGGTGCCAGCAGTAGCGTCCTTCTCCTAAGGCTTTCAGGCAGCTGCTGACGATGAGTCCCAGGGCCCCTCTGCCAGGGCAGAGAGGACATGATGGTGTTAAGTGCTGCCTTAATACTGGTCAGTCACTCTCACCTAACCTCTGGCATGCAGCTCTATGATTTATGTTTAGGCCATATTTACGATGAGTTCTGGAGACAAGCGGTCTTGGCAAAACCCAAATTGCTACTGGTTGTCAATCTTCTAACAATGAAATAGATATCCCGGGCTAAATCTCCCATGAATTAAATGATAAATAAGCTGTGCCAGCTTTGTGAAGTATGAACACAATTTTAATGTCTTCCTTATGCACACTGTCTGTTTAATTTGAGGCAGGATTTGCTAGATCATTAGTAGATTGCAGTTTGCAGACAATGTGTTGCTGAGGGTCAGAATTAGCTCATTAAAAACACAGCATCTTCTGTACTGTGGTTAAAACTGCTGTTTACAGCAGGGGGGTTAGAATGACTTGCAGCCAGCCAGCTTTCGATTTCTCACAGTTTTCACAGAACAGCCGGATTCACATTACCAATGATGAACATTTAAACAAACCTTTTCTCTCGTGCAGCTCACCTGTACTTTGCTAACTTTGGCAGAAAAGCAATTGTCTGGTATGTACCCGACCAGCATCTCAATGCTGTGTGAGCTGACCAGAGCCAATCAACTGCAAATTTGACATGGAGATCCTTCAATGTGTAGGGGTACCTCAGAAAACCTTTGTTGTTGTCATTCCTTTTCATGGCATTTGCATTTCTATTAGCATTTGACTGTTTTTTTTAACAAGGCTGAGTTACTACCCCAGCACGGATGGAAAGTGTGCAAGGAGCCAGCAGGATTTGAACTTGGGACCATTCACGTCAAAGTCTGCTGCTGATGCCACGACACCATCAGAAAACATTTATGTTATCTTAAAGCCTGGTCCAAGTGAGCATATCCTGTTTGCAATTATAATAATGCATTACATCTTTTAAGGTTAGCTTTGTATGTCACATGTACCTCAAAATATACAGTGAAATGCATCGTTTGCATCAAATAAAATCAGCAAAGATTGTGCTGGGGTCTGCAAGGGTCTTCTGGCACTGACGTAGCATGCCCACAAGTCACTAACCCCAATCCTACGTGTTGAGAAATTGTGCGAGCAAACCAGATTACCTTGAAGAAACTATGTAGTCACGGGAAGATCGTGCAAACTCTTTACCGACAGCAAACAAGAGAAAGTCTGCAGATGCTGGGAACCCAAGCAACACTCACAACATGCTGGAGGAACTCTGCAGGCCAGGCAGCATCTATGGAAAAAAAGTACAGTCGACCTTTCGGCCCAAAACGTCAACTGTACTTTTTTCCATAGATGCTGCCTGGCCTGCTGAGTTCCTCCAGCATGTTGTGTGTGTTGCTCCTTACAGACAGCAGCAGGAACCGAACACCATCTTATAGCCGGTGATTGAATGAACCAAAGTACGACCATGCCACCCCCTCTTCCTGCAGACCACGTCTTACCTCGATCAGAGAATTCATTAATCCTTTTGTTTATTTCTGCATGCAATCTCTCTGCTTTTGGACATTGTGTGGGAACAATACATTGTACTATAGGCTTTTCTTTTGTCTTATTCCAATAAGCAAGGCAAGAACACTTCAAGAGATGAATTCCTGAAATGGTGACTGCTCATAAAAGAGAGATGAAGTCCACTAGTTATTTTTTTAATCACCAGAGTTTGATAGAGTGAGAAGGATCTAATTCAGGGGTTCCCAATCTGGGGTCCATGAACCCCTTTCATAATGGTATTGGTCCATAGCATAAAAAGGATGGGAACTCCTAATCTGATTGAAACCTATAAAATTCTAGACAGACTGGATTCAAGGAATTTGTTTTCCTTAGGTGGTTTAAAATGAGAGGTCACAATCTCAGACTACAGGCAATAAATTTCAGACTGAAATGATCAGAAATTTGTTTATAGGGTATGGTGAACTTGTGGAATCTGCTACTACAGAAGGATGCAGAAATTAAGTCAATTATTACTTTTATGGAGATAGATGAATTTCTAGACATAAAGCCATCAGAGGGTATGAGGAGAGAGCACAGGTATAGTATAGAGAATCAGCCAATGATCACAGTGAAGGACAAAGCAGGCTCCTATATTTGTATGTTTGCAAAAAAAATACATTTATAATAACAAAGGAGGAACATCTTCAGCTGTTTTCCTCTGAGCTGGGAAGGATGGGGGCAGGGTGGTTGTGAGGGAAGCTGGTTACAGATAACAAAATTCTTCTGACTCCCAAAGACAAGGTGCAGAGGGTTCCCTTTCTGCTGGCAGCCTGAGAGAGTGTAGACGTGAAACTGGCCAGCGATACGGATCCTGCCACCAGTACTGCAGGTGCACCCTGTAGGTGGTTTCTCTTCCCTATCAGACTGTCGAATAAATAGAAGCAAATTAATGCTGCAACTAACTACACCAGATCGAAGAGGCAGAATAATAGTTTGGCATGGACTAAATGGGCCAAAAGGCCTGGTTCTGTGCAGTTGTGCTCTATGTCTCTGTGACTTTAATTGCAGAAATCCAGATTTCAGCAGGCTCCTGGTGACTCCTGGAAGGCAATTGTCCCACCATCTGACAAACTCCCAGTCAATTTACCCCAACAGAGGAAAAAGTAACGGTGTAACTAGTGGTCGGGCAAGTTATTCAGTCCCAGCCATGGCTGTATGGAAAGCCAGGGATAGGTGCCCCAGCACTGGGAGCAGGGAGCAGTGGCCCATCAGACTGAGTGGGCCCTGGCAAAGCTGGGTCCCAAGAGGAGAAAATGAGAACATAGCAGAGGTAGAGTTTAAAGACCTGATTAGCTTTGTCTGTCACATGCACATCAGAACAGCAGAAGTGCATGATTTTGTGTCAAATCAAATCAGCAAGAATTGTGCAAAGCAGCAACATGGCATGCCCACAACTCACTAACCCTAATTTGGAATATGAGAAGAAACCAGAGCACCAGAACGAAACAGGGTCAGTTTGAAGAGGAGCAAGGTCCTGGTTGTCATGGTGATGAGAGTGGTGGTCTCGAGGCTGCAGCTCACCAGAGAGATTATCTGACAATGCCTGGGGGAGTGAGGGATATGTGGAATGAGTGAATTAGATTGGAGCCCATTGCCGTACAATCTGCTTGCACGTGAATGTACGGCCAAACACCCGAGTGCTCACATTGCCAAGTATGCCAATGATATGACAACAGTGGGGCTCACCACCAACAACAATGAGACACACTATAGAGAAGAGGTGGAAGAGCTTGAAGCCTGGTGCCAGGCAAATAACCTTTTCCTCAATGTCAACAAGACGAAGAAGATGGTTATTGATTTCAGGAGAACTCACACCACTCTTTAAATTGGCAGCACAGCAGTGGAAACAGCGAGCTGTTCCAAACTCCTGGGGTACCCATCTCTAACAGTCCCGGAACATGTTCTACAGAATCAGGAAAGCTCACCAATTCCTCTATAATCTGAGGAGGCTGAAGAGAGCTGAACTGTGCACATCCATACTCACAGTATCCTACAGATGCACAGTGGCATCCTAACAAGTGGCATTACAGCATGGTATGGAAACTGCACTGCAGTGGACAGTCAGAACTGCCCAGTGCCTCACCTGCACCAGCCCACCCGCCATCAAGAAAGATGTCAGAAAAGGACCAGTAACATCATGAATGTTCCCACCCGCCCTGTTGAAGAATTGTTTGTCCGGCTCCAATCAGGTAGGAGGCCACATAGCATCCACGTCAGGACCAGCAGACTCAAACTCAGTTACTTTCCCGAAGCAATAAGGCTGATCAACACCTCCACCCACTAACTCACCTCTCCACATCCTCCCCCACCTCCACTACTTTAACATTTCCTGTCAGTCACTTTATATACAGATACTCCTGTGCCTAGAGTCACTTTATGAACACACAGTCTATGTACATAAGCTGTCTTAAGTGTTTATATTTTGTTTTTTATTATTATTGTGTTCCTTAATGTATATTTTTGTGCTGCAATAGATCCAGAGTAACAATTAGTTACTTTACAATATAATAAATCATTGTTCTAACCTTTGGGGTAACATATCGGCTCTTCCAAACCTTGCAGAACTTCCCGTTCTGTTCACAGTGATCTTAGCTTTTCCAAAAAAATGATGCTGATGCACTGACTATATGATCGAGTACTGGAAGCGGCTGAGCCAATTAGTCAACTTGTAGTCTAATGCGTCCCTTCAAACTGATGTTAAAAATGATTTTGATATGCAGTGGATTCTGGTTAATTGGGCCATTGGTTAATCAAGGCAGCCACTTACTGGGGAAAACTCTTGAAGAGCAGAAACTAATCAAGAAATTTGACTTTATTTCCTTCTGTAAATTTGGAATACTATATCTCTTAATTGGGATAGGAGACCTGCTGCCAAACAGTTTCTAACTAACATCAGTGGTGTGTACTTGCACCACCATTAGACACTGCACCATGCTTAGAGCGAAAAGAGCAGTTGCATGTGTTTGTGTTCAAAAAGCAGTGAATTTTTGTCACTGATAGTTGGAGTTAAATAAGCAGTAAGACAATTCAAAACTGTTTTGCTCACTGCAAGTTTCAAACCTTCAGGCTTTGTGAGTCCAGAAACTGTTGGGAGTGAAAATGAAACGATTTCACTACTTCAGCAAGTAAGAAACGATGAAGAATTTGAAGTTATCCACAATATTCTTGAATTTTACAATGAAGATTTAGAGGATTCCATCATCAAAAGCCTTGCATGAAGGCTGTCCATTATCTGTATTAGATGTTCTGCGTTGGTTTTGTTCATGTACAGTCAATCAAAATAACACAGCAGTGTACCCTGGATGAATTCCTCCATCGGTAACTATTAGGAATTAACACACAGTTTAATAGTACTATTATTACTACTATTGGTAGTGTTCTAATTCGTTCTGAATTTCATTTAAATATATAACCTGGTACTCAGTTAAAATTAGTTTGTCTTTTTATCTTTTATCCATTTTTTTTGGTCTCATAAACTGAGACAATAATTTCTAGGGTTCCCATGGAAACCAGTCTTCTCCTTAGACCATTCACAAAATTCCCAGATCCCTCTGTCAGGAATGATAATATTGAATTATCCAGAGAACAGTGAGAGCAGGTTTGGCAGACAGAAATAATCCCAGGATCCCAATATGGACACCTACGCTGTTGTATCAAGACATCATGATGAATTATAGGCTTACTAAAGGCACATGAATGTGAGGGAAATGGAAGGATGTGGACATTGTGTAGGCAGAAGAGATCAATTTAGTGGGCCATTGATTACTAACTTAATTGGTTCAGCACAACACTGTGGGCCGAAGGGCCTGTTCCTCTGTTGTACTGTTCTATGTTCTGTGTTCTACGTTCTACTGAAAGAGATCCATTTAGAGCAACACAATAATCTGGCAGTGACTTCCTGACAGGCAGTTATGGATATTCTTAATAAACACTTATTATCTTGCTGACAGTTTAATATTTATCCAGACTCCTCTTTTTGCACAGAGACACTAAAACTAAATTTATTTCATGTTTCATAATGTCCGCTGGTTCTGAAGGGACCACACTGCTGGACTTGCGCACCTCCTTTTCTTAGCATGTTCTGCATATCTGCTTTTAATATTTGTCAAAAATAGCCCCTGCTCTGAGGGTGGAGATGCTCTAACATACTCTCCTTTTTGCATCCTCGTGACGGCTCCACCAAAAACACACCAACCTGACTTAGATTCATAGAGTCATGAAGTCAGATTGCAGGAGAGAAACACTATCCGCCCTTCGGCCCCACTATTCACGCTGCCTGCTTCCTGTGCATCCTTCATGCTCATTCCTCAGTTGCCCATATTTGCCCCCTAACCCACCAAGCCCTGCCCCTCCATGTCCAAATGCCTCTTTTAAATCTCTCCTCTCAACTTTTATCTCTGCTGTTTAGTTTTGGACATTCCAAACCTGGGGGAAGGACTGTGACTATCGATCTTCTCCACATATTTCATGATTTTATAAACTTCTGTGAAGTCACCCTCATTCTCCTACTCTCCAAAGGGAATGAAGATCCAACTAAACATTGGAAAGTAAATATTAATCACATATATCACACGAGTAGTTCAGCGACCAACTTAAAATCATCATTGTGCGAAAGATCCTTTAAATTCGAGGTTGAATAGTTCGGTTTTGAATCCTCCACCTCAGAAGTCAAAGATTGTACATGTTCTTGATTGAATTCAACATGAGTATAAGACTGAGATCGGTAGATCTTTGTGCACTAATGAGACCAGAGGATGTAGAGATCAGACAAGAAAACGGATACAGACAGTCACGATCCTATTGAGCAAGCTCAAAAGGGCACATTAGTTCATTCCTGCTTCTACTTCTTATATTCTGCAACAGTTAACAAACATGGAGAGGGTATTAAATTAAAAAGCAAGCATGTGTCCTAATTTATTGGTCATTAAATAAAGGAACATTCGACTCTTGTTCACTTCTGTTTGGTTTTATTAAGTAATTTTAATGAATTATCAAATTAACATAAGCTGGATTCAACTTAACTAACCAAATTAAAAGGAATAAATTAGAGCTATATCACATTATTCTTTATTCATCTCCTTGTAGTATGCTTTATTTTGTTTTTCTCTGTTTGTGATCCCACAGATCACATAGGACTTGTATGTCTAGCTAGACAAAGAAAAGTTGAGACACAAGAGACAGTAGTTGCAGGAAACAAGAGGGATACATAAAAAAGCTGGATAAGGTGGGTCAAGCAACAACTCTGGAGAGAAATGGTCAGTCAGTTTTTAGGATTGAGATGCTTCATCTGGAGTGAAAGATAGATGGGAGACAGCCAATACAAACAAGCAGAGGGAAGAGGTGGAGCAATAGCTTCAGGTAACAAAACGTTCCAGATGAGGGGAGGGTGTGTGAAAGGCACATGGTGGAGTTGGGAGAATGGGAATAGCAGCAGAAGATAAGTGGCGATAGGTGGTAGTGACAACAGGCTGAAAGTGATGGAATCTAAACATGAGGATTTCAGAAGGCCCAAGATTATGGTGGAACGTCATGTTTGTTATGGTTCTTGAATGCATAGTGACACAGCAGATAAATGTATAAAAAGTGAGGTTTTGGTTGCAGGATAGAAATCTAACCAGGGTAGATCAGATCCAGAGAAACAATGACGTTGTTCTCCTTTACACTTGTGTCTTAGAAATAACACTAAATAATCTTTGAATCTTTGAGGTCTTGGTGCAAGACTGAATGCTTATGAAGCTGTAAAATTTCCTGAGAAACAGGCAAGAAGCCGCCAATGCACAGGATCACAATAAGTTGCCGGTGGTTGTAGACTCGCCCAAATCCATCATGGGCAAGACCCTCCTTTCCATTGAGGATCTCTTCAAGAGGTGGTGCCTCAATAAGGTGGCATCCGTCATTAAGGATCCTCACCATACAAGACTGCTCTCTTGGCTTTACTAGCATCAGGGAGGAGATACAGAAACTTGACCAACCTCAACACATCCAAAACTGCTTTTTCCTTTCAACCGTTATATTTCTGAATGGTCTATGAATATGATTTTGTTTTTGCATTATTTATTTTATGTTTTATAGCAATTTTTATGTTTTTGCACTGTATTCCTGCTGCGACCCCAAATTTCACATCATAAGAAAGTGATAATAAACCAGATTCTGATTTTAATACAGATTGAATGATGTACTTCTGTAATTTTTATGTATTTCACAGTTGTAGACCAACAGTATAAATTATATTCATATTGTTAAAAATATAATTCAGAATATTAATGAAAAACAATTACCACAATAGTGAAATGCATTACAGCAAGAAGAAAGAGTTCAGCTGCTACTGAAACAGTTGATTTCACAAAACTAAAATACTTGTATGCACTTTTTTAAGTTTACACGACATTAAACAGATCTTGCTGCCTGTATTCTTATTCAGCATGGGAGCTATTTAATGCCTCATATCTTCCTAAACTTTAACACATATTGCTTAATTCCTTTACATTATGTTGATTAGGACTGGTATGACATAAGTTGGTGAATTTTGCCATTTTACTTTAACAGTCAGGCAGTCAGGAATAATTCATAAACCAGCTTTGAAGATTACTAAAGTTATAAAGCGCTTGGAGGCTAGATAACATAAGCAATCAGAACTAAGTATTACTTTGCAGTAGATTGAGTGTCTACTTTCAATGATTACTTTATTAGGTACACCTATACACCTATGTGTTAATAAGACCTTAAGATATCAGGGCAGAAATAGGCCATTTGGCCCATTTTGTCATGGCTAATCCATTTTCCCTCCCAGTTTCAATCTCCTGCCTTCTCCCTGGATCTCTTCGTGCCCTGCAAATATCAATTCAGCCAATCGCACGGCAGCAGCTCAATGCATAAAAGCATGCAGACATGGTCAAGAGGTTCAGTTGTTGTTCAGACCAAATGGGGAAGAATTGTGATCTAAGTAACTTTGACCTTGGAATAATAGTTGGTGTCAGACAAGGTATCTTAGAAACTGCTGATCTCCGGAGATACTTACATACAACAGTCTCTAGTATTTACAGAAAATGGTGCAATAAACTAAAAAAAATCCAGTGAACAGTAGTTCTGTGAGTGAAGATATTTTGTTAACAAGAGAGGTCAGAGAAGAATGGTCAGACAGGTACAAAAGGTGACTGATCCTTTGCCTGTCAGACATACAAACCTAAAAATGTGATCTTGATAGAGTTACAATCAATTTAGAGACACAAGAGGCTGCAGATGCTGGAATCTGGAGCAACACCCAAAATGCTGGAAGAACTGAGCAGGTCAGGCAGAGTTTGTCAAATAAAATAGAATGTTCACATTTTGGTTCAAGACTCTTCATCTGCATGGTGAGTATACTGTGACAGAACACCTACATCCATTTCAGTGTGAATTATATAGAATATTGTATTTTGAACATGACTAGTTGAACATAAACTTTAGAGAGGACATATATTTCATTATTCAAGTTTGCTATTTACTGTTGTCACTAAGATGTTAAGGTGAAGAATCATGGAACTGAATATAATTTCCAGTAATATAAACACAGGTACCTGAAACCTGCCTTTGTTAGTTATAGCAGAGTGAATGGTGTGGTATCAGTCCCTGACTGCACTCTAATATACTTCCACTGATGTCAAAGGAAATAAATCTCAAGAAGAGAGTACAATGGACAACCAAAAACATAATGGTCTTTAGAGCTAACAACAAAAGGCAAGTTTCCACTCTGAACAAATCCTAATAAGCACATCTACAAGGAACGTTGCCACAGGAAAGCAGCAATCATCATCAAGGCCATGCTCTCTTCTCGCTGCTGCTATCAGTAATGAGGTACTGGAGCCTTAGATCCCACTCTACTAGGTTCAGGAACAATTATTACCCTTCAACCATCAGGCTCCTGAACCAGCATGGATAACTTCACTCACCTCAGCTCTGAAGTGATTCCACGACCTATAGACTTAGTTTCAACGACTTGACACTTTGTGTTCTCAGTATTTACGTACTTATTATATTTTTGCATTTGCACAGTTTGTCTTCTATTGCACATTGGCTGTTTGTCAGTTTTTGTGTGTAGTTTTTTATTGATTCCATTGCAGTTCCTTGGCTCCTTAAGATTGTTATAACCGGGGTTGGTAATGGGGACAAGCTCCTACCATCTCCTACACGAAACATAATTGTAGCCAATTAAGAGGGTTGAAATGTGTCTATTTCAATGCTAGGTGTATTAGGAACAAGGAAGATGAACTTAGAGCATGGATTAGTACGTGGAACTACGATGTTGTGGCCATTACTGAAACTTGGTTGGAGGAAGGGCAGGATTGGATGATGCAGGTCCCAGGGTTCAGGTGTTTTAAAAGGAATAGGATGGGAGGTAGAAAAGGGGGGTGTGGCATTGCTGGTCAGGGATAGTATCCCAGCTATAGAAAGGGAGGACGCTGCAGAGGGAGTGTCCACGGAGTCAGTCTGGGTGGAAGTCAGAAATAGGAAGGGATCAATCACTGTGCTGGGAGTAGTCTATAGGCCCCCAAATAGCCCTCGCGAAACTGAGGAGCAGATAAGTAAGCAGATTTTAGAATGGTGCACAAAATACAGGGTAGTAGTTATGGGTGATTTCAACTTCCCTCATATTGACTGGCACCTCCTGAGTGCAAGGGGGATAGATGGGGCTGAATTTGTCAGATGTGTTCAAGAAGAATTTCTGACACAGTATGTGGACCAACCGACGGGAGGAGAGGCTATATTGGATCTAGTTCTGGTTAATGAACCTGGTCAGGTGACAGACCTCTTGGTGGGAGAGCATTTTGGTGAGAGTGACCACAACTCCCTTAGCTTCAGCATAGCTATGGAAAGGGATAAAATCAGAAGAAATTATAAAGTGCTTAACTGGGGAAGGGCTAACTTTGAAGGGATGAGGCAGGAACTAGCGAGAGTAAATTGGAAACAGATGTTCAAAGGGGAAAGCACAGAAGTAGTGTGGGAGAAGTTTAGGGACCACTTGAGCCGGGTTCAGGATAGGTTTGTCCCACTGAGGCAAGGAAAAAATGGTAGGAAAAGGGAACCATGGCTGACGAAACATGTGAGGCAACTCGTCAAGAGGAAAAAGGAAACATATGTTAGATATAAGAAGCAGGAAGTAGGAGGGGTTCATGAGAAATATAGGGTAGCCAGGAAGGAGCTAAAGAAAGGAATTAGGAGAGCTCGAAGGGGGCATGAGAAGGCCTTGGCATGTAGGATTAAGGAGAACCCCAAGGCGTTCTATGCGTATTTGAAGAATAGGAGGATGACGAGAATGAAGGTGAAGAATAAAGAGGGCAACATGTGCCTGGAGGCAGAGGAGGTTGGGGCCCTAAATGAATACTTTGCTTCAGTATTCACAAGTAAAAAGGATCTTGATCGGGGGAGGTCGAAATAGAACAGGCCTGTGTGCTGGACAATGTGGAGATTACAGAAGAAGGAGTGCTGGATCTTAAAAACATTAAGATTGATAAATCCCCAGGGCCGGATATGATACACCCCAGGTTGTTGTGGGAATTGAGAGAAGAGATCGCTGGAGCATTAGCTATGATCTTTGAATCCTCTTTGGCTACAGGGGAAGTGCCGGAGGCCTGGAGAATGGCAAATGTAGTTCCCTTGTTTAAAAAAGGTAATAGGGAGAAACCTGGGAACGATAGACCAGTGAGTCTTGCATCAATGATCTGCAAACTACTGGAAAGGATTCTTAAGGATAGGATCTACGAGCATTTGGAGAAGTACAGTCTACTCATGGATAGTCAACATGGCTTTGTGAAGGGAAGATCGTGCCTCACGAGCCTGATTGAGTTTTTTGAAGAGGTAACAAAAGAAATTGATGAGGGTAGGTCAGTGGATGTGGTCTACGTGGACTTTAGCAAGGCATTTGACAAAGTCCCTCATGAGAGACTCACCCAGAAAGTCATGAGGCATGGGATAAGTGGGACTTTGGCTGTTTGGATAAAAAATTGGCTTAAAGGAAGAAAGCAGAGGATAGTTGTGGAAGGAAAGTATTCTGCCTGGAGGTTGGTGACTAGTGGAGTGCCCTGTCCTGGGACCCCTGCTATTTGTGATTTTTATAAATGACCTGGATGTAAAGGCGGGACGATGAGTGAGTAAGTTTGCGGATGACACGAAGATTGGAGAAGTTGTGGATGGAGCTGCAGGTTGTCAAAGGTTACAAGAGGATATAGACAGGCTGCAGAGTTGGGCAGAAAAATGGCAGATGGAGTTCGATCGGGATAAGTGTGAGGTGATGCATTTTGGAAGGACAAATCGGAAGACTGAGTACAGGATTAATGGTCAGTTACATAAGAGTGTGGATGAACAAAGGGACCTTGGGGTTCAAATCTATACATCTATATATCATCAAGGTCACTGCGCAGGTTGATAGAGTAGTTAAGAAGGCCTATGGGATGCTAGGCTTCATTAACAGGGGGATTGAGTTCAAAAATAGAGAGGTCATGTTGCAACTCTACAAATCTCTGGTGAGACCGCACTTAGAGTATTGTGTTCATTTCTGGTCACCTCATTATAGGAAAGATGTGGAAGCTATGGAGAGGGTGCACAGGAGATTTACCAGGATGTTGCCTGGTTTGGAGAACAAGTCATATGAAACAAGGTTAGCAGAGCTGGGACTTTTCTCTTTGGAGCGTAGAAGAATGACAGGGTACTTGATAGAGGTCTACAAGATTATGAGAGGCATAGATAGGGTGGATAGTCAGTACCTGGTTCCCAGGGCACCAATAGCAAACACCAGAGGGCATATGTACAAAATTAAGGGAGGGAAGTTTAGGGGAGACATCAGGGCTAAGTATTTTACACAGAGGGTTGTGAGTGCCTGGATTGACTTGCCAGGGATGGTGGTGGAGGCTAAAACATTAGGGGTATTTAAGAGACTCTTGGACAGGCACGTGGATGAAAGAAAAATAGAGGGTTATGGGGTAGTGTGGGTTTAGTACTTTTTTTAAAGGATTATATGGGTTGGCACAACATGGAGGGCTGAAGGGCCTGTACTGTGCTGTAGTGTTCTATGGTTCTATGGTTCTATTAAGTGCTCCCAATGGTGTGCATCTCAAATAGCCTCTGACAACCAAGTCCATCTCCTGGCCTTCACATGTGGTTTAGCTACTAAGCCTGGCAGAACTCTTTCTACTGACAGGAGAAGGGGCAAAGGTGAGTTACTAGAGCCTTAAAACCATTCACTTCATGCAGATGGTGTTCGATAGCCAAGGTTGGTAGCTCATCTAGGAGAAGGAAACCTCTGATCTCAAACCTCACTGCCTTGCAGCTATACCCACACATGAGGAAGGCTTTGGGAGTAAATCCTGAGGGAAAAATCCAGAACTGGAGTCCTTAAGGCAATCCTACACTGAGTTCAATGCTGACGAGCAACTCCTAAGTCATTGCTTGTACCAGACTGTATTGGTCTCTGCTGTCCCTCTGAGTTCATCAGATTCGTGGAGTTGGGGAGCTTGCTACCTGGACAACAGCTGGCATATTTAGACAGCTAGGACACAATATCCATGGTCCAGTCTGACCACTGGAGGCCATCATTGTATTTATTTGTTCTACTGTGAACAGCTGCAAGAAATGAATCTCAAGGTGAATAAATTTACTTTGAACTTTAAAACTTCTGAACTTTGATTATACTTAGAAGTGGAGCTCTAGTTACAAAAATAGAACAAATCTCTCTGACAGCCCTGAAGAAATGTACAGCTGGTGGCTCCAGAGCCTGAAAGGTTAAATATAAATACATGAAGCACCCTGGGAACGGCTGTCACTAAGTCAAACTTCTGTTCCATGGGTACACGAAGGAAGTCCAGTCTCAGCAGACAGAAACCCAGTAAACAGCAGCAGTAAACGGAGGGCAACTGAATTGATCAAAACCAAACAAAAAGATGACCAGACAGGAAAATCGAAAATAAGGATGCAATCTTGAAATAAAAATGACAGTCATTATAATATTGTACACTTCTGTGGGTTCGAAACAAAAAATAAATCTGACAATCATTACATTTTGAAAACAGCATTAATAATTACTTTTTGCCAAAATAAACAAGACTAATTGCTTTCTTGCTTATTTCCACAGCAAGGTGCTGCATAATGTCTTATCTTAAGCATCTGCACTTTTTTATTAATGCCAATCTATTGTCTTACAGTTTTTACTATTAATTCGTTGTTTACCTCCATGCAATATCATTTATTCTCTTGTCTCGCAATATATTTTGTCTTATGATACAGTTCATGTCTTATTAAGTTGGCAATTACATGCTGAACATAATGAGAGATTTGTCTTAGTTAGGTTTACTTTGTGATGCAATCAATACTTTCAATACGGGACGCATATGAGATATGTTTGATTGTGACCTATCATGTAATATGTGTCCGAGAGAGACATATGTAATAAATACACAAGGTGTCAAGATTCCATTAAGACACGGGAATATAATTACACCATTTGGCTCATTGAGTTTGCTCTGGCACTCCATCATGACTGATTTATTTTACCCTCTCAACCCCATTCTCCTCCCTTCTCCCCATAAGCTTTGATGCCCTTAGTACTATTTATAGAGTTATACAGCACAGAAACAGGCCCCTCACCCCAACTCGTCCACAATGACCAATCTACCCTTATACTATTTGCTTGTGCTTGCCTCAAATGATAAGATATGGAGCAGAATTAGGCCATTTGGCCCATCAAGTCTGCTCCTTCTAAACCAGGAATTCCCAACCTTTTTTTTTTACAATAAACCGAGGGGTCTGTGGACCCCAGGCTGGAAACCCCTTTTTCTTATCCACTTCTGTCTAATTTTTTATAAATTGTACCTACCTCTCCCACTTACTCTGGCAACTTGTTCCATATACCCACCAACCTCTGCTTGAAAAAACTACCCTCAGAACCACTTTAAATCTTTCCTCTCTCATCTTCTATTACCTCTAGTTTTAACCTCACCAGCCCTAGGAAAAAGACCATGACTACCTACCCTCTCCATTCCTCCCATAATTTCATATGCCTCTCTTTGCTCACTTCTGAGCCTCCTTCGCTCAAGAGAAAACAGTCCCAGCCTATTTAGTATTTCCTTATAATTCAAGCCCTCCAGTCTAGGCAACATTTCTGTGAATCTTTTATGGTGTGTCTAATGCCTGTGTTGCGCTGTATATTGTAACATCTATACAGAGAGTTACAACACCCTGTGGGTAAAAGGATAGAAGAGTTTTTTTGCAAATGTTTATAACAAGTATTATTTCCATAACCTTGGGAATAAAAAGGGAGTTCAGTGGAATGTGCAAAAAGTGTGTTACAGAGTATTTACATGAAGAACAATTATATATCAATATTTAAAGTAAATAAAATTTAAGTAAGAAATGTTGAGACTTGAGAAAAGAAAGCTTTTGATGAGAAGAGTTTATTACCTATTGAAATGTTGCTTCATATTTATCTTCACAAATGAAGACAAGAAAGGTAATGTTTTAGGAGAATTGACCACAGATATTAAATAGGATAAAATTACATAAATAGGTTACCTTTACTGAAAGACTGTACTCTTTGTTATGTGACTGAGACAGAAGTGGAGACGGCAGAGCTCTCACAGGCCTGCATTTGGGATTAGTACAGTAAGACTACAAAATTAAACCTTTATTCAAAAAAAAGGGTATGGACCTGGTAACTACAGGCTGATTAGTCACTGTTGGGAAAACACCAGACATCATTGCTCAAGGGCAGAATTAATTCTCTCTTGGAGAGGCCAGATTTAAAATGGAACAGGCAGTATATATTAATTAAGGGTAAATCATGGATGAACAATCTGACTGAGTTTTCTGATGAAGTGACAGGAAGTGTTGATGAACATACTACAGTTTAACGTAAAACATTTGATGAAGTATCACATAAGGAAACATATTTGGAAAATAGAGGCATATGGGATTAAAGAAAGTGGTCAATTGTATTTATAAATGTCTTGAGGATAGCAAACCAGGAATTGTGATTCTTCTGACTGGATATTAAAATTTACATTGCATTAAGATCAGTGCATTTTTTGCCATATGTTAATTGGCCTAAACTTTGATGTAATGAGTTTTATTTTAAACAACAGTGACAAAATGCAGGAGGAACTCAGAGGGCCAGGCAAGATTTATGGAAAAGAGTAAACAGTCAACATTCCGGGCTGAGACCCTTTTTTCAGGACTGAAGTTTGTGGAAGATCAAAGCTAAATAGCATAATAAATAGGAATGAAGACAGTGGTGGGTTTCGCAATGACATAAAATTTCTGATGTAACGGACAAAAGGCAGATGGAATTAACTGGAGGTAAGTATGAAATGATGCACTTTGAAACAAAAAAGATGTAGAAACAGTTAAAACCAAATTATATTTCGAGAAAAGTACAGTTAATGTTTTGGGCCGAGACCCTTCGCGTGTTTATGTTTTGGGAGAAATGCAAGTAGATATGTCCTGGATGAAACATATTTCCAAACCTATGATGGTAACAAAAATGGGCAATTTAAAGAGTGTTTGGGAATGGATATATTGAACACAAAATATAGAAATCACACTAATTTTTTAAATTAGGACATATTACTGTGCACAGTTTAGGACTCCAATTTTTTGTCTGGATATCAAAGCCTTGGAGAAAGTACATTCAATTCAGTGGTTGAGAACTTCAGATACATGGAAAAGACTGAAATTTTAATGAGCAGAAAAGGTTAAGAGAAGACTGATTGGAGATATTTAGTAATAATAAGGGGTTCTGATGAAGACTCTTACCTCAGGCAAGTTCATCAATAACAGGAGACAGTATATCCTGCATCACTTCAGTCAATATTCACTGTTATCTTCAAAGAATTCAATTAAGTTATTCAGACATTATTTGCATTTTATAAATCCATGCCCCTCTGTAAGAAAGGCATGTTGTATATTGCAATACCTATTTGGCTTATTGTGTTTCATAACATGACATTTATTTGTTTTAATTAACAGTTTAATGTTACCTTCTGGGTTTGTAATTAGTGGTCAGCTTACAGCAGGATTGCGATAATCATGCTTTTAGCTCTCTGTTGCTATATTTTCAGTCAATGCTCTGACTCAGTGTTTTGGTGAAAACCGCCCAGAATTCACTGCAGCTATGAACAATCCCTTGGCAGCCGAGATCTGTGTGATGCATACAGTCTTCGAGACGCCTTTACACTCTGCTTCAGCAGTACAAGATCTGATTTTCTTTTAACTATTTTTAGTTATTTTTATTCAACATGTTGGAACATGAAATATATAATGAATACATTTTGATACAGGAACACAGATGCATTGGTGCCTATTTCTGAAACTCCTTACTTACAAAAATGCTTTATTCAATAATGCACAAAGAAAAATAATGCCTTAAAGAAATGTACTAACTTTTAAAATGAGGGTTCCAAAATCATAGTGAAAGTCACTGTATTCTTTAGCAAAATGGCACTGCACTTTATTTTTATACTGATATTTATCTGTGGCTTCAAGGCTTAATAACTACCCTCAACTTAAAGTCCCAAGTGTAAATTTTCAGACTTTTCCAAATTATCCATTGCCTGTGTCAAAGGGGATAGTTCATCACCACTGGAATGTGATCAGTAACAATCACACCGTTTCTACACTGATCTCAAGAAATACGGTGTGTGAGCAGAGTCAAAAGAGAGAAAAAATCACTAGTATCATTTGCTTGTATTACATGAATTGAATTAGGAGCGGCTCGGTGTTATGTACATACCAATCTCTCAGCTTCATGGAGAATCACTGCTGACTGCATCAATGCACTTTGATAACATAAATCACCCTCCTTAGTTCACACAGGAATGAACGTCAGAAGGAAGCCCTGAACTAGTCACAGAACCACAGGCAATTAGAATTCTATCCATCTTTTTGAGCATGTAAGTAAAGTGCTGCATTCTTTAATCCTTCCACTTGCAGGTTGTAGTTGGAATTTGGGAAAGCTCCCATTGACTCGCCTGAGAGATGACACCCAGCGGTTACTAAGTTAACAGAGACACAAAGAAACAAATACTACAGATATGGGAATTGAACATAAAAGGAGGAAGTCCTGGAAATATAGCATGTGCCTGTAGAGAACGTTAGAGTGTCAGGTCGAAGGCATTTCACTGGAACCTGAAATATTAAGTTTGTTTCATTCTATATATTATACCCAGGTTTCCAGCATTTTCTGTATTTATTTAGTTAGCAACAAGAGAGCAAGTAAATGTGAAGAAAGCACGGCAGCGCCAGTAGTTTCTTAGGAGTCTGCGGAGATTCAGCATGACATCATATATTTTGATAAACTTCTACAGATGTGCAGTGGTGTATTGACTGGCTGCACCATGTGGAAACACCAATGCCTTTGAATGGAAAATCCTACAAAAGGTACTAGATTCAGCCCAGTATCAAAGGTAAAGCCCTCCCAACGATTGAGCATATCTACATGAAATACTGTCAAAGGAAAACAAAGATTCTCAACACCCAGGCAATGCTCTTTTCTCACTGCTGCCATCAGGTAGAAGGTACAAGAATCTCAGGACTCCCACTACCAGATTCAAGAACAGTTACTACCCCTCAACAAACAGGCACTTCAATAAAAGAGGAAAATTACACTCACTTGTTCCCACAACTAATACTCTCACTTTAAGGACTCTTTATCCTGTTATTCCATGTTCTCATTACTTATTGCTATTGATTTATATTTGCATTTGCACAGTTTGTTGTCTTCTGCACTCTGGTTGATCTTTCATTGATCCTGTTATAGTTATTATTCTATAGATTTATTGAGTATGCCCACAGGAAAATGATTCTCAGGGTTGTATATGGTGACATACTGTACACATACTCTGATAACAAAACTTACTTTGAACTTTTCTACGCTAAAAACTGGCTCTCCACATGTCTAAGTTCAGCTCTGCCGAAATAATAGGAAATAGAAACTCATTGCTGATTGGCCACTTGCAGTATCAAGGCTTTTGTGTAAAAATTCCATGTAGAAATGTGCAGATTGCACTCATTAGAGTCGTAGAACACTGCAGTTCAGACACTGACCCTTCAGCACACAGTCCATGCCGAACTGTTATACTGCCCCGTCCTGTCAACCTGCACCATGACCATTGCCCTCCATGCCCCTCCCATCCATGTATCTATCCAAATTCCTCCTAAGTGTTGAAATCAAACCCATATCTACCTCTTCCGCTGTCAATTCATTCCACATTCCCAAGTGCAGTAACAATTAGTGTTACAATCAGGATCAACACCTGAGAATTGAAATTCGCAGGAAAGAAAAAGGGAAAAGGTCAAAGTTACAAAGGGACACAGGGTACTGAAGATCCATTGAGCCGTTCAGCAGCATGCACCATCTGTGACACAAATCTATACACAATCCTTTTCCTTTAAATGCATTATGTTATCAGTCCCAAACTGAAAAGAACCCAAAGGTTTGGTATGTCACCAAAGACTTGAGCAAATTTCCACAGAGTGTGTTCGGGCTGGTTGCATCAGCACCTGGTATGGAGCCTCCAATGCACAGAATCCAAATTGGCAACTCAGCCAACTCCATGACGTGCACAACCCTCTCCACCATCAACAATGTCTTCAAAAGGCAGTGCCCCAAGAAGCTGGCATTCATCATTAAGGACCTTCACCATCTGGGGCATGCCCTCTTCTCATTGCTACCATCAGCGAGGAGGCAGGAGAGCTTAAAGACCTACACTCAACATTTTAAGAACAGCTTCTTCCCCTTTGTCGTGAGATTTTTTATATGGCCCATGTACCCATGAATGCTACCTTGATATTCCTCTTTCTTTTCAATATTTTTATTGATTTCTTACAAAAAAAAAGAGTACAGGAGGATGTGCATCATATATCAATTCAAATATGTGAATCACAATTATAGTTTCATTACCCCATATTCATGTAAATTAAATCATAATATTGAAAAGTAATAATTCTATTATACAAAAAAAGTCTAAACCCAGTACTGAAGAAAGCTGTCTGGTAAAGAAAAAGGAAAAAAATTCTTACATTACAGTAAAACATTATTAGCCAACATCTGTATTTGATAACAAATCAAAGATTTTGAAAGTAATTCAAAAAAAGGTCCCCACAATGTTAGAAAGTCTTATCTTGATTCAGAATCTGAACAACGAATCTTCTCTAAATTTAAGCATGACATAACATCGCTTAGCCATTGAACATGAGTAGGCAGAGCAACAGCCTTCCACCTAAGCAACAATGCCCTCCTGACTATAAGAGAAATAAAAGCCAAGATGTGCAAATCAGGCATCTCCAAGGTAATATCTTTTCCTCCAGCAAAACCGAATAAGGCAGTCAAAGGGTTTAGTTTAACTGAGAGGACTGCCTGGTTCGGGTTTCTTTAGAAGCTAACTCTGTTAATAAATTTTCTATCATCTCTCTTCTTGGATCCTCAATTCCTTTATTTTTAAGTAAACTAACTGATAGTTTTGTAGTTAAACATACTGTGAGAATTTGGGTACTATCTAGAAAATATTTTGGTTTACTGAGATATTCCTCTTTCAAACTATTTGCTTTTTTGTTTATTATTTGGCAATTAATTTATTTTTTATTGCAACGTAATATTTTTATGTCTTACACTATGTTGCTGGCAACAAACCTCATAGTATACAGCATGTTAGTGATAATAAACAATCTGAATCAGAATCAATTGCCACTTGTGCATGCGAGGTTCAAACCTCTGTATGTAGAAATAACTCTTAATTTCATTCCTGGTGTGGCTAGCCCTCCCTCCGAGTCATGGAATCCAAGACCAACAGAAATAATTTCTCCCTATCCATCTCATCAATGCCTGAATACTTCCAATTATATTACACCTTAACTTTCAAAATTCTACAGAACAATTAAATTACAATTGAAATTATGTCAGTCTGATTGACCTGTTGGCAAATCTACACTGCACTCCCACAAGGCCCATTACATCCTTGGTGGGAGTGCACAGTACCACAGGGCCAGCACAATGCTTCCCATTACCCAATGACTCAGGATCAATTCCTGCCGCTGCTTGCAAGAAGTTTGTATATTTGTCCCATATTTCCTCCAACAGACCAAAGACATACCAGTTGGTAGGTAAATTGTTCTATGTTTAGGCTGGGATTATTTTGGGGGATTGCTGGACGGTGTGTTGTGAGGGGCCAAAAGAGCCTATTCCACACAACCTCAAAAAATAAATCCTTCCATTGGAAGAGGGTGTAGAATAGTTATTATTCTAGTGTTTTTCTTGTAGTTTATCTTTCCTATGCTTGCTTATGATTTTATATAATTACCTATATACACAATTGTTCAGTAAATTTTCCAGTATAGCTGATCCTATAATTTCTAGAAGCTTCTCAGCTTTTCTGCATCAGGTGTTGCACTTCTTGAATCTGGTTATGAAGTAGGTTCATTGTTATCACCAGAATGTTGTTAGCTCTAGTCTGAGTATGAAATGACCGTGATTTCTTTTTCTTTCGCTCTTGGAACATTCTTTAAAATGACCACAACCACCAAGTT
The DNA here is from genome assembly GCF_030144855.1 of Hypanus sabinus. Classification (NCBI taxonomy): domain Eukaryota; kingdom Metazoa; phylum Chordata; class Chondrichthyes; order Myliobatiformes; family Dasyatidae; genus Hypanus; species Hypanus sabinus. The sequence goes on along the minus strand of NC_082716.1, from coordinate 23,645,571 downwards.
TTATGCCTCACTCTTCACTTCTGAAGAACCTCCAGATCACTATCACCAGATCCACCAGTTCCTAAAATGAATTCAGAAAATGCTGGAGAATGGAAAGAGAAACAGCGTTAACCAAAATCATTGGCTGTTTTGCATCCCACGGTGACACAGGGGTGTAGCAGTTAGCTTTAGGTTACCTCAGTGCCAGTGACCCAGATTCAATTCCGCCACTGTCTGTGAAGTGTTGGACACTCTTCCACTGACCTCATTTCCTCCCACCTTCCAATGGATATAGAAGGGTTAATTGGTCGTGTGGCCTCATTGGGCCGGAAGGGCCGGTTACTGAGGTGTATCTCTAAATAACTAAGCAATGAAAACAATACACACAAAATACTGGTGGAACTCAGCAGGCCAGGCAGCATCTATGGGGAAAAGAAAAAAAGTACAGTCAACATTTTGGACTGAAGCCCTTGGACAGGACTGGAGAAAAATTGATGAGGAGTAGATTTAAAAGGTGGGGGTGGTGGGGGGGGGGGAGGGAGAGACACAAGGTGATAGCTGAAATTGGGAAGGGAGGGATGAAAGAAAGAGTTGAGAAGTCGATTGATGGCAGAGATACAGGGCTGGGAGGGGCGGTAGTCTGCTAGGAAAGGACAGAAGGTCCTGGAAGAAAGAAAAGGGGGGTGGGAAGAGCACCAGAGGGAGGCAATAGGCAGGCAAGGAGATAAGGTGAGAGAGGGATAAGGGAATGGGGAATGGTGAGGGGGGGGGGGCATTACCAGAAGATTGAGAGATCGATGTCATGTCATCCAGTTGGAGAGAATATAAGGCATTGTTCCTCTGACCTGAGAGTGGCCTCATCACAACAGATCCATCATGTAGAAGAGTCCATGATTGACATATCAGAATGGGAATGGGAAGTTGAATTAAAATGGGTGGCCACTGGGAGATCCCACACTTGATCTGCTTAGTATACAACTTCTTTTAAAAATTATTTTTAAATTTAGATTCCTAGGATCTAGTTATATATGCTGATGCACTTCCTAAAATATTGTGATCAGAAATAAAAGTAGAAAATTGTAGAAACACTCAGCAGCTCAAGTAGCTTTGGTAGGAAGAGAAATAGAGATAATGTTTGAAGGCCAAGATTCTTCAAATATAAAATTAGAAGCAATGCCTATTAAATTTCAAATGAAACAAACACCCTTCTGTTTCAACCCGAAACATTATATCACAGAGCTATTGAACTATAAAGTATATCAACAGGCTTTTTGGCCCACTTCATCCATGTCAAATGTGATACCTATCTACATTAAACCCTTCTTTGCATTAGGCCCCAATCCCTCCAATTCCATTCTTATCTATACGTCTGTCCAAATGCCTTGTAAACATTATAATTGCATCCACCTTCAGCTGGAATCTAGCAGCTCATTCCATTAACAACCATCAATGTCTGTATGGGAAAAAAAAATGCCCCTTGTGTCTCTTTTATATTTCCTAATCAGCCTAAACCTCTTCCCTTTGCTTTAGGCTCCTCAGCCCTGGAAAAAATAAACTCTGCCTACCCCATCAATGCCCCTCATAACAACAGGTCAATAATAGATACCACATCACCAGTTCTGGAACACCTCAGAATCCAGTTTAATATAATCAGCATATGTCATAAAATTTCTTAGCTTTATAGCAACAGTATGATACTGTCAGGACACTGGAGTAGGGATCTAATTATAGACCCGGTATCATGCACACAGTGATATTAATTGAGTAACAAGTCCCAAGGTACAAAGTCAGTGTCAAAGTTCATCCAGAGAAATCCAAAAACCAGAATCAGTAAACAGGCAGAGTACAAACCTAAGGTGCAAACAAAGTTGGCATCAAAGTTCAGGCAGAGATCAAAACATCCAGAGAAATTCAAAAACCGGAAACAGGCAGAATCAATATTTAGACAGAGTACAGATACAACTGCTGGAAAGACTCAGGAAAATCTACTAGTACAATCAGGCAACAAACAGCTGAAAACACAGTGCTGAAATACATTGAGCAATAAACAGAGAGGCAGATGATAGGTGGAGCACAATGAGACACAGGTGTCAGCAATAAAGGTAACAATGAGAAGCAGATGAGAGATGGAGTACTCAGTAATACAGGGGCTGGAGTAGACCAGGAGCACGTAGCAATACAAAACCACAGACTGACGGCTAGGGGGAGACACACAAAAAGACAAAGTTCAACTGGAGGTACTGACAGATGCAAAACATAAATATAGGGAAAAAACTGAATTACAGTAAGTATATATGTATATTAAATAGTTAAGTTAAAATTAGTGTAAAAACAGAAATAAATATTAAAAAGTAGTGAAATAGTGTTCATGGGTTCAATGTCCATTTAGAAATTGGATGGCAGAGGGGAAGAAGCTGTTTCTGAATTGCTGAGTGTATGGCTTCAGGCTTCTGTACCTTCTTCTTGAAGGTAACAATAGGAAGATGGCAGGTCCGAGGTGATGGGTGTCCTTAACAATGAATGCCGCTTTCCTGAGGCTCTGGTCCTTGAAGATGTCTTGGGTACTATGGAGGGTGGTACCCATGATAGAACTGACTTATTTTACAGCTTTCTGCTATATACTTCAATCTTGTGCAGTAATGCCCCCATCCCCATACCAGACGGTGATGCAGCCAGTCAGAATGCTCTCCACAGTACATCTGTAGAGGTTTTGGAGTGTTTTAGGACTGTGAAGATGCATATATCAGGAATCAGGATGCTCTTCATTGAATTCAGCTCTGCATTTAATATTATGATTCCCTCAATACTAATCAATACGCTCCAAGAGTGAGGCCTCTATACTTCCTTGCGCAATTGGATCCTTTATTTCCTCATTTGCAGACCCCAGATCGGTTCAAGTTGGCAATAACATCTCCTCCACAATCTCCGTCAGTGCAGGTACACCACAAGATTGTGTGCTCAGCCCCAGGCTCTACTTGTTTTATACGTATGTCTGTGAGGCTAAGCACAGCTTCAATATCAAATTTAAGTTTGCTGAGTACACCACTGTTGTTGGCCGAATCGAAGGTGACGACAAATCAGCATATAGGTGGCAGATTGATGCGGTGCCTATGTAAAGTATTCACACCCCTTGGAAGTTTTCTTGTTTTATTGTTTTACTACATTTAGTCACAGTGGATTTAATTTGGCTTTTTTGGACACTGATAAACAGAAAAGGACTCTTTGATCTCAAAATGAAAACCGATCTCTAGAAAGTGATCTAAATTAATTACAAATATAAAACAAATAATTCATTGCATAAGTATTCACCACCTTTACTATGACACACCAAATCATCACTGGTGCACCCAATTGGTTTTAGAAGTTACATTATTAGTTAAATGGAGATAATCTGTATGCAATCAAGGTGTTTTAAATGATTGTAGTAAAAATACACCTGAATCTGAAAGGTCCAGCTGCTGGTGAGTCAATATCCTGACAAAAACTACAACATTCAGTCAAAAAAACACCCCAAACAACTCCATGAAAAGGTTATTGAAAAGCACAAGTCAGGAGATGGATACAAGGAAATTTCCAAGTCACTGAATATCCCTTGGAGTACAGTTAAGTCAATCATCAAGAAATGGAAAGAATATTGGACAGCTGTAAATCTGCCTAGAGCAGGCCGTCCTCAAAAACTGAGTGACTGTGCAAGAAGGGGACTAACGAGGGCAGTCACCAGGAGACCTATGACAGGTCTGGAGGAGTTACAAGCTTCGGTGGCTGAGATGGGAGAGACTGCGCATATAACAACTGTTGCCCTGGTACTTCACCACTCACAATTTTTTGGAAGAGTGGCAAAGAGAAAGCCCCTGTTGAAAAACTCACATGAAATCTCAGCTTGAATTTGTCAGAAGGCATATGGGAGACACTGAAGTCAGCTGAAAGATGGTTCTATGGTCTGATGAAACCAAAAATGAGCTTTTTGACCATCAGGCTAAACGCTATGTTTGGCATAAGCCAAACACCACAAAGCTTCAAAAACAAACCATCCCTACTGTGAAGCATGGTGGTGGTTGCATCATGCTGTGGGAATGCTTCATGCAGCAGGCCCTGGAAGGCTTGTGAAGGTAGAGGGTAAAATGAATGTAGCAAATTGCAAGGAAATCCTGGAGGAAAGCCTGATGCAGTCTACAAGAGAACTGTGACTTGGGAGAAGATTTCTTTTCCAGCAAGGCAATAATCCCAAGCATAAAGGAATGGTTTAAAAACAAGAAAGTTAGTGTCCTGGAGTGGCCAAGTCAGAGCGCAGACCCCAATCCAATTGAGAATTTATGGCTGGACTTGAAAAGAATTGTTCACTCATGATCCCCATGCAATCTGACAGAACTTGAGCAGTTTTGTAAAGAATGGTGAAAAAATAGTGTCTAGATGTGCAATGCTGATAGAGGCCTATCCACAAAGACTCAAGACTTTAATTGCTGCCAAAGGTGCATCTACTAAATACTAACTTGAAGGGGGTGAATACTTGTGCAATCAATTATTTTGTTTTATATCTGTAATTAATTTAGATCGCTTTGTAGAGAGTTGTTTCCACCGACATGAAAGAGACTTTTTCTGTTGATCGGTGTCAAAAAAAATTTAACAACAGTGGATTTAATGTTATAAAACATGAAAACTTCCAAGGGGGGTAGGTGAATACTTTTTATAGGCACTGTAACTTGGCTGAGTGGTGCCACGACAACAACCTCTTTCACAGCGAGGAGAAGATTGATAATCCATAACAGTTCTCATTGTCACTCAGGTGAAACACATTTTGTTTTAACCATGCATAACCAGATACTGATAGATCTAGTCACATATTTAAAGATTCGATTGCTAGAGTTTATTAATAGTCTGCTTTCTGTTCAGGTTGCCATCAAGCAACAAGACAATAGTGGTTTCCTTGGTTAAAATGCAAGGAATTATGACTGGTGGTATTTGTGCCTGACAGTATAATTTGCTTGAAATGATTTTACAGGACTCATCAGTCCCAGAGACTCAATAACAGTTGTTTTTTTTTTAATCTAAACAGCATTGAAATGACTTCAGACTTTAAAATATTCACTGGTTTACAAATTAAATTTTAATTATTTAAATAAACACACATTTTCCAATTTGTATTGTAAAATTATTGATTACAATGGAAATTGTTATTGTATTGCCATCTGTAGTGCATTTTCCCAGGACTCCTCAGGCTGCAGTCTGAATCCATATTTTTCCCTTCACACCAGCTAAAGACTTTGGTCCCAGCTTCATCCTTTTGCAACACACAAAACACAATGTTAGCAAGCCTTTGGTCTAACCGTTTAACAGCAAATCCCCCATGCCCATGCAATAACCAGAGGCTTTCTTCTGCATAATGTCAGATGTAGCTTGTTATTTTAACACAGGCCAAGTCCCCTGCATGTGTCAAGCTACCTACCACAAACCAAGCAGCATAAAACCAGCACTTGCAAAAGCTCCACTGGTGTCAATAAGATAGAAATTAGAACATAGAACAGTACTGTACAGGAACGTGCCTTCTGGCGCACAATGTTGTGCCAAGTTTATGAAGCTAATGACACCTAATCCCTTCAGTCTGCACATGGTCCATATCCTTCCATTCTCTGCTTATTCATGTGCATAAGAGCTTCCTGATTACCCCTGTAAATTGATTATGACTCTGATTGGTTACTAAGTTTGAATACATAATCTAAACAGGGTCTGTACTGAGGTGGGGGGAGTGGTGTTCTATCACAGATTGAGTGGATAGCCAGATACCCTATACTAAGGCAGAAATGGCTAGTACCAGGAGTCATAATTTTAAGGTAATTGCAGGAAATTATAGGGGGGGAGGATTTCAGAGGTAAGTTTTTTTTTACACAGAGTGATGAGTGCGAGGGCAAGAGGTGTGGCCGCAGATATATTAGGGGCATTTTAAAAACTCAGATAGGCACATGAATGATAGAAAAATTGAGACTAGAAAGAGTAGATTGATCTTAAGTAGGTTAAAAGGTCAGCACAAAGTTATGGGCTTGTTTTTATGTGTGCACTTCGTTATTTAACTAATAAAAAGAAAAGAAAGTTATGGGCTGAAGGGCCTGTACTGTACTATAGTGATATGTGTTCTAAGACATGTAGGATAAACAGAAATTCCATCCGGAGATGAGAAGTAGTTTAGATTGACATTATACAGTCCCTCAGACAGCTTACCATCCCTTTCATTATAGGTATAATCCCTAGAACTGTCATCCCCACCATTGTTCTGCCTCCCTCGGGTCATAACAAGGTTGAGCACTTTTTACCAGCCCACTCTCAGAGGAATCTTGGTTCGTCACCACAAACCCTAGCAAATTTCCATCGATGTACCACGGAGAGCATTCTGACTGGCTGCATCAGCACTTGCTAGGCAGGGGCCTTCGCAGAGGATCAGGAAAATCTGCAGAATGTTGTAAAGCTATCCAGCTCCAACATGGGCACCAGCTTCCCTAGAATTGAGGACATCTTCAAAAGGCAATGCCTCAAAATGGCGGCATCCATCATTAAGGACCCTGACCCTTCATCACCCAGGGCACATTCTCTTATGATTACCATCAGAGAAGGAGGTACAGGAGCCTGAAGATACAAACACAATGTTTTAGGAACTACTTCTTCCCCTCCACCATCAGATTTCTGATTGGACAATGAACCAACCCATGAACACTACCTCAGTATTTTTGCTCTCTCCTTGCACTACTTATTTCATCAATTATTTTCTTTTCTTTTTCCATCTTTTTATTAAGTTTTTCAAAAGTAAATACATAATAATCACAGTAGTATAAAAGAAGTGGGATTACATTGTTGACATATAATTGACCTCCCAAACCCTTGATACCCAAAATAAAAAAATAAAAAGATGGAAAAAAAATCCAAATTGAAATTAAAAAACTAAACTAAACCAAACTAAGACAAAACTAAACAAAGCTGAGCTATTCAATTATATCAAATCAATTACTTATATACATTTATTATTGTAATTTACAGATTTTTATAGATTTGTGGCACTATGCTACTGCCACAAAATAACAAATTTCATGACATGTGTCAGCGATATTAAGCCTGATTCTGAATCTAACTCTGAAGTAATGGGTTAGATGATGCACCATCCAATCACACAGCTCTCCCCCGCCCCTCCCCCCAGTCACATAGGGACACGTTCTCCTTTTGTGTCTGCGTGCCTTGGACAAACTTGAAGCTTCCATTCTACGGCTATCTTGTGTGTAGAGTTGCCTTCCAGTGGTTACAAGGCACCCAGGTATCAAACCTGAGGCCCCTTTCCGGGGCCAGTAAGAGCCTTTGACTGCTGATGCCTGTGATGAGGGGCATTTTTATTGAGAAAGTGGAGAGGCATGGGATCTAAGGGGACATTGCTTTGTGGATCCAGAATTGGCTTGCCCACAGAAGGCAAAGAATGGTTGTAGATGGGTCATATTCTGCATGGAGGTCAGTGACCAGTGGTGTGCCTCAGGGATCTGTTCTGGGACCCCTGCTCTTTGTGATTTTTATAAATGACCTGGATGAGGAGGTGGAGGGATGGGTTAGTACATTTGCTGATGACACAAAGTTTGGGGGTGTTGTGGATAGTGTGGAGGGCTGTCAGAGATTACAGCGGGTCATCGATAGGATGCAAAACTGGGCTGAGAAGTGGCAGATGGAGTTCAACCCAGGTAACTGTGAGGTGGTTCATTTTGGTAGGTCAAATATGATGGCAGAATATAGCATTAATGGTAAGACTCTTGGCAGTGTGGAGGATCAAAAGGATCTTGGCCTCCAAGTCCATAGGAGACTGAAAGCTGTTGCGCAGGTTGACTCTGTGGTTAAGAAGGCATATGGTGTGTTGGCCTTCATCAACTGTGGGACTGAGTTCAAGAGCCGAGAGGTAATGTTACAGCTGTATAGGATCCTGGTCAGACCTCACTTGCAGTACTGTGCTCAGTTCTGGTCACCTCATTAGAGGAAGAATGTGGAAACTACTGAAAGGATGCAGAGGAGATTCACAAGGATGTTGCCTGGATTGGGGAGCATGCCTTATGAGAATAGGTTGAATGATCTTGGCCTTTTCTTCTTGGAGCAACAGAGGATGAGAGGTGACCTGATAGAGGTGTATAAGATGATGAGATGCATTGATCATGTGGATAGTCAGAGGCTTTTTCCCAGGGCTGAAATGGCTAACATGAGAGGGCACGGGTCTTATAAGAGACTCCTGGATAGGTATATGGAGCTTAGAAAAACGGAGGGCTATGGGTAACCCTAGGTAATTTCTAAAGTAAGTACATGTTTGGCACAGCATTGTGGGCTGAATGGCTTGTATTGTGCTGTAGGTTTTCTATGTTTCTATTTCAAAAACATCAGCATCCATTGAAATAATTTTAAAAATATAAGATTACTAAAAGAATTAAAAATTAAAATTACTGCATGTTCATTCAGAAACCAATTACTGTTACTTAATTATAATAGAAGGGAAATAAATAAAAACAAACAAAAGTTTATTTTAACATAATGCTTTAATGAAGGTTGATGTAGTCTTTCAGGAAATGGGGCCCTATTGGGAGCATCCTTTATGGCTGGCATGTATCGGAGTGATCAAGCAAGAAGCAAATCCAGTGCTTCAGTTCAGTAAGTTTTGGAATGCCATAGAACTCATTGGCAAGTCCCATATCTGCCCTTTGGTGCTGCAGTGCATCGGAATTCTAGCCTATAACGTGCCGACATGAGGGATATTGCTAATCAGAGGTCGTCAATAGAACTGGTGCTTAGCACGATCTGACCCAATGTTTACATTGATGCAAACCAGTCCCGAACTTTAACCGTCTGCATTCCAAAAATGGTGCAACTGTCTTCTCGTTCTTCGGAGGGGCTTATCTTCTCCTGAGACACGAGGATGTTGTATCACCACAATTTTGCTATTGTGTTTTGGTCACACTGCTATAAGAAGGGCATCCATGAGTTTGGAAGAGAAGACTGTGAAGATGATTTGCAAGATTATTGCCAGGACTTAAGGGCCTAAGTTATAGGGAGAGATTCGACAGGCAGGGAATTTATATTGTTTAATTTATTTAGCGATACTGCACAATAACAGGCCCTTCAGACCCAATGAGACTGCACCCCTCAGATGTGACCAATTAAGCCGCATCTCTTTGAAATGTGGGAGGAAACCAGAGCACCTAGGTAAAACCCGTGTCACTGGGGCAACTTGCAAACTCCTTACAGACCGAAGTGGAACTGAACCTCGGTCACTGACACTAAAATGGTGTTGGTATTCGTTGGAGTGTAGGAAACTGAGGCATGACCTTATAGAGGTGTATAAGCTCATGAGGGGCATAGATAGGGTGAACTTTAACCCAGAGAAAAGGTATCAAAAAGTAGAGAGCATAGGTTTAAGGTGAGATGGGGAAGATTTATAAGGAACCTGATAGGTAACTTCTTCAACTTGAGGGTGACATGTCCATGGAACAAGCTGCCAGACAAAGTGACTGAAGTAAAAAAGATGACAACATTTAAAGAAAATTTGGATAAGTACATGGATAGGAAACAGACCCATCATTGGTAAAGAGGTCTAGCTTAAATGGCCATGTTAGTTGGCCTGATGGGTTTGGGCTGAAAAGACTGTTTCCATGCAGAATTACTGTATGGATTCTGAGGTGACTGATGAGGCCAGTGTTAGACCTGCAACCTTTACCAAGATGGGGTGGGAGGCAGGAGGCGAATGATGGGCAAGATATCACCCTCAGCACCATGCCAAATTCTCCTTCCCACTTTGAGTGATTGTGGATCAGGTGTTCCCCAGAATTAGCAAGGATGCCGCATTTTTTTGCAAGGAGAATTTGAGAAGATCTTTGAATGTTTTCCTTTGTCTAAGTGATGACCTCCTCCAGTGAAAGAGCTCAGAATAACATGCATTTCGGGAATCGGGAGCCCAGCGTAGAAGCCATCAGCACTGCTCAGCTCAGGTAACTGGTGCTCAAGTTAGAGGGCACCCTTGCTTACATATGCATTGCGTGAATTCAGATGAATTTGGAATTTCTGCCAAAGAATCAGGAGAGAGACTATTCCAACCTCAACATTTCTGAGCGGCTCCTAGCCAATTTCCTCTAGTTTTCAAGTCTATGTGTTACCGACTAAGACCCCTTGTCCAGCACACATGCAGGGTCACACTCATTCAGTGTCTGGTATACTGAAGGAATGGGGATTAATGGATGAAGACAAGCATTTGATCTTACACATGGATTATAAAATCCCAGTGCTGAGCACGTGATGCATTTTAAATCGCCATCCTTTGATCTTTGTCAAAAATTCTAAGATCAAAGTAAATCTATTATCGAAGTACATATATATTACCATATACTACCTTGAGATTCATTTTTACAAGAAATACAATAAAATTTTAAAAAAAACTCTAAACATAGGCAGACTGACAAGCAGCCAACAGGCAAAGAAGAAAAACTATGTAAATAAAAATAACACTGAGAACATGAAGTGTAAAGTATCTTTGAAAGTGAGTCTGTAGGTTGCAGAATTAGTTCAGAGTAGTGGTGATTAAAGTTATCCACGCTGGTTCAGGGGCCTGATGGATGTGGGGTAATAATGGTTCCTGAACCTGGTCATGTGAAACCGAAGGCTTCTGTACCTCCTGCCCAATGGTAGCAGCAAGAGGAGGACATGGCCTGAATGGTGGAGGTCTGTGATGATGGATGCTGCTTTCTTGGGGCAGTGATCCATGTAAGTATACTCAATGAAGGGAAGAGTTTTCCCTGACATACGTCCCTTTGAGATATTAAGATGCAAGTTCAACTCAATGTGAGAATGTTTCAGAGGAGCTGTCCATCCATATGAAGATGTTGCTTACTGCTGGTATCAAGTTAACTTGCCGTCTTCAACATGGTCCATGATACTGACTTTATCACCAGATCACTGTAAAGCCCTTGTATGGCCATCACCTGCAGCCAAGCTCACTAAAATTCCACTGGCCAGTTCCTCCTATCTGCAGCTACTGGAGGAGGTTTGACAGGAAGACCACTGTGCTTCTCATTTAGGTTCAGAGATGTGCAGCTCAATAACAGGCCCTTCAGCACATCATTACCATACAAACCTCCTTGCCCATCCACACAAATCCCATTTTTCCATATTAGGACCATCTTTCTCAGCAAGGAAAGGAAGTTGAGGTCTTGCAGTAAAAGTAATCACATGCAATATTTAGGTATTGAGAATTATGAGGGTTGTAGATAGGGTAAATGCAGGTACACTCTATCTACTAAAGTTGGTAGACTAGGACTAGAGTTCATGGGTTAAGTTTATGTGGAACATGAGGGGGAACGTCTTCACTCAAAGGTTGGTGTAAGTGTGTAAGTGGTGAATGCAGTTTAATTTCAACACAAGAGAAGTTTGGATAACTACGTGAATGAGAGAGGTATAGAGGTCTATGGTCTGGATGCAGGTCAATGGGACTGAGAAGATTAATAGTTCAGCAAGCCCTAGATGGTCTGTTTCTGTGCTATAGTTCTCTATGACTATGTTGGAATGATGTTGGAGAGCTTTTGTTGTGGCAGCATTAAGAAATCTTGAGAAATTGGGGTATTAATAGCTATGAAGAAGTGGTACAGAAGTGGAGCTTAGGACAGATCAGCCATGATGATATTGAATGGTGGGGCAAATGTGCAAGTCCCAGCGTTACTTTCTGGTGTTCTTTTGTGTTATGCTGATCCATAAAGATGACAACAAAATGACAAGGATAGCAATCAATTACAAAGACTGTAGGGGGAAAAACATGGGGTGAAAACTACTGTCTAGACCAGACTGGACAAACAGGAATGTCAGGGCGATATACACATCAGAACGGGATGCAAGAATGCCTTTCTACTCATGTTTCCCGGTCTATTTTGGTCATTTATCTGCTCTGGGGACTCACCCCAGGAATGGAAGGCTCCTGCTGCTGACCTCAATGGCAACTTTCAGTCAATCTTCCTTTGTTTCATCGCCAGCTTCTTCCTGAAGGTGAGTCCATAACCCGCCACAGAATCACAATCAGGAGATTTCCATCTTTTTCATCAATTTCCATCTTATTATTTCATCTGGATGGCAGCAACAGCATTGACATAAGTCAGAGTGCTCTTATAAATACCTCTTCCTCACTTAACACGGGTAGGTCATCCTGTCTTCATCCGATCTAAAGGGGTTCACCCACTTAAGCTAATTTGATACAGTAATCAATATCATGGTTTACAAGTAATCATAAAGACAGGAGATTCTACACATGCATCTTCAAAAGGCCATGTTCAAAATGCAATGTTTCAAAAATGTAGCATCCATCATTAAGGACCCCGACTGCCTTGGGCATGCCCCCTTCTTATTGCTGCCATCAGAGAGGTGGAACAGGAGCCTGAAGACACACACTCCACATTTAGTAACAGCTTCTTCTCCTCTGACAACAGATTTCTGACTCAACAGTGAACCCATGTACACTACCTCACCGATGTTGCTCTCTTTTGCACCACTTTTAATATTTCAATACATTTCTTATTGTAATTTATTGTATATGCTATTGTATTGCACTGCCCTGCTGCTGTAAAACAACATTCACAACTCTCAGTGCTAGTAAACTTGATTCTGAAATCTTGAGCAACACACATACAAAATGCTGAAGACACTGCCTGACTTGCTGAGTTCCTGCAGCATTTTGTCCATTTAATGAGTAATTAACAGTTTCTGTGCACGTTTAGACTGAAATGTGTTCTCCTCCTTCCCTAGCCCACTCCTCCCAAGGCCTCCGAACAAATCTCGACTGTTACAATGCCAGGAAATTAAAATGCAGCCTTAAATAACCAAAATAATTTACTTGGAATATTTAAACTGGCATGCGATTGTGTTTATATACTCAATATATCACAAGATTCTAATTACAGTTCAAATGAATATAAAAATGAACCCATTGGTCATATTAATAGCAAAACATTGTCGTGTTTCAGCAATGCTTTAACTGTGTCAAATATAAATGATCTGTAATAATTTCAAAATCATTATTTCTTATAAGTGTCAAACATTGTGGAAAGTGTAGTTTAACATTTAGTGAACTCATGCTCCTTAATTATGCTCATAGAGCAGAATGGGAATCTGGGAATTCTCAACAAGGATTCTAAAGCAACTGGGTAGGGGGGAGTTACACCAGCCACAGCCTTGAATTAATTTCTGTGTTTTTTTTTCTGATTTTAAGTATGGCGTACAGGTTTGCTCAAAGTGCAGAGTTCACAATTTACTTTGAATTAAATAACGTTGCCCTGAACCTACACCATAGGAAGAAAATAAGAATCCCTAGAGAATATTATCTTATCTGTCAACACACAAAATCACAATGTAATCAAAGGTACAGCAGGAAAAAGCTGAAGGCTATTGTTTTGGAAATCTACACTTGGCTCAAGAGGAATTCCAGAGCAAATCAAAATACCATAAGACAGATGAGCAGAATTAAGACTTTCCACCACGGATGATTTAACTTCTTCCTCTATATCCACTCTTGTCTAGGTCTTTCGATAGGTTGCAATGAGATCCCCACTTCCCTCATTCTTCTAAACTCCAATGAGTACGGCCCCATACATTAATCATTTCATTCCTGGGATCACTCTTGTCAACCTTCTCTGGGCCCTCTCCAATGTCTTTTCTTAGATATGGGGCACAAAACTGCTTCCAATACGCCAAACATGGTCTGACCAATGATATCATACATCTTTTTCCAGGGGATCCACTGGTCTACTCTTCTCCGTGGATTGACACCTTGTTGTGGTGGAGAAGCTTGTGTGGTCCTGAGATCCCAGAGTGATGCCGTACTGGTAGGGTCACCCATAGTGGTAAAGTCGAGGGAGAGGTCACTGACAAAGAACAATCCAACCAAGACCTCAACGGTGGAACAGGCAAAGTTGTTTCGAACTTAATGGCTGTGAATGCGAATGAAGGCTGCAACAAATCCATCAGCTCCAATTGTCATGGTTTCCATGCCGTGGGAATTAGTTGGTTGATTTGTGAAGTATTGTGTGCTTCTTGGAGTGCACCATCAAGTACATTTGGGTGGAATTGAAGAATGGGAAAGGTGCAGTAACACTGATAGGAGTGTATTATAGGCCACCTAATGGGGCGCGTGAGTTGGAAGAGCAAATGTGTAAGGAGATAGCAGATATTTGTAGTAAACACAAGGTGGTGATTGTGGGAGATTTTAATTTTCCACACGTAGACTGGGAAGCTCATTCTGTAAAAGGGCTGGATGGTTTAGAGTTTGTGAAATGTGTGCAGGATAGTTTTTTGCAACAATACATAGAAGTACCGACTAGAGATGGGGCAGTGTTGGATCTCCTGTTAGGGAATGCGATAGGTCAGCTGACAGATGTATGTGTTGGGGAGCACTTCGGGTCCAGTGATCACAATAGCATTAGCTTCAATATAATTATGGAGAAGGATAGGACTGGACCTAGAGTTGAGATTTTTGATTGGAGAAAGGCTAACTTTGAGGAGATGTGAAAGGATTTAGAGAGAGTGGATTGGGTCAAGTTGTTTTATGGGAAGGATGTAATAGAGAAATGGAGGTCATTTAAGGGTGAAATTATGAGGGTACAGAATCTTTATGTTCCTGTTAGGGTGAAAGGAAAGGTTAAAGGTTTGAGAGCACCATGGTTTTCAAGGGATATTAGAAATTTGGTTCAGAAAAAGAGGGATGTCTACAATAGATATAGGCAGCATGGAGTAAAGGAATTGCTCAAGGAATATAAAGAATGTAAAAGGAATCTTAAGAAAGAGATTAGAAAAGCTAAAAGAAGATACGAGGTTGGTTTGGCAAATAAGGTGAAAGTAAATCCGAAAGGTTTCTACAGTTATATTAAAAGCAAGAGGATAGTGAGGGATAAAATTGGCCCCTTAGAGAATCAGAGTGGTCAGCTATGTGTGGAACCGAAGGAGATGGGAGAGATTTTGAATGATTTCTTCTCTTCGGTATTCACTAAGAAGGATATTGAATTGTCTAAGGTGTGGGAAACAAGTAAGGAAGTTATGGAACCTATGACAATTAAAGAGGTGGAGATACTGGCGCTTTTAAGAAATTTAAAAGTGGATAAATCTCCGGATCCTGACAGGATATTCCCCAGGACCTTGAGGGAAGTTTGTGTAGAAATAGCAGGAGCTCTGACGGAGATCTTTAATATGTCATTAGAAACGGGGATTGTGCCGGAGGATTGGCGTATTGCTCATGTGGTTCCATTGTTTAAAAAGGGTTCTAGAAGGACGCCTAGCAATTATAGACCTGTCAGTTTGACATCAGTGGTGGGTAAATTAATGGAAAGTATTCTTAGAGATAGTATTTATAATTATCTGGACAGACGGGATCTGATTAGAAGTAGCCAGCATGGATTTGTGCGTGGAAGGTCATGTTTGACAAACCTTATTGAATTTTTTGAAGAAGTTACGAGGAATGTTGACGAGGGTAAGGCAGTGGATGTAGTCTATATGGACTTCAGCAAAGCCTTTGACAAATGGCTTCCACATGGAAGGTTAGTTAAGAAGGTTCAGTCGTTAGGTATTAATGCTGGAGTAATAAAATGGATTCAACAGTGGCTAGATGGGAGATGCCAGAGAGTAGTGGTGGATAATTGTTTATCAGGATGGAGGCCGGTGACTAGAGGGGTGCCTCAGGGATCTGTTTTGGGCCCAATGTTGTTTGTAATATACATAAATAATCTGGATGATGGGGTGGTAAATTGGATTAGTAAGTATGCCGATGATACTAAGGTAGGAGGTGTTGTGGATAATGAGGTGGATTTTCAAAGCTTGTAGGGAGATTTATGCCGGTTAGAAGAATGGGCTGAACGTTGGCAGATGGAGTTTAATGCTGAGAAGTGTGAGGTTCTACATTTTGGCAGGAATAATCCAAATAGAACATACAGAGTAAATGGTGGGGCATTGAGGAATGCAGAGGAACAGAGAGATCTAGGAATAACTGTGCATAGTTCCCTGCAAGTGGAGTCTCATGTAGATAGGGTGGTGAAGAGGGCTTTTGGAACGCTGGCCTTTATAAATCAAAGCATTGAGTACAGAAGTTGGGATGTAATGCTAAAGTTGTACAATGCATTGGTAAGGCCAAATTTGGAATATTGTGTGCAGTTCTGGTCACCGAATTATAGGAAAGATATCAATAAATTAGAGAGAGTGCAGAGACGATTTACTAGGATGTTACCTGGGTTTCAGCAATTAAGTTACAGAGAAAGGTTGAACAAGTTAGGTCTCTATTCATTGGAGCGTAGAAGGTTGAGGGGGGATTTGATCGAGGTATTTAAAATTTTGAGAGGGATAGATAGAGTTGACGTGAACAGGCTGTTTCCATTGAGAGTAGGGGAGATTCAAACGAGAGGACATGATTTGAGAGTTAGGGGGCAGAAGTTTAAGGGAAACACAAGGGGGTATTTCTTTACTCAAAGAGTGATAGCTGTGTGGAATGAGCTTCCTGTAGAAGTAGTAGAGGCCAGTTCAGTTGTGTCATTTAAGGTAAAATTGGATAGGTATATGGACAGGAAAGGAGTGGAGGGTTAAGGGCTGAGTGCGGGTAGGTGGGACTAGGTGAGATTAAGGGTTCGGCACGGAGTAGGAGGGCCAAGATGGCCTGTTTCCGTGCTGTGATTGTTATATGGTTATATGTTATATGGTTAAGTACATGTTAAACAAATACACGCACAGGCATCTTCGCTCCATGGGCCTCATACATAGATCAACAGATTGAAGACCTCGATCTCGAGGGATAGCCACGACGACAACTAGTCTAGTGGTAGAATTTTTGTTATATTCATTCAAAGGATGTAGGACTCATAGGGTGAAACAGAATTTAATTGCCCATCATAGTTGCCCTTGGGGAAAGTGGAGGTGAGCTGCCTTTCGAAACGGTTACAGATATTGAGACAAAACTGTTCGGGAGAAGGGTTCCAGGATTTTGACCCAGGAACAGCGATATAGTTCTGAGTCAGGATGGTTAGAGAGCATCCTCCAGTTGATGGTATTCCCCTGTTTTTGCTGTATTTGTCCCATTATTTGTTTGAAAGGTGCTGCCTAAGGATTCGTGGTGAGTTGCTGGAATGTAGTCTACAGATGCTACAAATTGTGAATCAGTGGTGTCGTGTGTGAGTGCTTGCAGATCAGATGGCCATCAAGTATGGCACCGAGGTTCTTGATTGTACAGTAAAACACTCGGAATATCATCACCGACCAGGGTTCTGTTCCTGCCACTGTCTGTAAGGAGTTTGTTCATTCCCCCATGTACACGTGGGTTTTCTCTGGGTGTTCCAGTCCCTCCCACACTTATGGGTTAGTACAGTCGTCAGCATGCGACATTGGTGCCACAAGCATGGCAGCACTTGTGGGCTGCCCCTGGACTGTGTTGGTTGTTAATGCAAACGACACATTTCACTCTATGTTTTGATGCACATCTGACAAATAAAGCTAATCTTTACCTTTATTTTAGATTAGGGGCCCCTACCATTTTGTTAGTTCCATCCTTATGCTAACTCGCAGCCTGTTTGAACATCTGTACACTTTGGTTTGAAGGTGCTCCAGAGTGCTGTTAGACTCTTACAACCCTTAAACTCAAATCATCCATGCCAACCAAGTTAACTACCTGAGCTAACCGCTAGCCCGGTTTGCCTAAATGTGGCCCCTATCCCTCCACGTACCTGTGCAAAAGTGTTTTTAACATTGTAATTGTTCTTTTAAATGGTGTAACTGTTAGGTCAAGATTTGTAGGACATTAATGAAAAACCACTAAGGAACAGTGATATATTTCCAATCCAAAGTTCAACGTAAATATGTTATCAAATTACACATGTGCCACCATATACTCTATAGTGTAGACGAGCTCGGGCATCTCGGAGTCACGGATCATAGCTGCCTGAAAGTGGATGCACATTAGTCGAGGTATTGAGTTCAAAAGTCAGGAAGTTATATTGCAACTTTATAAAACTCTAGTGAGGCCACATCTGGAGTATTGTGAACAGTTCTGATGACCCCATTACATAAAGGATTTGAGGCTTTGAAGGGGGTGCAGAAGAGGTTTACCAGGGTGCTGCCTGGATTAGAGGAAATATGCTATAATGAGAGGTTGGACAAACTTAAGGCTGGAGTTAGATCTGATAGATGTTTAAGATAATGAGAAGCATAGATAGAGTAACCAGTATCATTTCCCAGGGTTGAAATGTCAAGAGAAAGTTCGAAGGAGATGTGAGGGACAAGGTTTTTACACAGAGAATGGTAGATGCCTGGAATATGCTCGCAGAGGTGGGGGTAGAGGCACATACATTAGACACTAATGAGCAGAGGGAAATCAGGATGGTGTATGAGTTCAGCTTGAATTTCTAGATGGAGATGTGTTGTAGGTTTGAAGGAGTTAAATAAGGCTTGGTGAGTTACTGAACATTCCTCTTACAGAAGGAACACTAAGGTATAGTAAGGTTGAAGGAGATCAATACTTAAGATTTTAAATGGGATATCATGGATAGAATCAAGCTGAGAATTGAAAAACTGTAGATGTTGAAAATCTGAAATAAATCTGTAAAGTGCTGGAGAAACTAAGTAGCCCCCTGATGCATCAGTTCACAGAGACAATGTGGCTGCTTCACTGCTACATTAAACCACTTGGTCTTATACGTCAGTCATACTCAATGCACCGTCCAAACCTACCCCCACCGTCTCTGCTACCAACATCTAATTTACTCTCTCCCTCTATTAGGAAGGGAATATGAAGGGACCCTAAACATTAACTTTGTCCTCTCTGAGTAGGTCATCTGAGTGCTTCCATCTTTTTCTGCTTTTATCCAAACATCTTGCGCAGTTGGGCTGCATACATTCGGACCCTTCTGCAGATGCGTGGAGGAGAGTGTATTGACTGGTTGCATCACAGCTTAATTCAGAAACACCAATGCCCTTGAATGGAATGATGATGACGTCAACTCAGGCCTGAGAGGCCAGCGTCGGGCATTTTCATGCCTTACAAGGCGCAGAACGAAAGACCGTGTGGCGCGCCGCTCCTCACACAGACATTTCGCAGTATTTTTCTTTATTTTATGAGGTCGAGTTGCGAGCTCAACTCTCAACCCAGCACGGATGGAAAGCATACTCGGGAACGGGCCGACTGGATTCGAACCCGGGAACCTCCGTTTTGGAGTCTGGCGCTGATGTCACTGCGCCACCAGCCAGCTTGAATGGAAACTCCTACAAAAAGGCCTACATCATGGGTAAAGCCCTCCCCACCATGAGCACACCTACATGAGTGTTGTCACAGTGAAGCAGCATCCATCATCAGAGATCACCAATACCCAGGTCAAGCTCTCTTCTCACTATTCCCATCAGGAAGGTGGTACAGGAGCCTCCAGACCATCACAACCACCAGGCTATTGAAGCAGGGGGGAATAACTTCACTCAATTTCCCCATCACTGAAATGATCACACAATCTATGGACTCAATTTCAAGGACTGTTCATCTTGTGTTCTCAATACATATTGCTTATTTATTTATATTTATTATTTCTTTCTTTCCTTTGTGGTCTTCCGCACATTGGTTGTTCATCCATCTTTTGGGGTGCAGTCTTTCATTGATTCTATTGTGCTTCTTGGACTTACCGTGTACGGCCGCAGGAAATTGAATCTCAAGGTTGGATATGGTGACATATATGCACTTCGATAATAACCACTTTGATCCTTGAAATGAAGCATGTTCCACCGCGCACCTGTCCGGTACTTTGTACTCATTGTGGAAACAAGACCGAGTCGCTGAATACAGAGTCACTCGTATGATACAGGGACAAGATCACTTAACAGTCCAGTAGTGATTTTGCTACGGGGTTAGAATTGATGCAGCTTGAGTGACAATTACTCAAGCTGTTGGGAGGCTTAAAACTGAAAATGTGAATACCTGCAAGAAAATGAACCTCAGGGTAGTACACGGTGACGTATACGTACTTTGATAATAATCTTAGAGTCAGGTTTAATATCATCGGCATTTGTTATGAAATTTGTTAAATTTGTGGCACTAGTACAATACATGTTAATAAAGAGAAAAAACTATATTTTTTACATAGTTAAATTAAATGTAATGCAAAAATAGGAAATAAAGTAGTGAAGTAGTGTTCATGGGTTTTAATGTCCATTCAGAAGTCGTATGGCAGAAAGGAATAAGCTGTTCTTGAATCATTGAATGTGTGCCTTCAGGCTTCTGTACCTCCTTCTTGATAAGAAGAGGACATGTCCTGTGTGACGGAGATCCTCAGCGATGGATGCCACCTGCCTGAGGCATCACTCCTTGAAAATGTCCTGGATACTACGGAGGCTAGTGCCCATGATGGAGCTGACTAATTTTACAGTTCCCTGTAGCTTATTTTGATCCTGTGCTGTAACAATCCCCGCCCCCATACCAGATGGTGACTCAGCCAGACAGAGTGCTGATCACTCTCTCCACTTCTGATCCCTCTTTGAGGACTGGTGTGTGTCCCTTATCTTACCCTTTCTGAAGACCACTATCTACTCTTTGGTCTTACTGACATTGAATGCAAGATTGTTGCTGCGACACCACTTACCTTACTGATACATCTTGCTCCTGTATGCCTTTGCGTCACCATCTGAGATTCTACCAACAAGGGTTATATCGTCTGAAAATTTATAGATGGCATTTCGGCTACACTTTGCCACACAGTCATAGGTGTAGAGAGAGTAGAGCAGTGGGCTAAGCACACACCCTTGAAGTGCACCAGTGTTAATTGTCAGCGAGGAGGAGATATTATTACCAATCCACACAGATTGTCGTCTTCCGGTTAGGAAGTCAAGGATCCAGCTGCAGAGGGAGGTACAGAGGCCCGTGTCCTGGAGCTTTTCAATCAGAAATGTAGGAAATGATGGTATTAAACACTAATCTATCGTAATTCCCTTTGAACTTCAAACTTTAAACTTTTAAACAGCACGGATTGGACTCACTTGCAGACCAAGTACATTACCTTTCCAGTAACCAGTGGACTTTTATAGTAATATTTAAACTTCTCTTCTACTTAATGCTTGCCAACAGAGTGCCTGACTTATTCACTTATTTACCCCTGTGGGATTTGGACCTGTGACCACAGGTTCCAGTATTTAATCTCACTGTATTATTCAAGTTCTCTAAGTGCTTAGATCACAGTAATAGTCAGACACCATTAGGCACCAGCTCAGCTGGGAATGTGACTACATACTGCAGGCAGCTCTGAATGAATATGACACAGTTGCCATTGACTTCATCAAGACCTGTGTGGATGAGTGTGTACCTCCAAGAACGTACCAGGCATACTCAATCAAAATTGGATGGATGAACCAGGAGATTTGCAGTCTGCTGAATCAGTGGTATTCAAGGCCAGCAATACAAAATTTACACAAAAAGTCCAGGATATTTTAAGAGCTAGAAAACAATTTCAATTGAAGTTAGAAATGGGAATATATGTACGTTGTCTCTGGCAGGTCTGGAGGTAAAATCTAACATCATGAATGGCTGTGATGCTTCACATCCAAATGAGCTCAATGTTTTTTTATGCACGCTTTGAAAGAGGGAATAAACCTACCCCAATGCAAATCCCTCCAGCATCTGGTGATCCTGAGATATCTGTTTCAGAGGCCAACATCAGAATGCCTCAATGACCACTGTGATGAAGTGCTTTGAGAGGTTGGTCATGGCCAGAATCAACTCCTCCCTCGGCAAGGACCTGGACCCACTGCAATTTGCCGATCGCCACAAAATCACTGGCTCTCCACTCTGCCAGGACAATAGCAATACCTATGTCAGGCTGCTCAACATTCAACATCATTATACCCTCAGTACTAATCAACAAGCTCCAAAACCTCTGTACCTCCCTCTGCAACTTGATCCTTGACTTCTTCATCAGGGAACCACAGTCAGTGCAGATTAGAAATATATCTCCTCCTCACTGACAATCAATACCAACATACCTCATGGACACATCCTTAGCCCAGTACTCTACTCTTTCTACACCCATGTCTTTACCATGAGGCACAGGTCAAATAGCATCTATAAATTTGCTTTTACTCAACTATTGTAGGCAAAATTTCAGATGGTGACGAGGAGGTGTACAGCAAGTTGAGTGGTACCACAACAATTTTGCATTCTGTCAGTAAGAACAAGGATCTGATTGTGGACTTCAGGAAGGGGAAGGTGAGGGAACACACACCATCCTTATCAAAGAATCAGAAGCTAAAAGGGTGAGCAGTTTCAGGTCAAGTGTCAGCATCTCTGTAGATCCATCCTAAGCCCAAGAATATTGATGCAATTACAGAAGCATGACAATGACTATATTTCATTCAGAGTTTGAGGAGATTTGATTCGTCCCCAAAGACTCCAGCAGATTTCTGCAGATTTACTATGGTGAGCATTCTGTTTCTGTTTTATGGTGAGCGTTACCATCTGGTATGGAGGGGCCACTGCACAGGATCAGTAATGCTGCAGAGTGTTGCAAGCACAGCCAGCTCCATCACGGGCTCCCTAGCCTCCTCAACATTGAGGTCATCTTCAAATGCGATGCCACAAAATAGTGGCATCTATCATTAAGGATCTTCTTCACCCAGGACGTGCCTTCTTCTCATTGGTACCATCAAGGAGGCATCAGATTTCTGAATAGATAATGAATCCATGCATAATACTTTGAGTTTTTTTTTTGCTTTCTTATTTAACTTTATACCCATTATATACTATATCTCTTAATGTAATTTATATATTTTTAAAATTCTCTATTGCACTGTACTACTGCTGGAAAATAACAAACCTCATGATTTATACAGATGATATTAAACCTGATTCAGATTCAGAGCATAGGCAGGCCATTTGACTTCTTGAGACAAATTCCTCTTGGGTTAATACATTTTACTGGAAAAATTTCTCAGGAGTATGGACTTCTCAACAAGTGGTTGGCCACTGTTCACTAGGTATAGTCAGCATAGCATTTTATCCACCAAGATGATAAACTGACCAACAAGGAAACTCCTCAGCAGACTGAATAAGATTGCAACTGTTGAAAAACCTGCATTGGTCCAGAAGGCATAAACTAGTCTGGTTAAGTTTCTTTGCTTAGGAATTCCTGTTTTGGCAATCCCAAAGAAGTCAGGGACAGATTAGTAATCTATCCCTGAATGTGTCCTGGAAATCTCCTAAATACTTTCATCACCCCAACACTGAACTGATTCGTCAACCTATGGACTCACTTTCAAAGACTGTACAATGTATGTTTTCGATATTATTTATTACTCATTTATCTATTATTATTATTATTTTGTGTTTCTTTTTTTATTTTCACAATTTGTTGTCATTTGCACATTGGTTGTCCATCTTTGTGCATAGTTTTTCATTGATTCTATTGCATTTCTTTGTATTTACTGCAAATGCCTGCAAGAAAATAAATCTCAGGGTAGTATATACAGTAGTGGCATGTATGTATTTTCATAATAAATTTACTTTGAACTTTAAATTTTAGATCTAAACATTGAAATTAACAAATTGCAGGAGGGCATTAATAAATTTGAGGAGTAGGCGAACAATTGACAAGTAAAGTTCAATACAGACAAATGAAAGGTAATGATGGAAGAGGTAGGAAAATCATTTATTGCTTTGGAAAGTGCAGGTCCAGTCATCCCAAGCAGAGTAACAAGTAGATACTAGATGAACCATTTAGTAAATATCATGATTTAAATTCACAATGAATGGTGCTGGATTATTGTCCAGTTTGCTCCTTTCATTCCGTTTTTCTTGTAGTTTATCGCCCTGAATGACAATAAACAATGTTGAATCTTGAATCTTAATTTATAAAGATTTAATAACTTTTAGTATATTTGGTTCTATATTTCTGGTTTCTTTGTGTGCAAAGCAGAAGTGTGAATCAATCAGTGACTTGACAGGTTTCCTATGTAAAACCCGCTCAGAATGGTTTGCAGTACAGAAGGAAAGCAAGTGCCCATTCCTTTGTACTGTTTACTTGCTGTGATTGCTGGTATAGGTCGATAGAATCTCACCTGTACCGTAACCATCTAATAAAACAACTCTTAGCATAAGACTCGCGCCTCTTTCTTGACTTCTGGGGAACCAGCTGGTCAACACCATCTCCAGATCTAACAAGACCATAGAAAAAGCAAACCAGTCGCTAAGGTTTATTACCAGGAGAGTAGAACTGAAAAGTATAGAAGTCAATCTAACTCTGAATCAAGTTTGGTTTAAATTATCCTCATCACAACATTGTATAAAGGATATACAGAATGAAAAAGCCACCAAGAAGATTTACAAGAATGATACCAAACATGCTGACTGGAGTAGAGGGCATGTATTATGAGGATATACGAGTAAGCCAGTGCTTTTCTCCTAACCTAGACAACCTGTTCATATTCTATACCTTCATAGTATGGTCTGGGTCAATTTTGACTCAGCCCAAGAATCCCCTCATAACAAGAGTCTATACCAAATTTTAAACCACAGATCTATTTAGAATGTGTAAATAGCCTATCTGACATTAATAAATGGATGATTAATCCTTAATGTTTCAGAGATCTAAAATCCATTTCAATAGATACGGGTCAAATTACAAAATGTACAATGTACAAAATCAATGTACAAAAATTTGTAGCACCTGGACAAAAATATAAAAATTTTTAAATATTTTCATTCTTGCACATTTTGGGTCACTTTCGGAAAAGTCATCAAATTTCAGCTTTAAAAATGGCATTTAGGGTGTTTTTACAACCATCAAATGTCAAAACAGGTCAAATTTGACCTGTACAGTATGCAAGGGTTAAAGATTTGAGTTGAGAGTTAAGGGGCAACAGTTTAGGGATAACACGAGGAGGAACTGCTTTACTCAGAGTGGTCGCTGTGTGGACCGAGCTTCCAGTAGAAGTGGCAGAGGCAGGTTCAATATTGTCATTTAAAGTAAAACTGGATAGGTATATGGATAGGAAAGGAATGGAGGGTTATGGGCTGAGTGCAGGTAGGTGGGACTAGGTGAGAGTAAGCGTTCAGCATGGACTAGAAGGGCTGAGACGGCCTGTTTCCGTGCTGTAATTATTATAGTTATATATTGTTTACTGTCATTTCCAGTGCACAAGTATAAAGGAGAACAAAATAATTGTTTCTCCCAATCTGATGCAGCACACAAAAAAACACAATAAGAATACAATAATAAAATAACACAATAAATATAAACACACAATATAGCAAATGATTAATTCTATGTTCATAATGTGATGCTACGCACAGGAGCGTTTGTGCATAAGGTGGCTGACAGGAAATGATAAAGTAGTGGTGTGGAGCAGTGGGTTAGTGGGTGCAGGTGTTGATCAGCCTTACTGCTTGGGGAAAGTAACTGTTTTTGAGTCTGGTGGTCCAGGCATGGATAGTACATCAGTGATAGGATCTTTCATGATACTATTGGCCCTTCTCTGGCACAATTCTGTATATTTGTCCTTGATGGCTGGTGATAGGCAGCTTTGCCTATCCATTGGAGAAAAGGAAGTTGAGAAGTGACTTAATAGAGATGTACAAGATGATAAGAAGCATAGAACAAGTTGCTAGGTGAGACCTTTTCCCAAGATAGAAATAACAAATACAAGGGGATATAATTTTAAGGTGATTGGAGGAAAAGGGGACTATCAGAGGTAAGTTCTTTATACAGAGAAAACTGTGTATATGGAAAGCCTGCCGAGGTAGTTACATTAGGGGCATTTAAGAAACTCTACAGTAGGCACAAAAGTAGATTATAGAAGAAGGGCTATGTAGGAGAAAGAGATAGTTAAATAACTGACACAACATCATAGTCTGTGAGCCTGTATTATGTTGTAGTGTTCTAAGTTCTATGTGAAGTCTCTGGCATTGAGTCTGGCTCTGTGGCTCAGGAGGGAAGGAGGAGGAGACAAACTGTCACGAAAGAGGATTTGTTGGTTAGGGGAACAGAAAGGAGCTCTGTGGACCCAGTTGGTTTGTTGCCTCACAGGTGCCAGGGTCAGGGACATCTTTGGATCGAGTCCAGAACATTTTAAAATGAAAGAGTGAGCAGCCAGAGGTCCATGTCAGTTCCAATGGGTAGAAGGGGTGATGAGGTCTTGCAAAGTGAGTTCAGGGAGTTAGCTGCTAAGTTAAAGGATAGCACATCCAGGGTTGTTATATCATGATTGCTACCTGTACTACGTACTAGTGAGGCCTGAAATAAGAAGATCATACAGTTTAACATATGGATAAGGGAATGGAGCAGGACGGAAAGCTTCAGATTTTTGGATCATTGGGCTCTCTTCCGTGGAAGGTGAGACCTGTACAGAAGGGATGGTTTGCACCTGAACAGGAAGGGGACTAATATCCTAGCGGTAAGGTTTGCTAATGCTGCTTTGTGGAGAGGGGTGCTTAAACTGGAGTTGTAGAGGGATGGGAGCCAGAGCACCAGAACCTATAGTGGAATGGCTGTGAATAAATATGTTGCTAAGCCTACATACAAAGTCAGAAGTTGAAAGATTGAGCATGGTTGACTAATGTTCTGAGCCATGTATATTTCTAAGCAAGGAATGTATAAAAGGTGAATGAGTTTAGGGCATGGATCAACATGTGGAATTATGATATTTTGTCATTTGTAAAACTTGATTGCAGGAGGAGCAGGACTGGCAGCCCAATGTTCT
This sequence comes from Hypanus sabinus, assembly GCF_030144855.1. NCBI lineage: Eukaryota > Metazoa > Chordata > Chondrichthyes > Myliobatiformes > Dasyatidae > Hypanus > Hypanus sabinus. The sequence goes on along the minus strand of NC_082716.1, from coordinate 23,618,865 downwards.
GAGATTCTGTTTTTTTTAACGTATGATGGAGTGGGAGGGATTAAAAGGATGGGGTGTCATTGCAAGAAAGGGAATAAGTTACAGCAGTGTTCAGACAGGACAGACCAAAGAGCTTGGCTAGTGAGGCTTTATGAGTAGAACTGAGGAACCTGAAAGGTATGATCACGTTAATTGTATTATAGATCACTCAACAGTCTGCGGGATTTAGAGGAGTAAATTTGTAGAGGGATCAGAGATTGTTGCAAGAAACATAATGTTATGATAGTAGATGATTTTAAATTCCTCATATTCATTGGGTCTCCCATTCTATAAAAGGGGTAGACAGGGAACGGCCTGTCCATTAGACCATAAGATATAGGAGCAGAAATAGGTCATTTGGCCCATCGAGTCTGCTCCACCAGAATCATATTCCATGGCCAATTCCTTTTTCCCCTCCTCAGCGCCATTTCCCAGCTTTCTCCCCATAACCTTTGATGCCATGTCCAATCAAGAACGTATCAAGCTCTGCCTTAAATACACCCAATGACCTGGCCTCCACATTCACCTGTGGTATATAAATTCCACAAATTCACTACTCTCTGGCTAAAGAAATTTCTCCACATCTCCATTTCAAATGGACACCCTTCTTTCCTGAGGTTATGCCCTCTTGTCCTATACTCTCCCACCATAGGAAATATCCTTTCCATATCTACTCTCTTTAGGCCTTCCAACATTCAAAAGGTTTCAGTGAGACACCCCTCATCCTTCTAAATTCCAGTGAATACAGACCCAGAGCTACTTACAAGAATCTTGCTGGGACTTGAAGACCTGAATTATAGGGAAAGGTTGAATAAGTTAGGACTTTATTCCCTAGAACATAGAAGGTTGAAAGGAGATTTGGTAGACATATACAAAATTATGAGAGGTATAGATAAAGTAAATACAAGGAGGTTTTTTTTCCACTGAGGTTGGATGAGACTAACTAGAGGTTCATGGGTTAAGGGGTAAAAGGTTTACCAGAAACATGAGGAAAACTTCTTCATTCAGAGGGTGGTAAGAGTGTGGAATGAGCTGTCAGCACAGGGTCGACTTCAACATTTAAGAGAAGTTTGGACAGGTACATGGATAGCAGGGCTATGGTCCAGGTCAGGGGGACTTTGCACATTAACAGTTCGGTACAGACTGGATACACCCCAGATCCTGTTTCTCTGCTGTAGTGTTCTATGGCTCCAAGCCTGGACACACTTGCTTCAGTACTTTCCTCCACATGCAAACACTAGAACCCAACTCGCATGTCCACCCCGGCCATGCTTGCAGAGCTCGTGGCTACATCTTTTCTTGCAAGCTGCCTGTGAGGGCGGTACATTGTCCATCTCCATAGGAAGGAAAGGAGAACCAAGGAGAGGGGAAGTGAGGGAGAAGATCAAACAATGTTAGTGAGTGCAAATGATTAATGCCATGGCCATCACTGCGGTCGCTGATTAGAATATCTGGGGCAATCTTTCCCTGACATGCCTTACTGCAAAAATTGCAGCATATCAAAATAAACATGGGGTAGTCAGTCTCAATGAAGACAATATCCCAGAAGGCATGCTTTAAAGCATTTACATTTCCCAAGGTGTGCAATTCATTTTTATTTATGAATAAAAAATTACAGTTATGCTATTTTGATCTAATTACCATCACCAAGTCAGAAATGTATGCCACACAAGTAACGCCTTGGTTAAGATTTTCACTGCTAGGCTGTAGGTGTTTCATTTTAGCAGTTCTGTAAGAGCAATCTGTTCTGCTTTCTGCTTGTTTGGGTTTGAGTTGAGATAAGGAGCTTTTTTGTTCAACTTAGGAATGTGGTGTCAGTCAATCAGGGTGGTAGAATTGGGAGAATGTTCTACAGAACGCTGATCAGAGTGGTCCTTGTTGGCTGGAGCTGAGAAAACAGGAGGGAAAATGTCTGTGGATTCCATCCCTGTTGCACAAAGTGCTTTGGGCAGATGAATGGCTTCAAGGAGGAGGGGCCGATACTCCTGTGGGAGAGCCCGTTTGTCTGAGAGGGATTTCGAGCAACATTCAGAAGGTGCAGTGTATACATCAAAAACAACAGCTTCTGGAAGATTTGTGCTCCACTGTGCACATGTGACTGTTTAAGTATAATGGGCCCTTTTTGTTTCTTCTCCTCCTTTCCTTTAATAACGGGTTGCTCAAGTTAGCATTCTTGAATATATTTCTTTATAATTGTCTGCAGTGTATGATCTGTTATTTCTGGCTGACAGGCGATTGTTGGGGGCAGTAAATCACACAACATTCACACAAGCTGGCGTTTAGGTGGGTGAGACATCCCAACCTCACATCTCTGGCGGGACCAAAGTCGTATACACCCTAGACGTACAAAGCTGAAGAATATTATATGTTATATGGTTATATGGAAAGGTGAGTTTCTCAGTGTCTGATGGCTCCAGTGAGAGTCTAAGAAGACAGGGGGCAGGGCGGGAGGTAGTTTCATACATATTGACGACAAAGTAGAACAATGAAATCACACCACGTGCTGTAGAAATTTAAGCCTCACAGTGCTAGGTATCGGGGTTCAGTCCAGACCTTGTATGCTCTCTGTGGGGTGCTTAAGTGCCTCTCTGTGACCCTGTGGAAAATTCCTTCAGGTGCACTGGTTTCCTCCATTGTTCACTTTGTAACTTGTGCCACAGGAATGTTGATTTGAATCTCAGTTAAAGCTGCATCTCGGTTAATTGGTTAATTAACAAGTGTTCGTGAGTGGCAGAATCTGAGTGGGAGGAGGTGGGACGTTGACAGGAGTGTTGAGAGATTTTAAAAAATTAGATTAATCTAACCTGCTGCTCAGTATAGACTTGGTGGACCTAAGGGGCCGCTTCCAGGAACTGTAAGTTGAGCTGCCAGGTCGAATTTCCTCATCGACAGCACTTCCAACAAAAATGGAATCATTCACTTTAGGAATGCATGACATCCATTGTAAAAGCAGGGGTTTGATTTAATCGAATTTTGAGAACCGTCATAGGTGAGGCTAGATAACAACACATCGAGCCATCAAGTTATGACGAGTATCCCACAGCATCCCAAGAGATTCGTCACCTTGACAAAGTTGTCTCCCCAAATATGTGAAGGTAGGGGTAAGAGCAAAGCATGAACAGCTACCCTTCAAGTCTTACAGCACTATGTACCATACACCTGCACACACTTCTGTCAGGGTAGCAATACGGTTATCTACATACACTCATTAAAGATGATGTATTGTCTCTATTAGACACTGCACATTCTGGGATGAACAAATATCAACTGATATGTGGGTGGTAACAGCATGAAGGAGTGAGGTGTTTTTAACAGTCATTAGCATTTTGTTTGTAAGTATTCTGTCAACACTGCTTACACAGAAGGACTGTGTTGATGCTGTGGACACAAATATCACAGGATTATATTTCAAAAAAGGCCAAAAAAAATCATAAGTATGATAAGTATATAATAATAAGATCACATATGCCTAAAGACCATTCTGCCCCTTGTAGGTAATAGTATCTGAAATATTTATGGTGTAGATAATCCTGTTACAACCTTTCATTCTCTTTCACACAATGTCTCACAGCTGACAGCTTCTCATGTTTGGTGAGTCTCAGGATTATGAAACCAAAGACTAATTTGTAACGAGGTGGCAAAGAGATATTTTTACTTGCATTAAAGTTGCTGTATCTGTGCTTGAATAAAATCCTTCAGAAGTACAACACGCCACAATTTATCAATTTCCACCCTGTCAGAAGTCATTCAAAAACAACAGTGGTAATTATTTCACAAGGACAATAACAATGTCATAAATATCCACAGAGCTACACAGCTCCAATCACGTGTGTTTTTATTAAGTACATACTTCATGCTAAATGAAGGTTAGCATCATCCATTATTACACAGGTCACAAGTGAACTTATCATTACCAGCAAACCAGCTTGATAGCTCCCAGAAAGCCCTTAAAGACTCCAGAGTGACCATGGCAGGTAGCTTTTAATGAACAGCTTTACAAATGGGAGCATATGACGGGAAACCTGCTGGAGAGAGCCTGGTGAGAATTCTGGCTTGGCCCTATTATTACTGAACATGGGACCAATGTCTCTGCAGATTTCAGATGTGGCGGTCACCAGCAGGATGCATTTTTATGGTCCACAAAAGAAGAATGGAGTCAAAAGAGAGATTATTTATTGTGCCGCAGACATCGATAGGTCAACAAAATAATCATGAATTGGTCGTTACTATAGTTGCAGCTTTACCTGTGATTCAAGTCAACATTCCTGTGGCACAAGTTACAAAACGAACAGAGACATGTCAACATTCGACTGATCTACAACTACGATCCTGAAACTCAGTACACTCCAACTTCCACAGCCAGGGTTCTTTTTAAAAAGCAATATCTTGATAAAATCAGCAGTAACAAATCAAGTATGAATATAATGTGTATTTTAACGATGATCAGAAAGCCAAGAGATTATTCACTTCCCAGTTTTGAAGAGATTCTGCAGATACTGGAAATCTTGGGGAACACGTGTAAAATGCTGGGGGACTCAGCCGGTCAGAGATCACCTCAAGTTCAAATTCATGTTCACTGTCATTGACTCATTTACATGTACACAGCTAAACGAAACCACATTCTTCAGGGAGCAAGGTGCAAAACACATCCATCTATCATATACGCACATAAAATAATATTAACATGATAGAATTAACAGATAATAAAATATATTCTGTAGTTGTACAAGTTGACATAAAGTGCAGATATAACATATGGTTCAATTTACAACAATATAATGTTACTGGTGCTGTCATAAATTATGTGTACTGGGTAGCAGGGAGTTCAGAAGTCTCAGGCAAATATGTTAACTGGTTATGCTTCTCCATAATGCTGCCTGACCTGCTGAATTCCTCCAACACTTTGTGCGTGTTAGAAGAAACATGTGTTATTTGGTAGAAAGTAAGAATATGCATTCACATAGCATCTTTCATGCTCCAGAAACTGTTGCATCTGGAAAGCACCTCCACATCAATATTTATTGGTTTGAACAATTTTGGTTGAGAGATAAATATTGGAAGAGCTCCCTCTATCTTAAATAATGTTGTGACACTAGAGAGAATACACCTGGATCTCTAGAAAATTAGAAATGATCATGGTTTGGGAGTTGCCCAGTGAAAATGAAAGCTTCTCTTCATTCAGCAAGCTAGACATTTGAAAATCTATGTTGCTGCTGGAATGCAGGCGGTTCAAGCCTTGCAATAATTTTATGGCAATCAAACCTTTGTGGCACAATATGAGAGAAAGCATGTAATCTAGTGTGCTGTGCCTGTAGGCTATTTGAATTGCTGTTCACAAAGACAAGTAACAAACAGAAGTCACCAGCCAAACATTTTAATCGAAGGAGTCAACATGCAACTCACAGCAATGGCTAGCAGCTGAACAGAGAATCATAATTCAATGTTCAAAGTAAATTTATCAATGTATGTACAGTATATGTTCAAAATAAAAGTATCATCAGATGAGGTATATATGTATGTATACTTGCCCTTCACATCTCCTTTGAAATTACTCCCTTTTCATCTTAAATGCATGCCCACTGGTATTAGACATTTCAACCCTGAGAAAAAGGAACTATCTATTCCATCTATGCCTCTCATAATCTTATAAACCCCTGTCCGATCTCCCCTCAGCTTCCACCACACCAGAGGAAAAACTCCAAGTTTATCCAACTGTTAATTATAGCACAAGCCCTCTAATCCAGGCAATGTCCTGGTAAAACTCTTCTGCACTTCTTCAAAGCCTTGACATTCTTCCTATAATGGGATGTCCAGATGTGGGCTAACTAGAGTTTTATAAAGCTGCGCCATAACTTCCTGACTTTTGAACTTACTGCCTCGGCTAATAAAGACAAGCATGCCACATGCCTTCTTAGCCAACCTGTCAGCCTGTGTAGCCAATTCCAGGGAGCTATAAATTTGAACCCCAGGATCCCTCTCCTCTCCTAATCAACAATGTTAAGGGTCTCGCCCTTATTTATGTGCTTTCTCTTTACGTTGGCCTTACCAAGGTACAACATTTCACATTTGGCTGGGTTAAACTCCACCTGTCATTTATCTGCCCATCTCTGCAATTGATCTATATCCCACTGTATTCTTTGCCAGTCTTCCATACTGTTGATAACATCAATAATCTTCAAATTTCTGCAAAATTACTAAACCACCCATTTATGTTTTCATACCGGTCATGACGGATACAAGTGCTACTGGATGATAGTCACTGAGGCAGGCTATCCAATCTTCTTGTGCACCGTTATGATTGATGAAGTGGCGAGTACCTCAGTCTGCTGAAGTGAGGGGTTGCAAACATTCCTGCCAGCTGTTTACCACAGGTCTTCAGTATTCGACCAGGCATGCCACCTGGACCAGGTGCTTTCCATAGATACACCTTCCTAAAGAATCCTCTCGTGTCAGCCTTAGAGACTGAACTCATAGGGTCATGGCGGGGGGGGGGGGGAGAGAGAGAGAGAGCATTGAACTTGTATGGGACCAGAACTTCGTCACCATTATTGTTGTTCGGTTTTATTTGTAGCAGGTGATGGCAATGAAGCCCTGCCCGAGTTGTCAAGCATCCCTCTGTGATTCAAGTTTAGTCTGTACTTTCTACTTTGCACATGAGGGCCTTCCAGAGGTCATGCTTGGACCTCTTGTTCTCTCTTGGATCGCCAGTCCTAAAAGCTACCTATATAGCCTATACAATGTCATTGTGAATCTCTTATTTCAGCAAGGGCTTCTGATGGGAAACCTCCGAATGATTTTGTGGGGCGCACTCACCACAGGTGTCTTTAAAAAGTTTATTCTTTTATTCATACCATATGGTTAGCATTAATTTTATATTACTGTCACAGTAATATATACTGCGGCATTCCCTGATTACTCAGAGGTTCTGATTTAGGCACCATCAGTCATTTTTCCCCCCAAGTTCTAGAAAACCTAGCATCAAATGATGTGCAAATCTAATCTCACGGGATCTGGTTCAACAGAAAGGAAAATGCAAGAACATCTCTAACTGCAATCTGGGGTTAGTATATGCAACACATAATTGTGATCTGAGTCTTGGTTCCACTTGTGGAAATCCCTGCGCTCCAACCCACTGGATGCTGCCAAAATATATAATGTCTCGGTGGCCACTTTATTAGGAACACCTGTATACCTGCTCAATAATGTGAATAGCGAGTCACCCAATCACGTGGCAGCAACTCAATGCATAAAAGCATGCAGACGTGGTCAAGAGGTCCAGCTTTTGTTCAGATTAAACATCAGATTGCGGAGGAAATGTGATCTAAATGACTTTGGAATGACTGTTAGTGCCAGGTGGGGTGGTTTGAGTATCTCAGAACCTGCTGATCTCCTGGGATTTTCATGCACAGCAGTCTCTCTAGTTCACAGAGAGTGGTGTGAAAAGCAAAAAGCAAATTCCGTGAGGAGCAATTCTGTGGGTGAGAATGCCTTGTTAATGAGAGAGGTCAGAGGAGAATGGCCAGACTGGCTCAAGCTGACAGGAAGTATAACAAATAATTTTGTGTTACAACAGTGCTGTGCAGAAGAGCATCTCTGAATGTACAACACACTGAACCTTGAAGTGGATGGTTTACAGTAGCAGAAGACCATGTACAAGAAATACCTCATAAAGTGGCCGATAAGTATATGTGGTCACTCCAATTCATCAAGAGTGCTGCTGGAGCTGAGGGGCTTCATCACTAAAAGTTCCATTATTTCATAATTATATTCAAGTTCGTTTAAAGTTCTGAGCACTAGCTTTGCAAAGGTATTCTTCCTGTGTTATACAGGCACATGATGAAGCCAACATTGAAATCCTATAATCAATACAGGTAGAGATGTACAATTGATTGCATAGCTGTTGAGGAGCCCAGAAAGCAGAAATATTACAGCCAAAGCAGCCTTTGCTCTGAGCCGATGACCGAAGCCCAGAAACACCATAATATCCAAGCAGAGATACTAACCACTATCTACAGATGCACTGGGGAAACTAGTGCACAGAACAATATATTTTCTTTCATTGGCTGAAGGATGATGAATCCAAAGTCACACTGAAAGTTAACACAAGCCTGCCATCCCTGGTGCCCAAACACTTTAGTCTGAAGAGCCAAGTTAGGCTCAATAATACTGTAAGAATCAGAAACAGGTTTATTATCATTGGCTGATATGACATGACATTTTTGTTTTTTTTTTAAAAAAACAGCAGCAAAGACAGAAAATTGTAACAAATTATAGATAAATAAATAGGGAAAAAGGGGAAATAGTGCAAAAAGGAATGATGAGGTTGTTCATAGGTTCATGGACCTTTCAGGAATCTGACGGCAGAGGGGAAGAAACTGTTCCTGAATCACTGAGCATGGGTCCTCGGGCTCCTGTACCTCCTTCCCAGTAGTAGTAATAAGAGGACATGTCCTGGATGGTGAGGGTCCTTAGTGACAGATGCACAAGGAATCGTAAATACTTGAGCAGTGTACCTTAAAGAGCTTTACAACTAATAGGTTACCTTCGAGTTCTAGTCACAATTATTTTAGGAACAAAATTGTACAATAGACTCACAGAATACAAATCAGTTAAAAATTCCAAACATTTCCTTTAATTGGTTTATTTTCCGTACCCTTGACAACTGTGTCCCTGGCCAAAATCACGTTGATATAGTTGATGCTGCCTGACCTGCTGCGTTCCACCAGCATCTTGTGTGTGTTGCTTGAATTTCCAGCATCTGCAGATTTTCTCATGTTTGATATAGTTGATCAGCCTTTTATATTAATATAAGTAGGCAAGCAAACTTTTGAAATAAAATTGGAGTATGTTAATTGAAACATACTTTCTTTCTTATCTGCTGCATCGCACGGTCTTTCTATGACCATGCTTGTAACTTGGCAAATTACTCTACAGAAGTGGTTCACCATTACCTTCTTCGTAGTGTCTTTACAAGACAGATGACCCCAGCCATTATCAATACTCTTCAGAGATTGTCTGCCTGGCGTTAGTGGTTGAATAGCCAAGACTTGTGATATGTGCCAGCTGCTCATGTGACCATCCACAACCTGCTCCCATGCTTCACTTGCCCCTGATTGAGAGGCTACACCTTGCCCAAGGGTGACCTGCAGGCTTATGGAGGAAAGCAGTGTCTTACACCGCTTTTGGTAGAGGGATATCTCCACTATGCACTGTCTTTTAACAAAAAGGTAGACATCAGCAATCTAAGAAGGAAGCTTGTTATCTGCTCAAATGCTAATTAGAAATAACAAAAAGCAACAGGAACAGGCCATTCAGCCCTTTGAGACTGTTACACCATTCAATATAATCATGTGTGATCATTCATTTCAGTAACCTGTTCTTGCTTTGTCCACATAACTCTTTGTCTTTAATCATGAAGACTATTTCCAACACCTTCATGAAAATATTTAATGATCTGGCTTTATCTGCTTAATTTGAGAGAGAATTCCATGTCTAGCACCTTTTGGGTGAAGAATGGCCAGGTTCTGGCCTTCTCTGCCATCAGGAATATCTTCTTCCCCATCTCTGCTTGTTTCTGTCCCGTTTCAATGAGGAGAATAAAGATAGACACTGCATTCTGGCCATGTCATTAAAACTCACATCCCATCAATGAATAAAAAAAACTAATTCACAGCAGGTAAGAACTATCCCACTGAGAACATGCTGATGAATGTGTCCATGGGGAAGGGCCATCATTCAGGAAAAAAAAGCTTACAATCCAATGGTATGAGCATTGTATTTTCCATTTTCAGGTAAGGTGAGGGAGGGAAGTACAAGGTAGTAGGTGATAGGTGAAACTGGGAGGGTACAGGGGTGAAGTAAAGAGCTGGGAGGTTGATTGGTGAGAAGGCTTTGGTAAGAACATGGGCGAAGAGTCAGAGAAGAACTGAGATCATAGAGGGTCTCACTAAGCTCTTGTCGAAGGAAAGATTTTAATTTCTTCAGCATAGGCATCCCTGGAAGGGACTTTACAATGTGGTAGTCATATCTCCGACTCTTTGAACATGTGATTACCCAGACCCACTACAACTAGTCCTTTTATCTCTTTCAACAATCAACTTCCCAGCTCTTTACTTCACCCCTCCCTTCTTCCAGTTTCACCTGTCACCTACCACTTTGTACTTTTTCCTCTCCTCCCTCCATCTTCTTCCTCTGATTTCTCATCTCTTTTTTCCAGTCCTGATGAAGGGTCTCAGCCCGAAACGTTGACTGTTTACTCTTTTCCAGAGATGCTACCTGGCCTGCTGAGGTCCTCCAACAATGCATGTGTAAGACACATCCTGGCGTGTCCTCCAACATACCCTCACACATCCACCCAGTTTTCATTGTTTTTTCCACCTCTTTTCCCTCAGTTCCACCTGGTTGCATCTGTTCATCAAACCATCCCCATCAGGTTCCATGTAATACCACCCCCCAACCCTCCCCCCATTACTTACCAGTCTATCCTCCACCCATACTACCATACTCCGGTAATCATTCCTCTTCCCTCAAGTCCCAATACAAGGTCTGACAGAAAATGTCAACGTATATCTTCCATCTCCACAGATGCTACTTGACCCACTGAGATCTTCCAGCTTTTTATTTTCATTCCAGATTCCAGCATCTGTAGTCTCTTTCATCTTCTTTCAGGAATTCAACCCCAGTGCACACTAATATTCATCTCCAATGAGAATGATGGCAACACAATATGTTCATATGAATGACCATTATTCTGAAACTGTTTCCAGGATATCTAGCATCAAGGTCAAGGCTTGAAAGAATGAAAGCTTGCTTTTTTTTTAATAAAAGTCTACTGGCTTTGTTGTGTTTTAAGTTTCAGCAGCCATAATCCCATTTCTATATCCATAGACCCCTAAGCCATAGACTCTTACCAGGGAGACACAAGAGAACGCAGATGCTGGAATTTGAGTAACAAACAACCTGCTGGAAGATCTCAATGGTTCAAGCAGCATCTGCGTGGGGTAGATAATTATCCTGTCCACTCTCAGTTTTGATGCGGAATTTCAATCCAAAACATTGACAACTCCATTCCTCCTGCAGATGCCCTCAACCTACTGTGTTCCTCCAGCAGAATATTTGTGATTTTTTAGTATAAACCTTTTTAAGATTTCCAACTCACTTAGAACAGGCTTAAGAAGCTGGTGTGGGCAATGATAAAATACCAGTGTAGTTCAGTAAACCTCTCTTCAGGTTACAGTTGCTTAGAAGGGAAGGGAGAGCTTCACTATTCCTCTGACTATACAACCTAATGATGCTTGGTTCTGACTATGTACAGTTATGCCCCAAGATATAAATAGGCTCATGTAGTTGCTGCATCATCCTTCAACACACACCATTGCAGGCAAAATGTTTTCACTATCAACTTTTGAAAGGTTTGTTTTGTGATTTTCAAAAATTGCATAATTTTTAAACACCTCAGGCAATGCAACTGTAATGGGATATAAAGCTCCCACAAGTGTTAGAACTGAAACTTATCAGTGCAGCACTTTCAGCCTTGGATTTATACAGCAAGCTCTCATCCTATAAAAGATTTACTCCACACACCAGTGCTATACTTAATTTTTTTTTCATTTAATTTACAGAAGTTCAATAACTGGAACAGTAGCATGTGACCTGTTTCACAATGAGCTGTGGAAAAAATATTTTGAACCTTTAAGCATATAAGAGACATTTACTACATTCAGCATACCTTTGAAAATAATGGATTGTTACAGGTGTAGAATTCTGATTAATGCATGGAAGCAAAATGTAAATAAATCTGCAGAGAAATACATGTGCTATTTTAATCAATACACAAAACTACCATGTATCATTGAGATACAACTGAGAAACAAGTACACTTACGCAATTTAAAGAAATGCATGGGAGAATTTGAAGCTTCACCTTGGTGCTTCAAAAAGGAGATCAGGCCCAGTGTTATGAGCATTTCTGCATATGTATTATATTCATAAAGGATACAAGAAATGCTTTTACCAGAAGGCGCAATGTCAGAGTTAAACGTCATTGTAGTCTTATGTGTAAAAGGCTGAATCCATTGCATATGTATGAGGCTGAAAATCTAAATCAGTTCTTTGACTTTGTAAATCACTTCAATTTATGGCAACTTTCAGGATGGCAAGAAGCAGGTGGACGAGAGTTTGTCAAAATTAATAGATAGCACCGCCTGTCTCTGTAAATGGGTTTCCACTGCCCTTCTGCAACATCTGATCTTTTTTTATCTGCAGTTTTAAAGGGATGTGTTCTATTTTTACCCAAATGGGTCTTGAAATCATATGGCAAAACACAAAATGATTACACTAGAGTGGAAAGATAATTTACATTTAAATTATTTTCCATTAAAAAAATCCCAGCTTGAATACTATCTGAATTATCTATGACAGCTATTTCTGCTGTTTACTTGTTTAATGGGACAGCTGATCAACTTTATACGTGGCAGTATATATGGATAAAGCTAACATTATTCAAGCCGTATCTAATCAGTCAAATTATCCTTGAAAGAAATTTAAATTTTCAAATATTTGAAAATGTACACCATCTTTGAAAAGGTTAGTTCAAAATGACAAGAGAGCGTAAAGGCATTGTGGCATTGTCTCAGAGTCCTGTTTTCCATTATAAATAGCAACCTTGGCTCTGAGTAATAAAAGTGGTGAGTTCAAGGCCCACTCCAGAGGTAAGCACGTAAACCAAGCTGGCAAAACTAAGAGTGTCAAGAGCTGTTTTCTTTTGAATTGGACATTAAATGTTAAAACAAGGTTTATCTTTCCTCTCAGCTTTCGAACAAAACTTATCTACAATCTTGTACTTCCTCAAACTTTTCGGTAAGCCGCTCACCAATGCTGTGTCTTTTACAACCTGTTCACCACTATGTCAACAGAAAGCACGTCCCTCTTTATTGAAAAGACATAACAATACATCCACAATAATATTACGTAAAATGAGAGATAAAAGATTTGCTTCCATTCTCCTTGTAATAGGTTTATATTTGATCAATCACTCCCAATCACAATTGATTAATTCAAGTATTAATCGATGAAAATTCATTTGATTACATGCTGGGATGCTATGTTTGGTTGACATGGCTCTCGCTGAGGGATCAGCAGTGGAAAGGGTAAGCAGTTTCAAGCTGCTGGGTGTCTACATCTAGAAATTCTATCCTGGGCCCAACATATTGATGCAATTAGAAAGAAAGCACACTAGAGGTTATATTTAATTAGGAGTTTGAGGAGCTGACTTCGTGCGGGGCAGGTCATGTATTACCAAATTGATTGTGTTTTTTGACAAGGTGACGAGAGAGATTGATGAGAGTAGGGCAGTGGATGTTGTCTATGTGGATTTTAGTAAGGCTTTTGACAACGTTCCTCATGGAGGCTAATCCAGAAGATTAAGATGCATGGGGTCTGCAGCAGTGACTAAACTGGGTTGGGCATAGAAGGCAGAGGGTAACAGTTGAAGGGATTTATTTAAGCTCGAGGTCTGTAATTAGTAGTGTTCTGCAGGGTTCTGTGCTGGGACTTCTGTTGTTTTGGATTATATAAATGGCCTGGATGAAAATGTAGATGGGTGGGTTAAGAAGTTTGCAGATGATACCGAGATTGGTAGAGTGGTGGATCGTGTAGAAGACTGGCAAAGATTACAGCGTGATATAGATCAGTTGCAGATATGGGCAGAGAAGTGGCAGATGGAGTTTAACCCAGAGAAATGCGAGGTGTTGCACCTTGGTAGGGCAAATGCAAGGAGACAGTACATTGTTGAGGGCAAGATCCTTAACAGTGTTGCTGAGCAGAGAGATCTTGGAATCCAAGTTCATAGATCCTTGAAAGTGGCTACACAGGTCAACAAGATAGTTAAGAAAACTTATGGAATGCTTGCTTTTATTATTGAAAGCGAAGTCAACACATTATGTTGCAACTTTATAAAACTCTGGTTAGGCTACATCTGGAGTACTGCATACAGTTCTGGTCACCCCACTATAGGAAGAATGTAGAGGCTTTGGAGAGGGCATAGAAGAGGTTTACCAGGATGCTGCCTGGTTTAGAGAGCATGTGCTATCATGAGAGACGGGATAAACTTGGGTTGTTTTCTCTGGAACGGCAGAGGCTGAGGGGAGATCTAATAGAGGTTTATGAGAGGCATAGATAGAATAGATAGGGAGCATCTGTTTCCCAGGGGTGAATTGTCTAACACCAGGGGGCATACATTGAAGGTGAGAGGGGGAAGGTTCAAGGAGAGTATGAAGGTTAAGTTTTTTCTCAGAGAATCATGGATGCCCGGAATGCGCTGCCTGTTGTGCTGGTAGAGGCAAATACATTGGAGGCTTTTAAGGGACGTTTGGATAGGCACATGGATGTGAGGAAGATGGAAGGATACGGACATTGTGTAGGTAGGAGCAATTAGTGTTTAGTTGTTTTTGATTAATTTTTTAGCTGTTTCAGCACCACATTGTATGCTGAATGGCCTGTCCCTGTGCTGTACTGTACTGTTCTATTTTCTAGTTCTATGAGATTTGATATGTCTAGCAAATTTCTGTAGAGATTTCTAGAGAGAATTCGGTCTGCTTACAACACCGTCAGGTGTGGAGACACCAATGCACAGGATCGGAGCAAGCTGCAGAAAGTTGTAAACTCAGACTGCTCCATCATGGGCACCAACTTCCTCACCATTAAGGAGGTCTTAACAGTATCCATCATGAACAAACCTCAACATCAGGTCATGCCATCGTCTCAGTATCACCACTAGCGAGGAGGTACAAGAGCCTGAAGACACACTGAACGTTCTTCTTCTCCTGCTCCATCAGATTTCTGAATTGTCCATATACCCATGAGCACTGCCTCACCATTTTCTCCCTTTTATGCTATTTATTTATTACATATTTTTGTTGGAATTTGTAGTGATTTTGATGCATTTTGCTGCCTGGAAACAGCATATTCCATGACATATGTTAATGATAACAAAATTGTTTCAGATTCTGATTCTAGATTGGCATTTAGAAGATTAGCAAATCATTTTACTGAAACACATAAGATTCTGAGGGAACACTTCATCTGAAACCACAGATGTGTTGCAATGGAGCGTAGGGAGCTGCTGGAAGCAGACTCAGGTGCAAGACACAGGCACAAAGACTTGGCACGGAGACAGATTTGGACATGACTCGGACTGAACTTGGACTCGGAGCCTGGAACTGGAACATGGAGACGACAACACCAAACAAAGACAGACTATTCACATCTTGGCTCGAAGGAGCAGCAAACAGCCAGCAATCCTCAGCCAGACACGAAGAGACTGAATTCCCGACTCAGAGTACCGGCAAACGGCTGGAAACAAGATGACAGAAACCAAACAATAACAGTCCTTTTGTATCTAGACACAGGGAAGCTCATGAAGATGGTCCCTTATTCTTGGCAGCTCAGAGTGGCAACAATCAGCCAGCAAATCTCAGCCGAACATGAAAATGACAGAATTCGTATCTTAGCTCGGAATTGTGGCAATATGGCTGGCAACTCAGCTGGACACGAAAGTGGCTGAACTCACTAAGCAGCCAAGCAACTTGGAGTCCACGATTCTCGACTGCCCCAGGATGAACATAGCTGCACTGGCTACAGTGATGAACCAGCAGCGAGTAGAAGTAAGCCAGAGTTTTTATGTTGCCGTTTCGAATGAGAATCAGGTGCCCTAATCAAAGAGCCCTGTGGAACACAGGAAAAGGAAATTAACTGAAATGAGCAGTTAACTGACCTGTGGTGAAGTACATATACCCATCTGGACATGCCTCCCCACTGACTGCTCCTGCGGCTCCTCCCACAGACCCCGGTATAAAGGCAATTGGGGCCAGAGCCCTGTCTCTCAGTCTACAGGATGTAGCATGGTGGTCTATTGCTGCTTGTTCTTTCTTCCGGTCAATAAAAGCCGATATCTCGCCTCACGTCTCAGAGAGTTATTGATGGTGCATTAGGACCGGACCATGACAAGATGCTATCTGACACACTGAATGTTTCTAGCAATTTGTTTTTATTTCAGATTTCCTGCATTTGCCTTTTTTTTAATTAAATGTTCACGACTGAGTGGAATTGACATAATGGATGTTAAGATGATGTCTCCTCTGTTGGGGTGCAAATGAAGCCAGAGGAAATAACTTCAGAATAATAAGGTCACAATTTCAGACAGATGAGGAGGAATTTCTTGTCTCATTTGGTTGTGAGTCTTCAAAGGTTCAAATATACAAAGTATATTTATTACCAAAATATACATGCAGTATACAACCTTGAAATTTGTCCTCACAGAAAGCCACAAAGCAAAGAAACACAATGGAACCCATTCAAAGAAAACTTTGAACACCCAATAGGCAAAAAAAGAGAACAATCATGCAAACACCAAAAAAACGAGTCAAAAAATCACAATATAAAACATCAAACTGCAGAGTCCTTGAAATTGTCTTGGAATGTTCAGTTTAGATCAGTTCAATTTAGCGCTGTGTCATTCATTGACTGCACGCCACAGAGCCCATCCATCCCAATCAAAATCACACAAAGTAACAAGTAAGAAAGGAGTAAGCGGAAACCAGGAACACATACCATGATCTGCAGGATCCAATCCACAAACCGCATCGACTAGACTATGACCAAGGCCCAGGACTCTGGCACCATCCTCCAGCAGCAGCAAGTGAGGATGAATCTTTGGCATTCCCCTTCCCTGTGAACTTTAACCATTAACAGTGAGGTGCAGATGGACAGGGCAGGTGGAGACAGTAAGGCAGTAATGTTACACCAAAACTCTATCAACTAATATCTTACTGAATAACAACGTATGTTCAGGGATCTAAATTGCCTACTCCTGTTTCTTCTTATCTTATGTCCTTCACAATATACATTTACTTTTCTCTCTGCATTTGAATACAGTAATCTTTTAGTTGGTGGCCTTTTTAAAAATGGTTTGATGAGAAAATGAATTTAAAGTTAGTAGCGGAACAGCATGGTAGAATGACAGCTAGCACATTACTTTACACACCAGAAATCCAAGTTCATAAGAACAGAAGAAATAGGAGCAGGAGTAGGCCTTCTGGCCCATCAGGCCTGCTCTGCCATGGATGATCTGACCATCAACTCATCTTCACCTACCTGCCTTTTCCCCATAACCCTTAATTGCCCTAACCATGTAAAAATCTATCCAAACTGGTCTTAAATATCTTTACTGAGGGAGCCTCCACTGCTTCATTGGGTAGAGAATTCCACATTCACCACTCTTTGGGAAAAGCAGTTCCTCCTCATCGCCATCCTAAATTTACTCCCCCAAATTTTGAATCTAGGTCCCCTAGTTCTAGTCTCACCTACCACTGGAAACAACTTTCCTTCATCTATCTTATCTGCCCCTTTCACAACCTTATGTTTCTATAAGATTTCCTCTCATCCTTCTGAATTCTAGCAAGTACAGTCCCAGTTGATTCAACCTCTCCTCATTGTCTAACCCCCTCATCTCTGGAATCAACCTGGTGAACTTCCTCTCCACCACCTCCAAAGCCAGTATATCCTGCCACTGTCTGCAAGGACTCTGTATGTTCTCCCCTGGTACTCTGATTTCCTCACACATTCCAAAGATGTCCAGGTTAATAGTCACATGGTCACATGTGTATGATTGGGTGATGTGGGATCAATGGACTGCAAGGGCTTGTTACCATGCTGTATTTGTAAATAGATTTTAAAAATATAAATTTTGAAATAAAAGTCATTTGAATTTTTTAATTTTAGGAACATAATTATGTGCTGATGACACAAAGGTTGGGGGTGTTGTGGAAAGTGTGGAGGGCTGTCAGAGGTTATACCAGGACATTGATAGGTTGCAAAACTGGGCTGAGAAGTGGCAAATGGAGTTCAACCCAGATTAGTGTGAGGTGGTTCATTTTGGTAGGTCAAATATGATGACAGAAGATAGTGTTAATGGCAAGACTCTTGGCAGTGTGGACAATCAGAGGGATCTTGGGGTCTGAGTACATAGGACATTCAAAGCTGCTGCACAGGTCGACTCGGTGGTTAAAAAGACATACGGTGCATTGGCCTTCATCAACTGTGGGATTGAGTTCAAGAGCCGAGAGGTAATGTTACAGTTATATAGGACCCTGGTCAGACCCCACTTGGAGTACTGTGCTCAATTCTGGTCACCTTCCTACAGGAAGGATGTGGAAACCATAGAAAGGATGCAGAGGAGATTTACAAGGATGGTGCCTGGATTGGGGAGCATGCCTTATGAGAATAGATTGAGTAAACTCGGCCTTTTCTCCTTGGAGTGACAGAGGATGAGATGTGACCTGATAAAGGTGTATAAGATGATGAGAAGCATTGATCATGTGGATAGTCAGAGGCCTTTTCCCAGGGCTGAGGTGGCTAGCACAAGAGGGCAGTTTTAACGTGCTTGGAAGTAGGTACAGATGAGATGTCAGGGGTAAGTTTTTTTTTTAAATGCAGAGAGTGGTGAGTGTGCAGAATGAGCTGCCGGCAACGGTGGTGGAGGCGGAAACTATAGGGTCTTTTAAGAGACTCCTGGATAGATACATGGAGCTTAGAAAAATAGAGGGCTATCGGTAACCCTAGGTAATTTCTAAGGTAAGGATGTGTTCGGCACAGCTTTGGGGTCCAAAGGACCTGTATTGTGCTGTAGGTTTTCCATATTTCTAATATTGAGGAAGAGAGTAAAACAGAAGCCGAGAAAGAGAAAAGGGTAGGCAAAGATGCAGTGAAGTAGATTTTCTACTCAAATGCTCAAGTGATTTAATTTGAAAGGAACTATTAGGCTGGATGGATAATTATGTTTACTCTGATATTCACAAGTTAACACCTCAGGTAAAGATGCTTTGTAAGGTCGTTACTCCACGGAAGGCAGCAACCTGTCGAATATTTGCAGAATTTCCTGATCCTGTTTTTTTTTATTATTTGCTGTATCTCTGAAATACAAGTTGCTTTTCCTGAGGAATATCAAAGACAAGCAGAGGATATTATAAACTGAGAATAAGCATTATTTCTACCATAGTAAATGGTTCTACCTTCTCTGGAGCTTTAATTAACTTCACAGTACTAAACTTAGCACGGCAAGACCAATTAAACACCCACAGATTTAGAACACTCAAATGGAATAGGGTTAATTGGGAGGGAATTAAAATTAATTTGCTAAACTAAATTAAAATGTACATTGCACCCCTGCTACAGTTCAACCTCTACTTAAACGACACAGCTGTGACCTGCTATTCTTTCCAACACAGTCACATGTACTGTGAGTGAAGTGCAAGGCCAAGAAATACTTCTGTGCCCCAGTTCAGTGATAGACATTATATGCAATATACAGTGCTTCAAGAAGTTGGTATCCATCATTGAAGACCCTCACCACCTGGGACATGCCCTCTTCTCATATACAGGAGCCTGATGATCCACAATCAACATTTCAGGAACAGCTTCTTTCCCACTGCCATCAGATTTCTGAACAGTCCATGAACCTATGAACACTACCTGACTAACTATTATTGTAACTTATAGTGATTTTTTTAAACTCTTGCACCATGCTGCTGCCACAAAAACAATGCATTTCAGGACATATGTCTGTGATAATAAACCTGATTCTGAGGATCTGATATCATGTATTTAATGCACTCAAAGCCCTTTGTAAAGGAGATAAATAGGGGTAGGTGGAGAGAATGGGAGCATCAGGTATGGGACAGCTGGAATCTCAAGGGAAGGGTCCAAATTTAGGTGTCATGGTAGCATAGCAGAGTGCAATGCTATTGCAGTTGGAGCTCAGAGGTTAAATCTGGGGCCCTCTGTGAGAAAGATTGTATGTTCTCGGGTTTCCTCTGAGTGCGCTGGTTTCCTCTCACAGTCCAAAGATGTACCGGTTAGTAGGTTAATTAATTGGTTGTTGTAAATTGTCCTCTGACAAGTCTAGGGTTAAATTGGTGAGCTGCTGGGCGAAGCAACACGTTGGGCTGTAAGGACCTATTCTGTGCTGTATCGCTAAATAAAAGAGAAATTAAAAATTGAGAACTGTAGCGTGCGAGGCTACTTTTGGATGCTGGGAGAAAATTGGGGTTTAAATCACAATGGAGTTGGGGCAAGAGAATGACGATCACAGGAAGAATTGTTGTGAAGCACAAATATGTTTACTTTTTAAACTGGGTCCATGCACACCACTGAAACTCTACCTTGACAATGCACATTACAAGGACAACTAAGCAATCCGCTTTAAGAATATGAATCTAGTGCCAAAAATACTAACATTAGTTTGTATCTTGTACTAAAATGCATCAGTCTGTGAAGTGACTGCAGGGACGGGCAACTCATTGCAATAGAAACATGGGTGGCATTTAAGACTGAATTTTTCTTCACGAACTTAAATCAAAAAGCAAAGGTTTATGCACTCACAATGAAAAATATCCTATTTTGTTAAGCAGAACCAGACTCCGAGACATGAACACTTCATTAGGTACCTCCTGTAAAGTGCCCACTGAGTGTATGTTCATGGTCTTCTGCTGCTGCAATAAAGTGGAAAACATTGGAAGTACTCAGTAGGTTGGGGAGAACTGCAGACACTAAAGTAATTAATGTTTTCAGTTGAAGACCTTTCATAATTAATTATGTTTGATTTTTGTCCTGGTGGAACCAGATCTAAAGTAGGAGAAACAGTTAATTTGAAGCGAGAAGCTTGGCAGCTGCAAAATCTACTGTACACTCTGACCATTTTATTAAATACCTCCTCTACGTAACAATGTGCCCACTCAGTGTATGTTCATGGCCTTCTGCTGCTGTAGTCCATCCACTTCAGGGTTTGACTTGTCCTTCATTTAGAGATACACTTCTGCACACCCCTGTCGTAACGCATAGTTATTGCGTTACTGCCACCTTCCTCTCAGCTTGAGCCAGTCTGGCCATTCTCCTCTGACCCCTCCCATTAACAAGGCAGTTTCACCCACAGAACTGCCACTCACTGGTTGTTCTTATTTTGTTTTTTGGACCATTCTCTGTAAACTCTAGAGACTGTTGTGCATGAAAGTCCATGGAGATCAGCAGTTTCTGAGATACTCAGATCATCCTGTCCAGCACCAGCAATAATTCCATGATCAAAGTCACTTGGATCACCTTTCCTCCCCATTCTAAAGTTTGGCCTGAACAGCAGCTGAATATCTGCCAGCTCTTCAGCGTTGAATTGCTGCTACATGATTGGCTGATTAGGTATCAGTATCCTGTAGGTGGCGCGGCACACGGCAGCAGCGGCCTTTCAGATCTGGTGCTACTTTAATTTAGTTTTTTAATTTAATTTTAAGACACAATTAGTCTTTAGGGCAATGGATAACAGAGCGAATATCCACCATCACCAGATACTGCTACAATACAGAGATCGCCCAAAAACAAACCTTCATGAAAATCTGCTGGTTAGATTGCGTGACCTCAGCTTGCTGAGGGAATCGGGCCTGCAGTCCTCAGACTCGCCTGATGCCGGTGGCCGGAGATGGGGACATCGTAGGCAGTATGCAAGGAAGCAGAAGCAAGGCGAGCGGGGAGGAGTCGGTGCCAGGAAAAAAGCAAGTCCTAGCCGACCGGCCCATTCTGCTGTCCCATGGACATTAAATTGGACTACATCTGTGGCAATGAAATACTCAGAAGTACAGAAACAGACAGAATCCCAGTTGCCACCATTCAGCTAATTACTTATGTAACAGACTTTCCCCCAAGCCACCGGACTACCAACCTACTGACCCCTGCGTTGCCTATTGTCTTGTTTATTATTTATTGTAATGCCTGCCCTGTTCTGTGTACTTTATGCAGTCCTGGGTAGGTCTGCAGTCTAGTGTAGTTTTTGTATTGTTCATGTAGCACCATGGTCCTGAAAAACATTCTCATTTTTACTATGTACTGTACCAGCAGTTATGGTCGAAATGACAATAAAAAGTGACTTGACTTGATATCTGCTGTCATGGTCCGGATAGGTTCCCCTTTAAATTTAGTTAGGTTGCGCTCCGGACCATTGACTCCTTGTTCCCTTCTAATTCTGTTTCACACGTCCCTTAAGCTTGGCGATCAAGGTAATCTACCCTCGACCTGAAAAGCCTTGGCTTTAGCCGTTCGGGGCGAGAGTGTTAAGAAGCCTTCGCAAGTCGCCGCCACCACTACGACAAGCCAAGAGTGATCCAGCCCGCATCGGAGTACCAGCAATTCTCCTTCCGTCGCCAGAGTGGGCCCGGGCAAGGTCAATCTACCAGGGGTGAGTTGAAGGGGTCCTGACTTGACGTTCATGCCCCTTGTCTATGTCTACCCTTCGAGGAGTCCCAGCTCAGTGCCTGAGTTGAAGGCGGAGTCCTGACTCGATGTTCATACCCAGTGTCTGTGTCTACCCCCTGAAGAAGAGTCCCGGCTCGGTGCCTGGTCTGAAGGAGGAGTCCTGGCTCAAGATTCCTTGTCCACGTTTCTGGCTGCAGCGATCCATGGTATTCAAGTGTCTGGCGGCAGTGAATTAAGGTCCCAGTCTCCAAGGGCCATAGCCTAGGGTCCAAGTCCAAGGTCTGCGGCAGTCCCAGTTCCCTATTTCCAATGGTCCATGGCGATCCAAGTCCCTAGTCCGACGTTCGTGTTCCTCTTTGTCCTCGATTTCCCGATCTTCTGTGTAGCGAGTAATAAACGCTATTTTATTGTACCGAAGAAAGACATGTTTGTGTCCTGCGTGTGGGTCCTCTCCCAGCATCCTTGTCCCCACCTCGTGGCATCTGCATTCGCTGTACGGGTGTATTTAATAAAGTGTCCACTGGATGCAGAGTCAGAGAGAACTGCAACATAGAAACCCGCCCTTCATCTTAATCCGTACAAGTGAGAGTAGGGAAGTTAACCTTTCAGCATGAACAACACATCGTTCCTGAGAGCTGAAAACTGGCTAAAGAAATTATAAACATTTCACAACTCCAAAATGAGTATGTGCAGTATTACAGGTGAGAAGCTACTAAGCACAAGATTTCAGTTAGAACAGGCAATGTAATAGTCACTGAACTGGGGAAGAAATCACACTAGCTTGTTCTTAACCATGAGCGCAGAATGATTCTGCAACCCAGTAGTTTCATCAGGAGACAGCTCTCACAGCAGGAAATTCCAGGACAGATAATAGTTCAGGGTCTGCCTCCTGTGGCCATTATTCCCCACTGGGTGATCTGGAGTAACAGAGCTAGCTAGTTCATGGCTACAGTCATGCTCATTGTAGGGAGTGGAAGTTATGACCAGGCAAGGGTTAACATAATGTCCAGACCAGAAAGGTTCTTTAAGAAAGCTCTTTGAAGAGCATAGCTTCCCTTTTCTCAGCAGGGGGCAAGAGCCATTTGGTTTACTAAGATAAGCACATTATCAAAGATTATTATTATCACACACACCAACTAAGGGACAATTAGTTGAGAAAGTTCAACAGATCAGTAATTAGCTTGTAGTTTCTATTTATGTTTACAACCTACATAGCAAATTGTGATTGATCTTGCAAATAAAGATTTTAAGTATACACAAGTTAGCTAATTGGTCAATATCCATAACTGCTGGACATTTCTGTATAAAAATGGCATTTCTTTGTTCAGAAGCAAAAGAAAATCTGCAGATGCTGGAAATCCAAGCAACACACACAAAATTCTGGAGGAACTCAGCAGGGCAGGCAGCATCTATGGAAAAGAGTGTAGTCAATGTTTTGGGCTGAGATCCTTTATCAGGACTGGGAAAAAAAAGATGAGGAGTCAAAATTTGAAGATGGGGGAGTGGAGGAAGAAACAAGGTAAAACTAGGGGGAAGTGGTGAGGTAAAGAGCTGGGAAGTTGATTGATGAAGGAGGTACAGGGCTGGAGAAGGGGCATCTGACAGCAGAGGACAGAAAGCCATTGAAGAAAGAAAAGAGGGAAGGAGCATCAGAGGGAGGCGATGGGCAGGCAAGAAGATAAAGTGATAGAGGAAAGGGGGGTGGAGAATGGTTAAGGGGGATGGGGCATTACCAGAAGTTTGAGGAATCGATGTTCATGCCATCAGGCTGGAGGCTACCCAAATGGAATACAAGGTGTTGCTCTTCCAATCTGAGTGTGGTCTCATCACAACAGTAGAGGCCATTGATTGACATATCGGAATGGGAATGGGAAGTGGAATTAAAATGGATGGCCACTGGGAGATCCCCCTTTTTCTTATGGATGGAGCGAAGGTGCTCAGCGAAGCAGTCTCCGAATCTATGTCAGGTCTCACCAATATGCAGGAAGCCACACCGTGAGCACCGGACACAGAAGATAATCCCAACAGACTCACAGGTGAAGTGTCGCCTCACCTGGAAAGACCGTTTAGGGCCCTGAATGGTAGTGAAGAAAGAGGCATCAGGGCAGGTGTAGCAGTTGTTCCTCTTACAAGGATAAGTGCCAGGAGGGAGATCAGTGAGGAGGGATGAATGGACAAGGGAATCCCCTACAGAAAGCAGAAAGTGGGGGTCAGGGAAAGATGTGCTTGGTGGTGGGATCCAGTTGCCAATAGCAAAAGTTACACAGAATTATATGCTGGACACAGACTACTGAGGTGGTAGGTAAGGACAAAAGGAACCCCATTCCTGGTGGGGTGACAAGAAGATAGGGTGTTGGCAGAAGTGTGTGAAATGGAAGCAATGCAGCTGAGGGCAGCATTGATAGTGGTTCAGACTCCAGAACAGTGTGGTGACAGGGACCTCGCTGTTCTCTTTATGCACAAGGAAATAAAGTGTGATTGAGGAACAAGTGCAAGTTCTCAGAGTCAAGTGAATCGGTGACAACAAAAGTTTTTCCAGTGATCCAAATGGGATTTAAATTCACTTAAACTACCTCTACTTCACTTGCTCTCCACCTCATCTTAAATAATGATTTTAGACTTCATGTTAGTGATTAACTGTACAAATCTACTGCTAAAGCTGACAGAAGTAAGCTGCTTTCTCTATCCGCACAGTTGGGATCATGGCCACGTAAAATGTCCGAGAGAACAGGTACAGTGTTCATAAAAGGGAAATAATATAACGATAACACAATATAACCACACTACATTCTGGAATAGCTGCATTGTAAGTGGGAAAGATTGCAAAACCATATGAATTCACAGAAATGAGTGAAACAAATTCTGATTCAATTTCCCAGCATGTAATTCAGATTTTCACTTGTCCACCTTCACTCAGTGGTTCAGAATGAACTACGCTGCTTCGAAGCAGCTCCATCTAAACCAGTCAATTGTTCTCAAACCTGCTTCTGGGGACCTTTCTCATGAGGCTTTTTGCAGTCAGGAGAGATCTAAATTGCTTTTGCCAGAGCAGACCAGAGCTATTTCAGATACATCGGAGAAAGGGACCTCAACCACCATGAAAAGTGTTCATCAATCATCGCACTGCTGCCCAGCTTATAACGCCAAAACAGTCGGTAAATCTATCAAGTGGAAAGCAGACTGGAAACGCATTTGGAAAGAGTAGTTGCAGAGAAAATATTAAATATATCTTAATACAAACTGGAAACCAAATTCAGAAATTGAAAAGGAAGAAAAAAAATTAAGTGGAATTTTAGCAAATTTTAATATTTCCAACATTGAAGTTTTATAGTTCAATTTCTGTGTAGGATATTTAAACTACTCTCTTTCCTGGTTTCATCAGTGACACAAAGTGAATACTACACAGCAATACTCTGAAGGACTTACAATGTGGATATTTTTAAGATATCTATCTATGGTAATTCACCCGTATTTCATAACACTGCACTTGTGAGTCCATGTCAACTCTGATACAAAGCTAGAGCCAATTCACATCCTCGATGAGTAAAGCAATGGCTAGCTATAATGTAAAAAGAAATAAGAACACATCTTTACTGTCCCAGCCTTTAGATTCTGCAGCATGGATTTATACTGTTGTCATATTTCAGAGGCATCTAGAGAACCAACACATTCAGCAGACCAAGGTCATTCCTATAAGAATGACTAATCGTATATGTATGCCCCTTTAATAGGAATCATCCCGAACTGTTTTTCACACCCCTTGAATTGAAGTGAATGGAACCCCAAGTAAAACAAAATGATAAGTTAATAGGTGCAACACACACAAAATGCTGGAGGAACTCAGCAGATCCGGTGGTGACCCTGGAAAAGAGCGAACAGTTGACATTTCAGGACTCCTTCAGGACTGACAGGGAAGGGGGGAGATGCCTGAATTAAACGGTGGGGGGGGGGGAAAAGGAACTGCCTGGAAGTGGTAGGTGAAGCCAGGTGCGTGGGAAAGGTCAAGGGCCGGAGAGGAAGGAATCTGAGGAGAGGAGAGTGGATTATAGGAGAAATGGAAGGAGGAGAGGACCCAGGGGGAATTCATAGGCAGGTGAGAAGCAAATGGTCACAGTGGGGAATAAAGGAAGCTGGGAGAGGAATAGATGGAAGAAGCAAAAGGAATCCGAGAGGTGAAAGAAAGAAAAGGAGGAGGAGCATCAGAGGGATATGATGGGCAGGTAAGCAGAAGAGAAGAAGTTGGGGGTAACCAAAATGGCAAATAGAAAAAATGAGAAGGAGGAAGGTGGGAGAATTAATGGAAATTGGAAAACTTGATCAGGTTTGAGTTTACCCAGATGGTATATGAGGTGTTTCTCCTCCAGCCTAAGTTTGACCTCATCATGGCAGTAGGGGAGGCCATGGGCTGACACGCTGGAATGGAAATGGGAAGTCAAATTGAAATGAGTAGACACCAGGGATACCCGATATTATTCTGACCTTAACAGTGATGCCTATATCCTGAAAATTATAATAAAGTGCTCAATATTCAGATTCCAACAACACCTCCACCAATTTCCCTCCAAAATCCTCTCCATGCCAACACCAATCAGCTCACATCATCCCAGGGCTTCTGGTCTCAGAATTGACAGTCATACCAAATGCAGTCCTTCCCCCAGAACACCCCGAAGGCTCCTATCAATATTGTAAATTTTTTAAATGCACAGAGACATTTAAATTCTTAATGTTGCTTTAAATGATTAAAAGATCAATAATATATTTTATAAGAGTAAGGATTAAAGCTCTTTAAAGACTAAACTAAAATTGTAATTATAATAAAAAATAAAGTTGATAGGATAGATTGAAAGAGGCAGGGCTTTTCCATTTGGAGAGAAGAGGAGGGGTGACGACTCAATAGAGGTGTACAAGATGATAAGAGGCATTGATCGAGTGGATAGCCGGAAGCTTTCCCCAAGGGCAGAAATGGCTAATACAAGGGGGCATAATTTTAAAGTGATTGGTGGGAAGTATAGGGTGTTTTCAGAGGTAAACAGAGTGGTGGGTGCATGGAATGCCCTGTTGAGGGGCAATGGTAAAGACAGATACATTAGGGACATTTTGGAAACTCTTCAATAAGCATACGGTTGACAGAAAAATGGAGCGTTATGTAGGAGGGAAGATTTAGATTGAACTTAGAGTAGGTTAAAATGTAGGTACAGCATCTTGGGCCAAATGGCCTTATTGTTTTTATGTTCTATATTCAAAAGTATATTCAAAGTAGAGCACAAATAATTGAGCTCACCCTCTCCCTCTGAGCATTGAAATTAGACATCCCAGTTCATCTTAAAGAGGATTCCATTCCTACACCCACAACTACTCTGGAATCCCAGCAAAACCACGTGGAAAACGCAAGTCAGCTCATCCCAGGCTTACTGCAGGGCTGCTTTCACCCAGGAGCCACAAACAATGTGCTGAGGAAGTCAGCAGATTAATCAGCGTCTGTGAGAGGAAAGGAAGAGTCGATGTTACAGATCGAAACCCTGCATCAAGACTGATCCCGGCATTGGCAGTTCCTTCTGTCTGCTTTGGTCCGGGCCACACTTACTGAGGAGCAGCTGAATGCTGGCAATTCCCTTTGTAAGTGCTGAGCACAGCCAGTTCAGCCTGTCCAATAGTGAGGCAGTCTAATCGATAGAGAGGAGAAACTGTACGGAAAGCGAACTCTTGTTTTTGTGCAGATGCTGAAAATCCAGAGTAGCATACACAAAATGCCGAAGGAACTCAGCAGGTCAGGCAGCATCTAAGGAGCGAAATCAACAGTCAACATTTCAGGCCAAGATCCTTCACCAGATGCTTCATCAAATCTCAGACCCACAACTCACTTGAGCTGATCTTCAATGTTCCCTTTCCCTCAGTATTATTTTTCCATCTGCAGGTTTTACTTTTCCTTTTGCAGGCATTTACTCCAAGCAAATCAAAACGAAATAGTACTTAGACCATATTTTGTTGTCACCACATAGAGCAAAGAAAAACAGACAACAACACAAAGATAAACCTATGAAAACAGATTCGTGCTGGCACTGACTGTGGTTGTGTTCTCATGTCAAAGTGTAAAATTTATCAGTTGCTGCTTCAGTTAATTTCCCACTCAGAATCTGCAATAATCAATGTTCCCCATAAGGTGTGCGTGTGTGCATGCACAAAGGAATTGGAACTGTGCACAAAAGGTTGTCACCCTCTACCTTTTTGGCAAGTGAAGTATATTTTACAATCGTACTCAATCAGATTACCTTTTCTGGGTTCTAATGCGGACTGTGTCGACAATGTGGAATTTGTCGGCAGATTTTAAAGTTAGCTTATTTATACTGTTTTTATTGAACAACCTCTTACTCAATGTCAGCAAGACCAAGGAGCTGATTATTGGCTTCAGGAGGAGTAAAATGGAGATCCATGAGCCAGTCCTCATTAGGGGATCAGAGGTGGAGAATACCCAGCACCTAAATGCAATACAAAGAATGCACAGCACTGCTTCTATTTCCCTAGAAGTTTCAGCATGACATCTAAACATCGACAAACTACTATCAACGTGTGGTTGAGAGTATATCCATTGGCTTCATCACAGCCTGGTGTGGAAACACCAATGCGCTTGAACAGAAAATCCTACAAAAGGTGATGAATACAGCCCAGTCCATCACAAGCAAAGCCCTCCCTTCTATTGAGCATATTTACACAGACTGCTGTTGCAGGAAAGCAACATCCATCATCAAGGACCCCCACACGGTCTCTTCTCACTGCTGTCATCAGGAAGGTACTGAAGCTTCAGGACTCACAAACCAGGTTCAGGGACAGTTATTCTTGAAACAGAGAAGTTCTCCAATATCCTTTTGGCTATACTTCAGCAATGATCTTATACCCACCATAACCGAGACCAGTTTGTTTAACTCGTGAATTTTTATTTACTTAGCCAAATTTAAATTCCCTACGGAGAAATCATGCAAAATATCCAGGCATTTAGACACTGCTACAGCAAAAAAAATATTGACTACAGCCTTGCTGTACAGTGCTCTGTCTTATTAGACACGGCAATAACTAAACAAGCTGGCTCCACTTCAGAGGACCAACTAATGCTGATAGAACAGACTGATATTTTTCCACATGCAGTTTATCTTCATCTTTTAAAATCAATGCTTTTTATCCATAATGCAATTCCAGCTGCAGTCCCTCCAGATGTAAGTGAGAAGTTTACCATATGGCTTAAAATCCTGCCTAAAGCAGACAGATATATCTTCTCTCATCTCTCAGTTATATTATCCTGATCAATTTTAAAGATATGCTGAAGTCTCTGCTTCAAGGCATGTTCAACAACTGTGTGGGTGGATTCACCATCTTCCCTCGGCATTGCATTCCCTGTCTGCGTTTAAACCGATCCTCTAACAAACTTGTGGCATCGGATTTTCAAAGTATAATTCATTCCCACATATGGTGAAAATCAGTTTAAGCAATTAAGATGCTGTTTCAGTTGCAATTTATTTAAATAACTTGCTTAGTAGCAATATCAGTATAAATAGTCTGAAAGCAGTAAATGGAATAATGTTCATCTGGTAACATTTATTTCTCTCAAACATCCCACATTGCAGGTGCTGTTCCTTGAGGACAGGTGAGAGGCGCAACTTGTTTTATCAATAGGCCATCTGGCCCATTGCGCTTATCCTTCTGTAGAAGGACCTTGAGTGAGAAAAAGTTAATAATTTTCACCCTGCTGCTATTTTAACTACGGTCGCAAACTGTACGTAGGCTTGTCAAGAAGCTGGATTCTGATATAAATGTCCATGAGTTCTTTTTCCATAATTTTAGAGTTTTCTCGTATCATCTTATGACAGTGAACAAAGCACTTTGATTCTCTGCAACTCTTAAAACAACCCCATTGTTCCCATCTCCCTACTGTGATGTTTTTTTTCACATGCTCATCAACTCCATCCATTGCAACACCTCCCCCCCTTGAAAAAAATCATATCCTGTCTATTAATCATTGCCTGTGTTACAAATAAGAACAGAAAAGCCTTGGAAACTCTCCATAGGTCAGAAAACATCTGGGGAGAGAGTCAATCCGAGTCGATACTTCAGGATGCTGACCTATCGACAGCACAGAGAGTCTATTACAAGTGTTAAAATATTTGATCAGTTCTTTCCCCACGTTACCAACAAGAGAAATAAACAAGCCTCAAGATTCAGCTCAATTGTAACACCAACATGAGGTTCACCAAAGGCATAGGAAAAGGGGTCTTCAAAAGTAGGGACACAGACAGAAGAGGGAACAGAGGCTGCAAATCTGGATCAATAACACAGAAAATGCTGCAACAGCTACGTTATGCTCCAGTATTCATGGAAAGTCTGGAAACTTCAGGTTAGATTGGCTGTAAGCAACTGATGCGGTGAGAGTTAGATTGCTCTATCATTTGTTACTAAACAATGGTTAATATTGTTGTTGTTCAGTTCTGGCAGCAAGCTTGCCGTTTCTTTAACAAACAAGAAAAAAATATGCAGATACTGGAGATCCGAGCAACACACACAAAAATGCTTGAGGAACTCCATAGGCCAGGCAGACTCTATGGATAAAGATACAGTCGATGTTTTGGGCCAAGACCCTTCAGCAGGTCTAGAGGTAGATACATGGGGGAGGAGAGACGGGTGATAGGTGAAACCGGGAGAGGAAAGATGAAGTAAAGAGCTGGGAAGTTGATTGATGAAAGAGATACAGGACTGAAGGGGAAGTCTGAAAGAAGCCCATGGAAGAAAGAAAAGGAGGGAGGAGCACCAGAGAGAAGTGATGAGGAGATAAGGTGAGGGAGTGAATAGAGGAGGAGGGGATTACTGGAAGTTAGAGAAATTGATGTTCATACCATCAATTTGGAGGCTACCCAAATGGAATACAACATTTTTGTCTGTTTTTCACAAGGCCAAGTTGCTAGTTTGATGCTCAACACAGCACAGATGGAAAGCATGCAATGAGCTGGCCAGATTCGAACTTGGAATCATTTGCCTCAGAGTCCACGTATTTCCACATAAATAACTCCAGCAACTAAATTTTATATACAGTGCCTATTAAAAGTATACCCCTCCCTCCCCCTTTGGAAGTTTTCATGCTTTATTGTTTCACAACATTGAATCACAGTGGATTAAAACTGGCTTTTCTGACAACGATCAACAGAAAAGACTCTTTCGTGTCAAAGTGACAACAGATTTCTACAAATTGGTCTAAATTTATTACAATTATTAATCATAAAATAATTGATTGCTTAATTACTCACCTCCTTCAAATCAGTATTTAGTTGATGTATCTTTGGCAGCGATTACAGCCTCAGGTCTGTGTGGATATGTCTCTATCAGATTTACACTTTTGAACGCTGCAAGTTTCCCCCACTCTTCTATACAAAAGTGTTCAAGCACTGTCAGATTGCAGGGGATTGTGAATGAACAGTGCTTTTCAAGTCCAGCCACAAATTCTCAACTGTATTGAAGTCTGGACTCTGACTTGGCCACTACAGGACAATAATTTCATTGCTTTTGAACTATTCCTGTGTAGATTTGGCTTTATGCTTGGGATAATTGTCTTACTGGAAGACAAATCTTCTCCCATGTTGCATTTCTCTTGCAGACAGCATCAGGTTTTCCTCCAGGTTTTTCCCCATATTTTAGAACATTCATTTTACCCTCCACCTTCACAAGCCTTCTAGGGCCTGCTGCAGTGAAGCATGCCCACAGCATGGTGCAGCCACCACCATGTGTCATGATAAGGACAGTGTGTTTTGAAGACGTACAGTGTCTGGCTTATGGCAAACAAAGCATTTTTCTGATGGCAAAAAAAAGCTCAATTTTGGTTTCATCAGACCATAGAACCTTCGTCCAGCTGACTTCAGAGTCTCCTACATGTCTTCCGGCAAACTCTAGCCAAGATTTCATGTGAGTGTTTTTCACAGTTGCTTTCTCTTTGCCACTCTCACATAAAGCTGTGACTGGTGAAGCACCCGGGCAATAGTTGTTATATGCACAGTCTCTCCCATCTCAGCCACTAAAGCTTGTAACTCCTCCAGAGTTGTCATAGGTCTCTTGGTGGCCTCCCCCACTAGTCCCTTTCTTGCACAGTCACTCAGTTTTTGAAGACGGCCTGCTCTAGGCAGATTTACAGCTGTGCCATATTCTTTCCATTTCTTGATGATTGACTTAACTGCAGTCCAAGGGATATTCAGTGACTTGGAAATTTTCTTGTATCCATCTCCTGACTTGTGCTTTTCAGTAACCTTTCTGCAGAGTTGCCTGGAGTGTTCTTTTACTTGCTGTAGGTTTTGCCAGGATACTGACTCACCTGCCGTTGGACCTTCTAGACATAGGTGTGTTTTTACTACAATCAATTGAAACACCTTGACTGCACACAGGTGTATATATAGCTAGGACCCCTTATCTAATTGTATGACTTTTAAAACCAATTGGCTGCACCTGTGATGACTTGGTGTGTCATATTAAAGGGAGTGTATACTTATACAATCAATTATTTTGTGTTTTATATTTGTAATTAATTTAGATCACTTTGAAGAGATCTGTTTTCATTTTGACAAAAAGAGTATTTTTCTGTTGATCAGTGTCAAAAAAGCCAAATTAAATCAACTGTTATTCAATATTATTAAACAATAAAACATGAAAACTTCCAAGGGAGGGGAGTGAATACTTTTTATATGCCCTGTATGTATATAACACTGTGCAAAAGTCTTAGGAATATGTAAAGGTTTATGTAAAGTGAAGATGCTTTGAAAAATCATGAAACAAGAAATTTCTAAATATCAAAAAATTTAAAATAAAATGCAGTTAACAGTACAAAACTGAATTGAATCTCTTAGGTACACTGTTGTGCAATTTTATAAGGAAATCAGCTGGTAGTTTGTTCCAGGCATCTTGGAGAACTTGCTACAGTTCTTCTACAGACTTTGGCTGTGTTGCTTGCTTCTGTCACTCCACATAATCCCAGACAGCCTCGACGATGTTGAGATCAGGGCTCTGTGGAGGCCACACCATCTGAAACTATATAAAGATCTAGAGTGCCTAAGACTTTTGCATGGTACTGTATATGGAAAGTTTGTACAACCAGCAAGAAGAAACTCAAAGCTGTCAAGTTAAACTGAGTTTTAACCAAAATTATTAAAATTAAGCCAGACAACACTAAGTAAGGGTAAATGCAAGCAGGCATTTCCCACTGAGGCTGGGTGAGATTGGAACTAAAATCATTGGTTAAGGGTGAAAGGTGAAATATTTGAGAGGAACATGAGGGAGAACCTCTTCACTCAGAGGGTGGAGCGAGTGCAAAATGAGCTGCCTACGGAAGTGGTTGATGCGGGTCCAATTGCAACATTTAGGAGATGTTTGGATAAGTTTGTGGATGGGAGAGGTATAAAGGACCATGGTCCATATGCAGGTTGTAAAAATAATTTGCCACAGCTAAACTATGAAGTAATTTAAGCCACCGTGTGGATGGATGGAATTTGAGATGCAGGTCCAATCAGCTGGATAGTAACTTATGACGTTTACTGTGTACAAAACTAAGGAAAGAGTGATAAGATTACAAATCAGTGGAAACTATCACAGGACTGTAAGTAATTGTAATAATCATTACCATCTAATAGTGACAGGTTAATCTTTGGACAGATTATAACATAGTTGCTAATCAGTTCTAATTACTTCCAGTAAATAGTCTTTGGCCTGAAGTATTATCACAGTTTCTCTCCCCACAGATGCTGCCTTACATGCTGAATATTTCCAATATTTTCTGTTTCAATTCCAGCATCTGTAATATTTTTCTCTTGGATTCTGAATATCGTTGTTTGGTTATAAATGCAAAACACCAGAGCACAGAGAAATAGAAGAAAGAAGCTTACAAAGCACAGCGCTGTTGCAGTGGCAATGAACCAGGTTCAATTTTGGTGATGTTTGTAAGGAGCTTCTACATTTTCCTCATGACTGTGTGGGTTTCCTCTGGGTGCTCCAGTTCCTCCCACCTCCCAAAGATTGTAGGTTAGTAGGTTAACTGGTCACATGGGTGTAATTGGGTAGCATGGGTTAATTAGGCCAGAAGAGCCTGTTACTGTGCTGTATCTCTATATAGGATTTTTCACTACATCAGACATCTTAAATACTTCAGACTTACTCATCACCCATGAGGTAAAAAAAAAGGAAGCCAATATGCATTTAACAACCTCAACATCATCAGCAATGTGATCATCTATAAAACTAGTTTTATAGTGATAATTGGCTGAAGGAAAGAGATTGACTGGAAATTTCATTCTCAGCAGTCCAAAAACATGAACCAGAAGCTATGTTAAAAATATGCAAAGCAAGAAATATATCAACAAATATTTTCATAATTACAGCAAACTTCATTGTTGGCTCATGAAATGCATGGTTTAGATCAAGTGTTCCAGATCCATTCCCATGATGATAGAATTAGTTGGAAAAGATTAAAATTTTGTCCCCATGGTTCAGATGGGTCTTAGATATAAACCAGGTGAGAAGGATTTTATTTTCATGCTTCACCAGTGAAGGAAATCACTTGTCCAAAATTTCCAGTTCAGAATAGATCATGCAATTTTCCGAAGTAGAACAGATTACTAACCCCCAAAGGGAGATTGCTGACATTTCCCAAGCAGTGTACACACAAGGCACAGCGATGTAGCTTTTAGAGCTTTGTCTTTGTAGCTCCAGTGACCTCTGTTCTGTCTCTGTGGAGTTTGCATGTTCTCCCTGTGACCAGGTGCTCTGGTTTCCTCACACATCTGGTAATCATGCAGGTTGCAAGTTAATTCACTACTGTAAACTACTTTTCATGTGGGTGGCTGGGTATGTTGTAGAATCTGGAATCTTATCTATTTAATACTGTTTTTCTATTACTGTCTTGTTTTTATCAATCGCTTTATTTAATTGCCTGAGAGGAAGCCAAACAGAGTTTCATTGTATCTATGTATAATGACAATAAAGATCATTCATTCATTCAAAATCACTTGAATGTAGGGAGAATAAATTAGGTGAGTACAAATGGTTTTTTAATGTTCAGTATGAATTCAATGGGCTGAAAGGACTATTTCTATGCTGTATTATTCTGTGACATCTGTGAAACTGATCAGTGCATTTTTTGGATTCAAATTCTGTTGCATTTTTAATTATTCGTCGTGGGTATCCCTCAAGGTCGAGGATGATGGTCTTCGTTCCATGAACACAGAGTGAAGACACTTGTGTGTGTATTTGTTTAATGTGTTCTTGATGTTGCGCGATACTTCACAAATTAACCAACTGATTCCAATTGCATGGAAACCATGATGATTGGAGCTGATGGATTTGGTGTAGCCTTCATCTGCCTTCACTGCCATTGAGTTTGAAGTAACTTCGTCCGCCTGTTCCACCGTTGAGGTCTTGGTTGGATTGTTCTTTGTCAGGGACCTCACCCTCGACCTCACCGCCATGGGTGACCCTACCAGGAGCATAGCTCCAGACGGCATCGTTCTCGGGATCTCAGGACCACACAAGCTGACAATCCACGGAGAAGTTTTAGTTACCACATTTACATCAAAACATACAGTGAAATGCATAATTTGCATTAACAGTCAACACAATCTAAAGATGCATAGGGTCAGCCAGCAAGTGTCACCACACATCTCAGCGGCACAACAAGAAGCAACAGAACAGCAATAGGAAAAGCCCTATTCCTCCCTCCCACCCACATACAGAGACCTGGAGCCCCATTTGAGGCCAGCTCCGGCCTCCAGCCTCCAGTGGACTCATAGACCCAGACATCAGGCTTTTGCTTCCAAGTGGACTTGTGAATCCACAGACATTGGGTTTTGACTCTCCCATTAGTCTCGCAGATTCACAGAGTTGGGCTTTCACTTCTCCAGTGGACTCGCGGCTTCACGGACGTTGGGGTCTGACTTCCCCAGTGGACTCATAGACTTAGCTCCAGCCAACAGGCCTCTGGACTTCTGCTCAAACTTCTGACACTGATCTTCAGTATCGACACCAGGACTCACTGACAGTGGTGAAAGGATGAGGGCCCCAAACTCCGAACTCTCTGATGACCAGGATCTCAGACACTAGGCCCTGCATGTTGGACTCTCCGATGACGAGACCAATGTAAAAGAAACTGGAACGAAAGGTGGCTTCTTTCTGTGTCTGGACAATTCTAAAATCATTAATAACCTACAAAATGTTTCCATCACAGAAATAAATAATTCCTGTCTAAATCCTACACACAAGTTTCTACCCATCTTCATCTCAACAATCAGTGTAACCTTCCACTCTTTTCTACCTGAAGTACATAGTTTCCCTTAACTACTCTATATAGCATCACATTCCAGATTCAACACATTCTCCAATCACAAATGTAGGTCTGACCAACACTATTATTCTTTAGCAGAAGCCTCTGTCAAGTCACCTTTTCTACCTTCTAGAGGAAAGAGCTCCAGCCTGTTCAGCTTTTGTGAGAGTGCTAACCATTTAGCTCAGTCTATTTTATTTAATTATTCCTTTGTGGGCTTGACAGACAAATAGTCACATATTTCAGAAAATCAGTATAATTTTATTTCAACGGCTTACAAAAGTCTAACTGTGAACTAGCCTCATTAAAAGTACCTGGAAGACAACAAACTGTATGAGCCCAGCGACCCTCCTCCCACTCTCTGACAGCATGCCAGGGAAAATCACCGTCAATCCTCATTATGATCAAACGGGAAGGTCACGCTAATTAAGAACAAGCAGGGGATTAAAGTGATCCTGTGAGGTCTAAGAAAAGCAGTACAAAACAGAATAACTGTGCCTGCTGATTAAATAGGCTGCATGGAAGAAAACAGGTAAAATAGAAATGTACATTTCCAATTGATCCTCATCATGCATTTTCATGAGAATTCCTGGTGTGTCTTCCCTAGTAATCTTGATAGACATTAATGAATAGGAACATGCTTTACAAACCCTACAATTTGATTTGCTTGTTTATTTTTTTTATTTACATAATTTTAATTCATAAAGCGGTGCGAATTGCAAATTTATAATGAGGGTGTAAAATTATGCTTACCCTGTACAAGTTAAGTCACTAAAGCAGAAATGACATAACTTCTTCAACATTACTCTAGGTAAAGGTACGTAATTTAAAAAGGAGCAATTTCACTGTCTCAGATCACAATTTATTGAATTAGTTCTAACAATGCTTCACGTTGTGTCTTCACTTTGAAACTAAAGTCCAGTCAATAATATAGAGCTGTACAATTCTAGCTTCAGGAAAAGCCCTGTGTAAAACTTTTATCCTTTGTTTTGGCATTAATTAGCAAATTAATTACAAAGACTGCCTATTGGCTGGCCTCAAGGGCTGCTCTTAGAAACCTACATTCCTCCACCCACACAACAACCTTCCAGGCTTAGACCCCATCTCATTTCATTGAGGATTTGACTTTTGAATGGATATGCTTGCTTTTATCACTCCGATGTTTATCACAAATATTTAACCATGTCAATCTGGCTTTGCCTCTCATCTGGTTATAACATGTGGCTCTGAATGCGCAATTGAAATAAGACCAAACATACACCTTTTCCCTTTCATTATTCACGCACTCGCACTGCGAGAGCCCTTCCAAAGTAGGTAATTGGCAGTCAAGTTCTTGTGAACAAGCTTGTGGCCTGGAAGACGCTGTGTGAGCACAAGCTGCTTTTGCATCCTTTTGAATCATTTACTTTGGCGGCAGTGATTGGTAAGGACCCCGGAAAGAATTTCCTCCTTTCCTTCAATTAGTGCCAAGTTCCCTAATATTCACCCCTACGCAGTCTCATCTCCTCTACCACATCCTAATTTGCAGCAGTTCCTCAGAAGTGTACCAGCGTAGCACATCTCAATGCGAAATATGTAAACTGAATACTAGATATCCTGAGAGGGTCTCCAGTATTCAATAAAGTCTCTATGAGGAGGAATTTCGTTAGCCAGAGGGTGGTGAATCTGTGGAATTCAATACCACAGACAACTGTGGAGGCCAAGTCATTGGGTATATTTCAAATGAAGGTTGATAGGTTCTTGATTAGTAAGGTTGTCAAACGTTATGGGGAGAGGGCAGGAGAATGGGCAGTGACATAGCGGTTAGCATAACGCTATTATAGCTTGGGGCATTCCAGAGTTTGGAGTTCAACTCCCACGCTATTCTGTAAGGAGTCTCTGTTATTCCCCCCTCTACTCCGCTCTGTATGTCCTTCCTGTACTCCCTCTGGGTTTTCTCCAGGTCCTCCGGTTTCCTTCCACAGTCCGAAGATGTACCGGGTAGGTTAACCCTAACCGAGATTAGGTTAGAGTTAAATCGGGGTTGTCGGGGTTTGCTAGGATGGCGTGGCTTGAAGGGCTGGAAGTCAAGCCAAGTCAAGTTTATTTAACTGTATTCATGTATATGATAAGATAGGTGGTGTTGTGGATAACGAAGTAGGTTCTCAAAGCTTGCAGAGAGATTTAAGCCAGTTAGACGAGTGGACTGAAAGATGGCAGATGGAGTTTAATGCTGATAAGTGTGAGGTGCTACATTTTGGTAGAACTAATCAAAATAGGACATACATGGGAAATGGTAGGGCATTGAGGAATGCGGTAGAACAGAGTGATCTAGGAATAATGGTGCATAGTTCCCTGAAGGTAGAATCTCATGTGGATAGGATGGTGAAGAAAGCTTTTGGTATGCTGGCCTTTATAAATCAGAGCATTGAGTATAGAAGTTGAGATGTAATGTTAGAATTATACAAGGCATTGGTGAGGCCAAATTTGGAGTATTGTGTACAGTGATGGTCACCGAATCACAGGAAAGATGTCAACAAAATAGAGAGAGTACAGAGGAGATTTACTAGAATGTTACCTGGGTTCCAGCACCTAAGTTACAGAGAAAGGTTGAACAAGTTAGGTCTTTATTCCTTGGAGCGTAGAAGGTTGAGGGGGGACTTGAGAGAGGTATTTAAAATTATGAGGGGAATAGACAGAGTTGACATGGATAGGCTTTTTCCATTGAGAGTAGGGGAGATTCAAACAAGAGGACACGAGTCGAGAGTTAAGGGGCAAAAGTTTAGGGGTAACTTGAGGGGGAACTTCTTTACTCAGAGAGTGGTAGCTGTGTGGAATGAGCTTCCAGTGGAAGTGGTAGAGGCAGGTTCGATTTTGTCATTTAAAAAAAGTTGGATAGGTATATGGACAGGAAAGGAATGGAGGAGTATGGGCTGAGTGCAGCTAGGTGGGACTAGGTGAGAGTAAGCGTTCGGCACGGACTAGAAGGGCCAAAATGGCCTGTTTCTGTGCTGTAATTGTTATATGGTTATATAATGCATATAGAAATGGGACAATGTTTCTCTGAACCAGGGTGTAAACCACAGTGATACAAATAACACACGTTACACATGATAAGTTATGAAGTTAAAGATAAAATCAACAGATGAATCATGCATAAATAACAAACTGAAGTGCATAAATTAAATACTGTGAGGTATGGAACAGATTAACCAATGATGCCTTGAACGCAAAGCAGCAGGGAGTTCAGAAGCCTTATGGCCTGAGGGAAGACTCCATTTCTCCGCTACTCTGCACTGTATTGCTTAATAAATGAGACTGAGAGGGATAATGGATCAGACACAATGGAATGGTGGCACAGATTTGATGGGCCAAATGGCCTAATTCTGCTCCTATGTTTTATGGTTTTATGACGCTACATATTACAATGTTGGGCTTAACAAAAGATAGGAGAAGATAACGCAATGTTTGGCTCATCTACTTTATTGTCGATTATATGACAAGAGTCAAAAGCAATCCCCAGATACCAATGCAAATTTCTAACCACTCACCCACAGCCACAAATTCAGGTAAATGACCTACCTGTCCCTATGTTTTTTTTAACAAATTTATCTCAGAACTTGAACAAGCATAATTAAAAACAATTCACTAGACTTCAATGGCTTGACACCTGGCTCATTTGATATCCCTCACCTGCAGCTAAAAATATCTTCTGCAACATTATAGACAGTAATTTGCCATTTTGTTAATGTCTTTCCACATCCTTTTAATGATAATAAAGCAGCTTTGCAAACTGAGTTATGTCACAGTCAGACCTTGGCTAAATGAAGCAGAAAATAAGCTGCTGGTAGAACTCAGTGGGTCAAGCGGCATCTGTTGAGGGAAAAGGATGGTCGATGTTTCAGGTCAGAACCCTGCATCGTCCTGAAGCAGTTTGTCTGTTGCTCCAGGTTACAGCATCTGAGGTCTCTTATGCCTCAGCTAAATTAATGTATTTGTTTCTTGTCAACACAAGTAACCCATGGTCACAACTATGAAGGAAACAATTAGTGAAAAATCCCTATGTATAGACCTGCTTAGCATAAATCTCAGTCTAATATTGCAGCTACCTCCTGCGCCTGAAAGACATTTTTGAAAGAACACCAACCGCCTAGACAGAGTGTGGAGCATGTTAACTCATCTCTTCTTCCTAACTGTATTCTCCATGCTTCAGATCATTGTCAAATTGAAATGTTGATGTTATATGTAGATTGATCTCTTCGATGATTTATCTTTTTAAGATGAAGTCAGAACAAGTCGAGAATCTGGAAACAAAATAACCAAAGCTATTGCAGAAATTAATCTGACAATGAAAAATATATAAGTTATGCAAGGTCTTGTCACTGGCACATAAATCATTTCATATCATAGTTTGTTTTTTTTTAATATTACTTTGTACTGGAAAGAAGTGATATTAAGGGTGAAAGGGTTTCAATTAGCTGCAATAAAAATTTCTCTCAAGATACCCACGTTTAATTGAGTACTAAATACCAGCCTTTTTAACAGAATGAAAATGGTGCAAACCAACTAGGTGTGCATTTGTAGGACAACATTAACATCAGTGCAAAGCCAGTTTGACTTCACATTAATTACCTTATGGTAATATAGTTTCAATTAGACGTATTATTATAAAGAAGGGATAAATACCCTCCAATAGTAAGTCTTTTTCCAATTCACTTTGGAGGTGGATTCAACTGCACTAAACTATCATCAAGGGAAAATAAAACTGGCTTTCAGTCATGTATAATTTAGTCTAAATAAGCTCTAATCTGTGAGGGGAGGTCAAATAGGTTTTGCTTGTTGAGGGCCTGTGTGATTTTTATATTCCATATTGAATTGAATGGTCCAAGTTGCCAAGGTATTAAGAGTGAACAAAATGGATTCAGAATGACTTAAGTGCCTGCCTATCATTGCTATCAACCTCTACTTTACTTGTCATCAATCCTATTCATTTGACATTTACTGTACTTCACTGATAGCCTGAGGACAACAGTTTAGCCCTAGGATATCTGGTTTGGAATTTCTAAGATGAGCTAAACATTCTCTGACAATATCAGAAAAATGTCAATCAAATTACCTCATTCTAAATCTATAACAGCTAAATATGGCTAATCTAACTGGTGAGTGCTTACAGTCAAAATACATAATTACAACTGCATTATAGTAAAAAGTGTTTAAAGCAATACCTAAATAAAATTAAAATAACCTATCACCCAAATATGGTACTTTGATCAACACTGGGGCTTACCAATATGAACACAATACTGTCTTACAATAGATTTACAAGATCCTATCTTCCTGAAACTTGCTGTGACTGAATAATTGGTACAGTTGTTTTTCATTGTCCTGACAAAACACAAATGTAGCAAATTCAGTCTTGTGGTGAACACAACACTTCACAGTTCAGTAAGCGGGGTTCAATCCCTGCCACTGCCCATTAGGAATTTGTAGGTTCTCCCTGCGACTACGTGGGTTTCCCCCAGGCGCTCAGGGTTCCTCCCACAGTCCAAAGACATACCGGTTGGTTGGTTAATTGGTCACTGTAAATTGTCCCATGGTTAGGCTAGGACGAAATCAAGGGATTGTTGGGTGGAAAATCTCGAAGGGCTAGAAGAGCCTGTTCCACGCAGTATCTCAATGAATGAATAAATAAATATTATAAATGGCTGTGCACAGCAACATAACATTCAATTTAACCCTTCCGCTTTGCACTAGAAATGAAAAGAGGCTGATATTCAGCCCCATCCTCCACACTAATGAGTGACAATGCACAATCACAAGAGGCCTCAACACCTTAGGTGTGAACATTAATGCTTGCAATTTAGTATAGTCCTTATCCAAAAATGATAGTAAGGTTAGAGCCTCCACACACTCATCAATGGCAGCCCAGAAGGCCGGGGTTCTTCCATCTCGGAACACAGCAGAGCCATTCATGGCTAATAAAACTAGCTCTATTACTATAACTTTACAGACACAGGTGATAACACCATTTGAATTGTATTCTCCTACAAATCACACCAGTGGCTTTTAATTCCTCACCCTGAGAGGCCAACGTGACCAAAACACTTTCTGTCACAGGCAGTAAAATCAGAGGGATCTCTCACTCATTCCAACTTATAATGAAATAGAATTAGAAGTTCCAGTAATTTGTCTTCTCTCCCCCTTCCCTCTTACATTCCCTTTTCTGGCTCCTCTCTACCTCATCTCTTCTCCTCGCCTGCTTATTGCCTCCCTCTAGTGCCCCTCCTCTTCCTGTTTCTCCTATGGTCCTGTCTCTTATCCTATCAGATTCCTTCTTTTTCAGCTCCTTACCTTTTCCAGCTATCATCTCCCAGCTTCTTACTTCATCACCCTTCCCCTACCCACCTGCCTCTCCACTCATCTTACTTCACCTATCATCTTCTAGCTTGTACTCCTTCCCCTTCCCCTACCTTCTTATTCGGGCTTTTTCCCCCTTCCTTCCAGACCTGATGAAGGGTCTTGGCCCAAAACATTGACTATCCCTTTCTGTGGATGCTGCCTGTCCTGCTGAGTGCCTCCAGCATTTTGTGTTTCCGGCATCTGCAGAATCTCTTGTGCTAATGAAATAGAAAGCTATGATGGATCATATATCATATCAATGGGTCACAGTGGAGTGTCTGAGGTCTATATGTACTTCTATTCTCAACCTGTGTACTTTAAACCACAGTTAGTTTGAAAATAGGCCACTATTAATAAGGAAGCTAATTTCATCTGAAATATAATTAGAATCATTACACCTCATAATGCTATTAAAATTAATTTTAAAAGATTGATATTTATGCTAGTGGAAGTACACAATATTACATTGCCATCATTGCGTGCCATGTTGTATGACACAGACGATCATGGTTATGACCATGATTGTTCTAGGCAAATTTTTTCTACAGGAGTGGTTTGCCATTGCCTTCTGGGCAGTGTCTTTACAAGATGGGTAAACCCAGCCATTATCAATTCTCTTCAGAGATTGTCTGCCTGGCATCAGTGGTCGTGCAGCCAGGACTTGTGATATGCACCATCTGCTCATACGACCATCCACCACCTGCTCCCATGGCTTCACTTGATCCTGATCAGGAGGGTGGGGAGTGGGCAAAGCAGGTGCTACACCTTGCCCAACGGTGACCTGCAGGCTAGTAGAGGGAAGGAGCGCCTTACACCTCCTTTGGTAGAGACGAATCTCCGCCCCACCATCCGACTACAAAACTACAGAGTTTGTTAAATGAGTCCTGATGAAGGGTCTCAGCCCGAAACATTGACTGCTCATTTCAGCGGATGCTGCCTGACCTGCTGAGTTCCTCCAGCTTGTTTGTACGGATTGTTAAATAAGTCTACTTATGATATTTCAAACTCTACCCACACCGAGGTTCTAGGGTATCACTTTTTTTATTTTATGGATACAGCACAGTAACAGGCCTAACCGGCCCAATGAGCCCACACTGCCCAATAACACCC
The DNA here is from genome assembly GCF_030144855.1 of Hypanus sabinus. Classification (NCBI taxonomy): domain Eukaryota; kingdom Metazoa; phylum Chordata; class Chondrichthyes; order Myliobatiformes; family Dasyatidae; genus Hypanus; species Hypanus sabinus. Next base: position 23,574,738 of record NC_082716.1, on the reverse strand, counting down.
TCGTGACGATTAACTTATTAGCCTGTACATCTTTGGAATGGGGTAAATGGAACCCACGTGGTCAACAGGAGAACATACAAACTCCTTACAGACAATAGCAGGAATTGAACCTGGGTCTCTGTTCCTGTAATAATGTTATGGTAACCGCTATGTTACCATGCCACCCAGTTTTGTTGCCTTTGTTTCAAGGCCCCCTACCCGTCCCTCCGTCCCACCAATTCTATTTTCTTATTGTTGGTAACTTTGTTGCTTAGAATGCCAGTAACCACGGTGCCAGCCCGCTCCGGTCCCTTGGCGCCTCTTCAACCATATGTTCACTGTGTATGTACTCAGTCCACAATTCTCTTGTGTTTTCCCCTCCACATCCCCCACCCCCTCAAGCCGTTGCTGCCATGGTTGCAATCCTCCCCCATCCTCTCTCTCTCTTCCCTCCAACTACATTCCCCCCACCCACCATCCCACCATTCCCACTGCCCCTCCCCTGCCCATCCACTCTCCCTCCCGTCTCCTGCACCGGTGGTGCTCATTCAACGCCTGTGCACTCCTCTGCAGACCGCCCTAACGTCCAGAATGATGTCATCTTTTCCAGAAAGTGGCCAAGCAAGAAGAAAGTTATGAAATCATATGTCAGTGTAAAGATGGAAATTCACTGATACTGAATTTTGGCAGAACACTACACCATATGGTTTGCAGTGTTTGGCAGAGGTACTCACTGATAAGCACTGACATTCTCTTTTAAACTTGCCGAAGTGCAGCAACAGATTAAAGTATAAAATTATATTAGTCGTTGTTATCCAAGTGACAGCAGCACTGAAATACACAGGACCAAACTGAAGTGATGGAGATTAAGGTAAACGTGTCTATTAAGAAAAATGGACCTCATCCAGATTGGCATGCAGCCACACAAGCTCCCACTCAGCACATCCAATAAGCAGCTATCAACAATGGTTAGTGGCTCATGTATTCTACTGGAATGGAAATAGTGGTGAAATAGGTCCAACACAAGATTAAAATGTGTCAAATTTAACTGGTTTTTAATCGTGATAGGGAGAAATACAGACATCTAAATATAAATGTGCACTAACAGCAGATGGATACCTGCACCTCTGTTTTCTTCACCAATGACAGAGTATAATGGCAAATTGATATTAATCTCTGTCTGTTTTCTCTGCATCTGGATTAGCTAAACTGGTTCTGTGTGCATATAATTTTTCATGAGCTGTGACTAACCTAAAATAATTATGCATTTTTGTAACTACATCTAATGACTTAATACTTTCTTGAGTCATCACCTTCAAGAACCAAAGCTCTGCTTTATTTTGAAGAGAAGAAACTTTTTTAAAATGTCCGTCTTTGAAAAGTGGCTTTAATCAAGTATAATACCCCAAGATCTATATTTTTTTAAAAAAAACATGAGGTGGGGCTTTGGGGTTCTAATATTTTCTGTCATTCATTCTGTTTTTTCAGTTTCGTGGATGTCTGCGGAGAGTAAGAATTTCAGGTTGTATTCTGTATATTAAATTGAGCCATTGAATCATTGAAATATAATGGCCCATGAATAAATCAGCCTACCATCTTTTATGGTCTTAGATATGCTCTTGATCAGTAAGAGTGTCAATGGTTACAGAGAGAAAGAGGGGAATGGGCTTGAATGGGAAAACAAATCAACCATGATTGAATGGTGGAGTAGACCCAATGGGCTGAATGGCCTACTTCTGCTCCTATGTCTTATGGTTTTGCCTCTCCAAAACTATGGCCCTGTCTTGAGAGGTGGATACGGGTAAGGTTGGCAAAGAGGGGTCTGGTGACGCTGTATTGGCCAATTCCCTGTACCCTGGAGTCAACAGATTGATGCATTGATGAACTCCAATCATACCATCGACTTCAGAGAGTGATGGAAACAGTGGGTCATTGATGTCTTATACTGCACTTAGGAGCTAAGGGCCCAAATAAGTAAGTCTTATAGTAATGGATTAAAGTCAGCAGAATTTCTGAAGTGTGCTCATGTACTGTTAAGTAAGTTCAGAAGTGATCTTTCCTCCACTTCCTTATGCATTGTTACATACACTTCTCCAATGTAATAACCAAATTCACTTACTTGCAATGTATTCCTGCTGTTACAAACACTAAAAATGTTGCGCCTTGTTGAATGAACTGAAATTTTAATGACATGCTGATCCAGAATTGCCACCTAACTGTTATTCTGTCAAATGAATCTCGGGGCAGTATATGGTGACATATATGGACATTAATAATAAACTTACCTTGAACTTGAACTTCGGCCCTAAAGTTCAATATGTATGGATTGTCTTCCTCGAAAATAATTATTTCCAACATTATGTATTTTTAAGATAACCCAAATAAATTTGAAAGTTTATGACATTTCAGTTCTGCCTTAATCACACATGTACAGTATGTTCGAATTTTAATCTTGCTGTCTGTAGATATTTAGAAGAGGTGTTAAGCTTTGTAGAATCATAGCACCAGAACAACTAGCCTACGCTGACCATTACAACCAGCCTGCTAGCCCAGTTGCCCATGTTCCGCCTTAACCCGCCAAGACCCTCCTCTCCATGTACCTATCCAAAAGCCTCTTAAATATTGTAATGTACCTGCCTCCACACACTTCTCACTGCCCTCTGTGTCAAGAATTTACCTCTCAGTTCTCTTTTAAATCTTTCCCTTTTTATCTTGAGTCTGTGCCCTTTAATTTCAGATTTCCCAGCCCTGAGGAAAGGACAATGATCATCCACTTGCTTTTAGCTTCTGACTTTGCTGTAAGGAAACCCCACGATGCCTATAGTTCCTGCACCCACTTGACGACATCGCACCTGCAGGATGTCAGGAGTCCCATCTGGTTTCAGGGAATGGAGAAGCCAGGCTGCAGAGTGTGTTAGATCTTTGCAGTCAGCTTTCTTCAAGGTCAGTGACAAGCGCTGGTAATTTGTCACTGACTGGAGAAACTGACCCAAAGCATTTATACTATGCAGTACCTCGAAGTGCGTGACTCTATATTAATTTGCGACCAGTAGCATCTTAATCAATCTCTGTTCTGCCACTGCGAAGCATTACAAGGCAATGTTGGCATCTGCTTGTGGGACACAGATTTTTCAAAGGTTAAAAACCTTCAGTAAATAAAGGTAAGTAGTAATGTCTGTTCTCTTCAGAATCTTCTGTGAATCAGAATGTTATAAATGCACAGATTTGCACAGTTGGAAACTGTTTACTCATTTTTTAGTATTCCATTTTAACTTGGCTCACCAGGAAAACACTATCCAGCTGTTGTGTGATGGTCCCATAATGGGCTCATGAATGCACGTACGGTGTTATCAGGATTTTTAAAAAGGATATTATAGGAAGAATTATCTTACTGTAAGCAACTATTGACACGAGTCAATCAATCATAGTGATGGAGAAAATGGAGTCAAAGATACAGCTTGGGTCTGGAAAAATGCACAGATTCATGCAGTTCAAAATTGAAGAGAGCAACATTGGTAAGAGAATTTTGTAATGGACGAAGTGGTGGGTAGGCAGTAAGGATAAGGTGGGTCTGAGTTTAATGGCAATTGCAAGATTAATATTCTTTGTTCTATAAAGAGAATAAACAAACTGACACAACATGAGTATTAGGGGAATAGTACTAAGCATTTTTCATGATACTATCAATAAATCAATTACATTGGAGAAGTGGAAATTACAGGAAATATTCTGCATGGATTTAGAGAGAGAAGTTAATTTTTCATAAATTTGATGTTGCATTGTGGAGTGAAACTGGTTCTCCTTCATCTAAAATAATTTTCTTTTCTCTTAGATAAAAGCCAGCTTGAGTGTAAAATCCTTTGTATTTATGTTGGCTTTGCAGACACAGAAACACACACGTCCCAAGTAATTGGCAGCTTGCTGGTCAGTTTCACAGCAGATTTATGAAGTGAAAATAATCAAAAAAGTAAATATATTAAACTCATTGTTGATTGATTGCACCACGAACATTTCAAATAAACCACCATCTGATCAGCAAACCTTGTAAAGTCCCATCATTAACAATGACTACCTACATAGGGTATTACTGAGATCAAAGAGCATGTCAGTCTACACATTTACAGAACAGTGAAATTAGAACTGGTGCAGGAGAAAGTAGGAGCACAAGTCGGCATTTTACCCTTTTATACCTTGATGCCTTCGTGGCTTGGCTGTAACCTTCCCTATGTATCACTTAATAGCTTATGAATCAGAATTAGAGTCAGATTTATTATCATTATCTTAGATTAAGTGAAATTTATTGATTTGCAGCAGCAGTACAGTGTAAAGACATAAAATTACTATAAAATACAGAAATAAATAACTAGCTTAAATAAGTGAATAATGAGGTAGTGTTTACAGGTATATGGACCCTTCCAAACACTGGGGAGGGGAATAAGATCTTCATGAGGAGCTGCCTCGTGAAGATGACCTCTGTGGTACATGAGATGGAGCCAGCTGTGCCTGAGTCTGCAACCTCTTACAATCCTGTGCCCTGGAACCTCCATACCAGGCTATGGTATCACCAGTCAGAACGCTCTCCACTGTGCAGCTAGAGAAATTTGGAAGAGTTTTTGGATGACTAATTTTAAAGCTCAGATTAAAATTTGTCACATGGCTTGGCATTAAATGACAATTGAAAAAAAGAATTCCAGAATCCCACCTCTGCATTCATGTTTCCTCACATCATTCCTTAAAGGCCAGCTCTAACTTGCTGTTCTACTTGTGTATTTTCCTGCACTACTCAGCCAAAGCAAAGAACCCATCTTGCACTCAACATCAGTGAGACCAAGCAATTGGTAGTGAACTTCAGGAAGGGGAAGTCGGGAGAACACACCAGTCCTCATTGAGGGATCAACAGTGGAAAGAGTGAGCAGATTCAGGTTCCAGAGTGTCAAACATCTTGGAGGATCTATCTTAGACCCAACACATGGATGCAATCACAAAGAAGACACACCAGTGGCTCTACTTCATTCGGAGTTTGAGGAGAATTGATATGTCCCCAAAGACTCTAGAAACGTCTTACATATATAACATGGAGAGCATTCTGACAGGCTGTGTCATCGCCTGGTGTGGAGGCTCCAATGACCAGATTGAATGGAGCTGCAAAGGGTTTGTGGGCTCAGCAAGTTCAATCATGGGCACAAGCCTCCCTACCATTGAAAGGTTCTTCAAAAGACAGTGCCAAAGAAGGTGGCATCCATCATTAAGGACCTTAATCATCTGGGCCATGCCCTCTTCTCTTGTCTACCATGAGAGAGAAGGTATAGGAGCCTGAAGATGCATACTCAAGGATTTACCCTTCTCCTCCGCCATCAGATTTCCAAGTAGTCCATGAATTTATGAACGCTACCTCACTATTTCCACTGTTTCGCTATTTTATGTTTTATTGTAACTTATAGTATTTCTTATGTCTTACACTGTACTGGTTCCACAAAACAGCACATTTCATAACAGCTGAAGATCCCACTGTACATCAATGCTTGTAGTAGTCTTGCCATTTAGTATATATTTCCCTCTTCCATCTGACTTCCCATTGTACAATGCTTCCCACTTATTTGAATTAAATTCCAGCTCCCATTTCTCTACCCATCATTTCAAGTGTATTCTGCTGAATCCTTAGACAATTTTTCTCAATCAATTCTCCATCAACTTTCATGTCATCCGCAAACTTAATAATCAGCCCTACCTACATTTTCAATGAAATCATTAATAGTCTGATAAACAAGAGCCCTAACCTGCTGCTCACAGTCAGAATAACACTCCTCCATCATTACCCTCTGTCTTCTAAGGCCAAGCCAATTGCGAATCCCACCTACAAAGTCTCCATTGATCCCATGTGCCTTAATCTTCTGGATCCTACAAAATCCTACCTTGGCGGTTCACCGTGGCGTGGGAGTGACACTGGCCAAGCATCAGCAAAGTACGGTGGAGATTCGTTCTCTGGCAGGTCTAACTTAACGGTGAAGGTGATGTTCCATCGGTATACTACTAAACTAGATCTAGTAGTAGGATTGTGGCTGGCTAAGTGAAGGAAGTAAGCATGCCTTGGCTACTTTGTAGGTTATGCCTCTTCAGGCAAAGGCTGCCCCCAACGAGGACCCAGCAGCAGAGCGTCTGATGGTGTCTGTGGCAGATGAATCCAGAAGGGTCAATGGTACAGCCACCTTGGTGGCATGCGGAGGAACCGGAGTGCTGGTCAACGGATGGCATCACCAGACTAGTTAGTTGTCACTGCGGGGCAGCTTCCTCATCCAGTAAGTCTGTTACACTCCTGTGTACCACTTAGCATCAGATTTGGAACCCCAGAGAGACAGTATGGTGGGGGCACAACACCATCTGTCTTATTACTGTGCAAGGTGTGCAGTCAACATCGAAATCGATGGACAGCCAAAGAAGAATCTTCTGGATCAGCCTACCATGAAAGACACGTTCACTGAATCTACCTCCCTGTCAACACCTCAAAACTCTCAATCAAGTTTCCTCCCCCATACAATTTTTCCAGATGCAAGTGTATTCTATCCCTTAGAATATTCTCCAATAATTTCCTTATGGCTGATGTAAAAACTCACCGGACTATAACTCCTTGGTTTGCCCTTTTTCTCTTCTTTAAAAAGAGGAACAACGTCAGTTATTCTCCAATTCCCTGGGACTGAAACTGATACAAAGATTGCTATCAAAGCCCCAGCAGTCTCCTCTCTAAACAACCTAGGATAGATCCCATCAGATCCTGGGGACTTATCTACATTAATGTTCCTCACGAGCCCCAACACCTCCTTCTACTTGATGTCAACAATCCCTAGAATATCAGCATACTCTTCCCTGATCTCACTATTGTCCATGTCCACTCTGGTGAATCCTGATGTGATGTACACATTTAAAATCTTTCTTCAGCCACAAATCTCCTCCTCGTTACTCGACAGACAGACAGTCAGACATACTTTATTGATCCTGAGGGAAATTGGGTTTCGTTACAGTCGCACCAACCAAGCATAGTGTAGAAATACAGCAATATAAAACCATAAATAATTAAATAATAATAAGTAAATTATGCCAAGTGGAAATAAGTCTAGGACCAGCCTATTGGCTCAGGGTGTCTGACACTCCGAAGGAGGAGTTGTAAAGTTTGATGGCCACAGGCAGGAATGACTTCCTATGACACTCAGTGTTATATCTCGGTGGAATGAGTCTCTGGCTGAACGTACTCTTGTGCCTAACCAGTACATTATGGAGTGGATGGGAGACATTTTCCAAGATGGCAAGCAACTTGGACAGCATCCCCTTTTCAGACACCACCGTCAGAGAGTCCAGTTCCACCCCCACAACATCAGTGGCCTTACAAATGAGTTTGTTGATTCTGTTGGTGTCTGCTACCCTCAGCTTGCTACCCCAGCAGACAACAGCAAACATGATAGCACTGGCCACCACAGACTCATAGAACATCCTCAGCATCATCCAGCAGATGTTAAAGGACCTCAGTCTCCTCAGGAAGTAGAGATGGCTCTGACCCTTCTTGTAGACAGCCTCAGTGTTCTTTGACCAGTCCAGTTTATTGTCAATTTGTATCCCCATGGTGTAATCCTCCATCCTCCACCCTTGGATGGAAACAGGGGTCATCGATGCCTTAGCCCTCCTCAGGTCCACCACCAGCTCCTTAGTCTTTTTCACATTAAGCTGCAGATGATTCTGGTCTCACCTTGTGACAAAGTTTCCCACCGTAGCCCTGTACTCAGCCTCATCTCCCTTGCTGATGCATCCAACTATGGCAGAGTCATCAGAAAACTTCTGAAGCTGGCAAGACTCTGCGCAGAAGTTGAAGTCTGAGGTGTAGATGGTGAAGAGAAAGGGAGACAGGACAGTCCCCTGTGGAGCCCCAGTGCTGCTGACCACTCTGTCTGACACACAGTGTTGCAAGCGCACGTACTGTGATCTGCCAGTCAGGTAATCAATAATCCATGACACCAGGGAAGCATCCACCTGCATCACTGTCAGCTTCCCACCCAGCAGAGCAGGGCGGATGGTGTTGAACGCACTGGAGAAGTCAAAAAACATAACCCTCACAGTGCTCGCCGGCTTGTCCAGGTGGGCGTAGACACAGTTCAGCAGATAGATGATGGCATCCTCAACTCCTAGTTGGGGCTGGTAGGCGAACTGGAGGTCATCTAAGTGTGGCCTAACCGGAGCTGTTCTAGAACAAGTCTCTCCAGGGTCTTCATGATGTGGGAGGTCAATGCCACCAGACTTTAGTCATTGGAGCCACTGGGGTGCGGCTTCTTTGGTACAGGGATGAGGCAGGACATCTTCCACAGCACAGAAACCCTCTGGAGACTCAGGCTCAGGTCGAAGACATGGTGGAGTATGCCACATAGCTGGGGGGTACAGGCTTTGAGCACCCTGGGGCTGCCACCATCCGGGCCTGCAGCCTTGCTTGAGTGGAGACGTTTCAGCTGTCTTCTCACCTGCTCAGCTGTGAAGCCCACCGTGGTAGTTTCAGGTGGGGGAGGGGAGTAGTCATGAGAGCAGAGTGGAGGGCTGTGAGGAGGGGTAGGAGGGGAGAGTGGTGTATGTGTTGGTTGGGGGCTGACAACAGATGAATCATGTGGGGGATGGACAGGGACCACAGTGTCAAATCTGCTGAAGAACAAGTTAAGTTCATTGGTCCTGTCCACACTGCCTTCAGCTCCTCTGTTGCTAGTTTGCCGGAATCCAGTGATGGTCCTCATCCCACTCCAGACCTCTCTCATGTTGTTCTGCTGGAGTTTCCACTCAAGCTTCCTCCTATACTTGTCTTTAGCCTCCCTGATCTTGGCTTTCAGGTCCCTCTGTATTGTCCTCAGCTCCTCCCTATTTCCATCTTGAGTGGTCTTACACTCTCCCTAGTTACTCTCTTATTAGTAATGGATGTATAAAGAGCTCTGGGGTTCCCTTTAACTCTACTCCCCAAGGACATCTTAAAGCCCCTTTTAGCACTCCCGATTCTCTTCTGAAATAACCTCATACTATGTCAAATGAAAAGATATAATTCTTAACCTCATTCAGATCTTCGAAGGCAAACTTGTCAGGATCTGTCCTGTGTAGAGAGACCCTGAAGAACAACATGGCTTCTGACATAAGTTCCATCACATGTAAAGCCGTAAGCACCCTCATCCATGAAAATGCTAAAAATGATTGTTCACACCTAGGTAAGCCCCAACTTTGGCTTAGCTGGCTGTCAAAACAGTCAAAAAAAAAACTTTGAATGCTAAGAAAATTTTTCTGACACTCAGAATATTCCAAAACCAAGCTATTCAACCTAATCAGAAATTTTAAGAACTATTACAAAAAAAAATTGTGAAGAATGTCACATCAGAACCCAAAAGGAAAAATGCTGGAGAAAAGCCTCCAGTGAGTACATCTTATCACAGTCAATCTCATATAGTACATCATCCATCATGTAAATCTTTTTTGCATCCTTTCAAGGTTAACCACATCTTTCCTTTAACAGGGTGACTAAAACAGTACAGGGAATATAAGTGAGGCCTCATCAATGACTTGTGCCAGACTACGTCCACTCTGGTCTGGGGCTTCCTTTCAAGCTGCTGGATTCTGATGGTTTGTTTCAGAACTGCCACCAAGGTGAGGTGAGAGCGAGTCAGTTTAAAGGAGAACTGAAGGGTTCATTTTTCATACAGAAGGCAGTTTGTATCTGGAGTGAGCTGCCAGACAAGATGGTGATGGAAGCAGGAACAGTAACTACATGTAAGAGGCGTCTGGACTGGGACCTGAATGAGCAGGACACAGAGAGATATGGAATTAATATAGGCTTTGTATAGATAGGCATAGGGGTTAGAAAAGACACAATGGACTAAAGGGCCTGTTTTTAAACTGTGTAGATCTGTGACTCTGTAACTGTAGGCACGACTTAGTTAGTCTGAATCAAACTTGATGGCATTTATGAGACAAAGTATGAAGTATCAAGTCTAAACTAGCATCCTTTTACAATTTAATGTTTTAATCTATACTGATTGGCGTAATATTTTCTGTATATGGTGCTAAAGAATAATGTTTTATTAACAGGGCTGAGCACTTCATAGAGTACGTGGTACTCCAACAACACTTATTCTATAATGACTGCTTCCATTACTGTCATTATTGCAAAATAGTCATATCATATAACTACCACTCACCACTTCTTCCAAGAAGTCGTACCTACTGATCATTGTCACTCTCTATTATCTAATTTTAAGGGTTCCACTTCACAACTGACTATCCTTTTCTTTTAAATATAATGTTAATAAAACAGGGTGCCACAGTAGGGTAGCAGCTAGCACAACCCCATCACAGCTGGAGGATTTCCAGAGTTCAGAATTCAGTTCCAGCACCGTTCTTTCAGGTCACACTCTCTTCTCACTGCTACCATCTGGATGAAAGTACAGGTGCCTCAGGACTCACACCACCAGGTTCAAGAACAGTTACTACCCCTCGACCACCAAGCATTTGAACAAAAGAGGATAGCTCCATTCACTTATATTACAAAAAAAAAAGAGACATCTTGGGAATCAAAGTTGGTGGTGAAAACATCAATAATTTCAGATATGCGGAAGACACTGTGTTAATTTCAAGAACGGAGGAAGAACTACAAAACTTAATTGATATAGTTGTTGAAGAAAGTGCAAAAATGGGTCTATCTATCAATTACAAAAAGACGGAATGTATGGTGATATCCAAAAAGAAGGAGAATCCTATCTGCAGGCTGAGAATAAACAGGGAAGACATAAAACAAGTACAGAACTTTTGCTACTTAGGAAGCTGGGTGACATCAGATGGAGATGCAACATGGATATCAAAAGAAGAATAAGGATGGCAAAAGGCACCTTTACTAGAATGAAGCCTAAACTGAGCAACACTAAACTAGGCATGACAACCTTAGAGTACTGAAATGTTACATTTATCCCATTATGTTATATGGTTGAGAATGTTGGACAATTATCTAGTAACATGAGGAAACAAACTGAAGCAGCAGAGATGTGGGTTTTGAGGAGGATGCAAAGAATATCATGGATGAAACGAATATCTAACGAGGATATCCTGAACAGAGCAAGCACAAAAAAGAGAAATAATGCATGAGATCATGAAAAGGCAACGTAACTTCATTGGACATGTGATAAGGAAAGAGGAGTTAGAATGCACGGTAATTATGGGAAAGACTGAAGGGAAGAAAGCAAGAGGAAGGCAAAGACAAATGATGATGGAGACAGCAGCCAGAGAACTGGAAATGAATACCAATGAATTGATCCACTTGACCCGGAACAGGAGTGCGTGGGCCATGGCAGTCAAAGCTCAAACTGGGCATTTCACCTAATAATGATGATGATGACACTCATTTAAGGACTCTGTTATATTGTTAATTCATGCTCGTTATTTACTGCTATTTATTTATATCTGCATTTGCTGAGTTTGTTTACAGTTTACAATTACTAAGTATACCTGCAGAGTAAGAAACTCAGGATTGTATGTGCTGACATCTATGATTTCGATCATAAATTTGACATTGAACTTTGTACTTTGTTCTGTAAGGATTCTGTACGTCCTCCCTGTGGAATCAGTGGGCCTTCCCTGGTGCTCCAGTTTCCTCCCACGGTCCAAAGTTAATTGATCATTGTAAATTGTCCCATGATTAGGTTAGGGCTAAATCGGGGTTTTGGTTTGCTGGGCTGGCATGGCTTGAATCCCCTGGATCCAAATGTACTTTTTTTCATTTTTATACTCTTAAGCTTCCAGTTCATGTTGTCCCATACATCCTGTCTGTCTGTTTGCTATCTAGGCATTTGTGTTGAGGAGTATAAGATGTTTTTATAACTCGAGTTGCATTTTTCACTACTTCCCATTGTCTTACTGCCATTTCACCCTTGAGTATATTAGGCTACTTTTCTCTGGATTTTCAGAATCAAATTTAATATCACTGACATATGTCATGAAATTTGTAGTTTTGTAGCAGTATATATATATAGCACTGTGCACATATCTTAGCAATGGTGCCTAAGACTTTTGCACAGTACTGTATTTGTAAATGTGGAGGGGAGAGCAAGTTTGTAAATCTGGCAGGAGCAAAGGATATTGGGAACAGTGAGGGTAGAGTGCCGTAGGAGGGGCGTGGGACAGGTGGGAGAGAAGGAATGTCAGGGGCAGTGGGTGCAGACACACCCACCCCCAAGACACTAGGCGAGGTCATTTGATTCCAAGCAATTTGTTTATTGATCATTACAGAATGTCTCTCTCCTGCTTACTGCTATCCCAGGGTGGAAATATCTAATACCAGAGGGAATGCATTTAAGGTGAGAGGGGATAAGCTCGAAGGAGATGTAAGAGACAAGTATTTTACACAGAGAGCGGTGGATGCCCGGAATGCACTTCCCAGAGGAAGGTACATGAGGGACGTTTAAGAGAAGTTTAGATAGGCACATGAATGTGAAGGAAATGGAAGGATATGGACATTGTGAAGGCAGAAGGGATTGGTTTCGTTGGCCGTTCATCTCCTCTGCCATCCAATTTCTGAATGGACATTGAACCCATGACCACTACCTCACCACTTTTTATCTCTGTTTTTGCACTACTTATTTAACTCTTTAATATGTGTATATTTATGGTATAGTTCAGTTTTTTCCTATACTATCACATATTGAATTGTACAGCTCCCACAAAGTTAACAAATTTCATGACATATGCCGGTGATATTAAACCTGATTCTGATAGCTAATTTAATTGGGTCGGTATAACATTGTGGGCTAAAGGGCTTGTCTCTGTGCCATACTGTTCTATGTTCTATGCTCTAAATGAATCTAACTTCGTATTTCATTCTGAAGCTCTCCAATTTTTTTTTTGCTTTGAAACTGTGAAATCATTCATTCTAATAAGGGCAGATGTGGCTCCGAAGCACCAGTAATTTTACAGCATGACAGACGGGAAAATTGGCAAAACAATTAAATCTTAACTAATAGTTAGCAGACAGACGGGTGATTTAGTGCCTGCCTGACAGTTGTTTATCATTAACTTTGAGATTTGTTGCAAGTGAACTAGTTACACCTACTTATGCAGAAACACAGACGTATACAGTAGGTAGTGTAGCATAAAAGATGTGGCTGACATTCAAGTTACTGAGGCTGTGCTGCCCACAGCTATTTCTATTGATAGGTGCGAATGGCACTGAGTTCGCTTGACTTGGTTAATTGCTGAACTGAGACTAGACGATTCTGTTCTACATACATAGATTGAGTGTGTTTGTGTAACAGTTGCAACAAACATTTTTATTGTCACCCGTTACGAACCAGATGAAAACCTTCTTGTCCTGTCATTCCTATGCTATTTGTAAATGGAAGATTAATTTTGGTCCTTTGGGATGTTCCCATTTCTTCCGAGATTTTTTGTGACAGGCTGTCACTCCCTACAGCGACAGCAGAGAATACTGACAGGCTTGCTACTCCAATGCTACAGCTCTTTCGTTTTCTTTCTCGTTACTTTTTACACATTCACAGAGTCTTAAAACTAAACATATCATACAGCATATCCAGTTGATTGCTATTAATAAGAATCTCTGTGACTGACAAGAAAATGGAAGTTAAGCAATGCCATTTGAACTCTAAGTTTACTGCCGTTGAATGAGCACTTCAATCTTGTTCTGCCCTCTGTGCACAGTTTGCCAGGTTTATGAACGGTTGTACTCTATTTTACTTTAAAAATTATTGTTGTTGGGTGTTACCACATTAAGGCAATACTGAGCTGGAATCTCACAAACAGATGGATTTCGGTTTGGTTCTTTAGAGTTCCATTTGTAAAAGCTACACATGAGAGAACCAGGGAACATTTCAATAAAATGGTAGGAAGGGAAGCAAATATGAATAATGGACTTCGTGGTATGTGACCCCCCCCCCCCACCTCAAAGGTGCATCACCAGTGAGGGATGGAGAAGTACAAAGCAATGTTTACACAACGATCCTGGCTGGTGCAAGACTTTTCCGGTGAGACTGAAAGGTGTTCTGATTTTAAAAAGATCCTTTTTCTTTCAGATTTCCAGCATCTGCAGTAGGTTGAGTTTATATGTAAAAGGAGGTCAGATGGATGAGGAAGGAAAAAGACTAGAAAAATGGTGCTATGTAAACTGAAGATTGAGAGGCTTGATAGAATGGATATAGAGACATTGTTTCCAATAGTGGGAAGTCTAGGACCAGAGGGCACAGCCTCAGAATACGAGCATGTCCCTTTAGAACAGAGATGAGGAGGAATTTCTTTAGCCAGTGGGTGGCAGATCTGTGGAATTCATTGTCACAGACACCTGTGGGGGACAAGTCATTGGCCATACTTAAAGTGGAGGTTGTTGATAGGCTCTTAATCAGAAAGGATATCAAAGGTTACGGAGGGAAGGCAGATTTGGGGTTGAGAGGGCGAACAGATCAGCCATTTTTGAACAGTAGAGTACATTCATTGGCCCAAATGGGCCAGTTCTGCTCCTATGTCTTATGATCTTATGAAGAGATTTAGGGATCATTGGGCATTAAATACATATTTCACTAAGCAGGGGTGTATGGAGGTTGGGTATCTAGAACAAGGGCCTGCCCACTTCAAACAGAGATGCGCAGACAACTTTTTTCTTTCAGAGGGAATCTTTGGAATTCTCTGCACCAAAAAGTTGCAGAGGCCGAGTCATTAATACTTTCAAGGCATTGATTGAAAGACATTTATACTAGAAGGCAGTTAAGGAATATGAGGGGACACCGATGTTATGACCAAAACTGGATCAGTCTTGATTTTATTCCATGGAGAAACACGCTCGTTTGCCTTGATCCTACTCTAGTTGTTATGTTCTTTAATAGCAGGAGGCTATTCAATAGCCATTCTAGCAAACATCTTACCACCGATGAGCTCTAGTGATCAAAGCCAAGGAAAATATAGATAATGGGTTCACTGGTTTTGAATGGTCCAGCATAACAGTTCAAACGCACAGGAATTCTGGAGTCTCATTAGAGTTGTGGGTTCAACCCAAATACTTCACGGGTCCATTCCTCCACACCATTGGGGTAATCCACCGGAGGCAACTTCTATTATCAAAGATCCCCACAATCTGGGCCATGCCATCTTCTTGCAGCTCCCATCAGACAGGACGTACAGAAGTCTGAAGCCCCATGCTACCAGATTCAAGAACAGATACTTCCCTTCAACCATTCAGTCTTGAACCAACCAGCAAAGCCCTAATCACTATAGTTTGGCAACATTATGTCCATTTGATCACTCTGCACCAAAATGAACATTGTTTTTGTTTTAATTGTGTTCTTTCTTGTAAAAATCATGCATGATTTATCTGTAATTTACTGTTTTCCTGCTGCAAGTAAGTTTGTTTTTGCATTTCTGCATACTGTACATACATTGGCCACATGACAATGAACTTGACTTTGGCTTCACTATACATGTCAGTAGCTACCAGAAGAACAACTTAGTTTTCATTGTTAAAAAGATGATGTTTAAGGCTAGTCCAGGGTTCATGATGGACAGCAGTCATAGACAAACAATTGGTGCCTGGTTTGGGTAATGAACAAGATAGTTAGCCAGTGAGTGTAGGAGAAGGTGGCTGTCCACAAGCAAGATCACAGTCAGTGAGAGTGTGGTGCCAAGTGTGGATGAAGATTATATAAGTGCCCTTGCAGTTGGGACTTGAAATTAAAAGTGAGGTTTGACAATAAGAACAAAATCAAGAGCAAGATTAGAGGGAGGGAGGTGTTGAAATTAGAGGATCAGGAAAGAATTCATGAAATGAGAGGAAGCTGAGGGAAGTGTGAAGAACAAGATCTGGGGAAGATTTAAAAGGAGCCACCTTGGGTGTGGGGAAAAAGACTTGAGATCGTAGGGTGAGAAGTATATTCTGATGGATGGGAGAAAATATCATGGGAAGAAAGACAATGAGGAAATCAGCTTTGGCAAATCTAGAGTGGAACACTGGATCAGAAGAAGGTTCAGTAGATTAGGGATGAGACTGGGGATTGGGAGGAAATTTGGAAGCGTCAGAGTAAGAGCAGAAGTTGGGAATATGATCAAGGTTTGAGAAAGAGATCAGGGATGTGGAATCATATGCACAGGAATTATCAGCTTCACATTTCACATCGGGAAATCTATTTTAATTTAATAATCTTTGAGTGGAGAAAATAATAATTGCCAATAATATTAAAATGTTATGTCCATTATGTCCAGTCCCAGTTAGTGCTTTTTTTTTAGGTGTTTTAAACCAAATAAGTTTATCTGCTCGAAAGTATCAGGAGAACATCTGAGACAGGTATCATGACGATCGTGATATTTAGGGAGAAAGAGCTAACCAATGAGACATTCTAAAAATGGCCCTTCTGCATGACAAATATACAGCATTACCGGCAAAGGAAATGCTTCAAATCAGTCTGAAGAAATTCAATATTTTATCTAAAAGCTGGGAAGTCTTTGCACTCCATTGATAAACACAGAGGAAATCAGTTCAAGAGGGAGCTGTTCAATATGAAAACCACCTCCACTCTGCTGCAGAGAACAAGCAGCAATTGCAAAAGGTGAGACTGAATAACCAAAAGACCCAACCATTAACCACAGCCACCACTTACCCTGGCCCACACTGCACCAGAATATATTGATCCCTGGTTGGTTTCTATAGCTACCTGAGGACCCACTATTAGGAAACCCTTTAGGAGAACATCATACTGGACTTGGGCAAACACACTGCTATAACAGGGTTTGAGAACTGATTATAATTATTACACAGATGCTGCTAATTTAAAATAAGAGAAAGTATCAAGAAACTCCAACATGAAGAGTATCCTCTCAGCATCCTCCTCAGAATCTTATCTCTCAATGAGATTATCTCTCATTCTTCTGTGCTCCAATGTGACTGCAGACTGCAGAATGTTCTTCATGCGCGAGTGAACATTCTCTCCACTGCCTCGAATACTAGGATATCCCTCCTTTAAAATGGACACGTAAACTGTTCACTGTGAAGCTGCATCAAAACCCTTTTGACATTGTGTCCCATTCCTCACTATAATGCATAACATTCCATTAGTTTTCCTGCTTCAGGGGTGGCAAATCTATGACATGTGTGCCCAAGACGCCGCACAAAAAAAATCTTGTTGGCACACGGCACACAATGCTGCCCATCAATATTTTAAACTCATCCATTATAAAAAGATACATAACAATTATCCTGACTGGTAAATGAAGCAGCTAATTATTTTTACAACACAAGAGCAGTGAAATATTTTCACAGGAAACATATCACACCAGCTTGTCATCTGCTAGATGGCTGCAAGAACATATGACGTTGGATGATGTGCTTTGAAATCCTTGTAGACCTGACATATCAGCATTCAGATAGTAAATGGTTGGCCCTGTTGGCATCAGCTTTAATATCACCGGTATCTGTTGTGAAATTTGTTAACTTGCCTCGGCAATACACAATAATAGAGAGAAAAAAAATGTAAGCTGCAGGTAGTAAATATATATGTAGTTTAGTTAAATTTAATAAGTAGTCCAAAAACAGAAATAAAGAGCAGTATTCATGGGTTCAATGTCCATTCTGAAGTCAGTTATCAGAGGGAAGAAACTGTTCCTGAATCGCTGAGTGAGTGCCTTCAGGCTTCTGTACCTCCTTACTAATGGTAACAATAAAAAGAGAGCATGTCCTGGGTGGTGGAGGTCCTTAATGAATGAAGCTGCCTTTTTGAAGCATTGCTCCTTGAAGATGTCTTGGATCCTACAGAAGGTGGTATCCATGATGGAGCTGACTAATTTAACAACTCTCTGTGACATGCTTCTATCCTGTGCAATAGCAAACCTCCCTTCCTGCCTCAGAGTAGATGGTGATGCAGCCAATCAGAATGCCCCCCACGGCATATCTGTAGTAATCTTCAAGTCTATTAGGTGACATACCAACTCTCCTCAAACTCTTAACGAGGAGTTTGCCTTGCTTTCTTTATAACTGCATTGATATATTGGAACCATATCTTCTGCCGCTTGTGAGTGAACACTGGATATTCAGCATTAATGATGGCAAATACTGTGTGTAGTTTAGCGTGTCCATGAATATTTATTTCTCAATTGTCATGTAAAAAAATGTTATATTTATATTAATAGTAAAACAATGAATACACATAAATAAGTGACAGGACTCATCCTTTTCCCTTAAAAAAGTCCTTAATTAATCAATGTTATCTCTGTTCAAAATTATTATAGCATGCAAGAGCACTTTTTAGAAGATAGAAACATAGAAAATCTACAACACAATACAGGCCTTTCAGCTCAAAATGTTGTGCCAAACATGTTCCTGCCCTAGAAATTACCAGGCTTACTAGCCCTCTATTTTACAGAGCTCCATCTACCTGTCTAAAATTTTCGTAAAAGACCCTATCATATCCACCTCCACCAGCATTGCTGGCAGTGCATTCCACACACTCACCACTCTCTGAGTAAAAAACTTACCCCTGACATCTCCTCTGTACCTACTCCCCAGCACCTTAAACCTCTGTCCTCTTGTGGCAGCCATTTCAGCCCGAGGAAAAAGCCTGTGACTATCCAGACAATCAATGCCTCTCATTATCTTATGAGATTATTGACAATTTGGGCATAGGCTCTCAAATAGGTTCACCACCCCGAGATAAAATGCAGGAAGAAAATACTTCTTTTCTACCTGATACCCTAAGGAATTAGAAGAACCTAGTATGCAAACAATGGAGATGCCATTTTGGAGCTTTGCATCTCCCAAGAGAGCCCAACTAATCCAAAGCAGTTGAAATGGAGTGATTGAAATCGTCTGAAATAATTTAGAAAGACTCAGTCAAGAGATATTTCAGTAAAAGTTATTCCATTTCTTTCTATGTTTGACCAATTCCCATTGAAACAATTCCCATTGTACGTAAGTGTGAACCAAAAGAAAGAGTATTGTCATATTTCAAATATCCTGAAAAGAACACTGTAAGAAATTAAAGGTAGAGACACTTAGGGGGGTAAATCCAAACTGACTAAGGATGAGGGGTGATAAATCAAAATAAAATTAACTACCTGTATAAGGTGATCTAAGTCAATCTCTTCTTCAAGTTCCCTTCCACATTTCTACATCCATCTACTCTCTGTTGCACCATTAACTGGACCAAGTCCGTAATGATTATTTCCACCAAATCATGACTGACTACACCAAAGGACTGGAAAGTAGGAAAAGTTGTGCCTTTGTTCAAGACAGGGAGTATGGATAATCCCTCTTTAGTATGGTAGTATGAGTGATCCCTCTTTACATCAATGGCACAGCAGTGGAAACTGCGAACTTTTTTAAGTTCCTGCGAGTACACATCTAACCCAATCTCTCATGGTGCTTCCACTTTCTGAGGAGGCTGAAGAGACCTAGACTCTGCACCCCTATTCTCACGTCATTCTACCGATAGGCGTTAGAGAGCACCCTAACAAGCTGCTTCACTGCATTGCTATGGAAACTGCACTGCAGCAGACAGGAATACTCTACCATTGGGATTGGGAACTCCTGGTTTAAAGAGATAGGGGCAAATAGGAATAACTTGATGGACCATCCTAGTCAGAATATATGGAACAAAGGCCCTGCTTCCATGCTGTCTGACTCTATGTCTCTAAGAGCTACCAGTCCTTAACTCATATGCTCAAGATAGCTGGCACAAGATATTAGAAAATGTTTCGGAGCACAAAAAGAATCACTTGCTGGAGTTTATCCTTGATCCTGCCCTGTTCATTTCAACCTGACTTCTGTTTCTTCAGTTACTTATGCAGCTCCTCACAAAAGCTTTGTCTCAACAGTTATGGACATATTCTCCATTCTGCCTGCTCTCTGAGTAACCACTATCTCTTGAATTCTTTATTGCTTCGGCACCTTGCTCGGGTGTAAATACCCTTCTTTTGGACCCATTATAAATCAAATATTTAAAAACTGATATATTGGAGATGATTGAGAAGATGTAATAAAAGGCCTAGTCAGAATTCTATAAAGAGTGATTTGAAGGGAATAAAATGGTAAAAAGTGCATCATCATTTTTGGATGATGACACTTAAAGTGAGTTTTTTTCATTTGAAAAGAATGTAATTCCCAGCATTCAGAAATACAATTTCTTCACAACATCGGGGATGGTTCAAAATTCACTTCAATTTATAACAATCCCAAAGATGCAATTGTATTTTCTTTAAGTAATAACACGGAAATTGAAAGGAAATGCACTTTTCCTACTTACTAAGTAAAGGGGTGAAATGTACATAACACTGTATTCTGTTATATGTAGTTTCAAATAAGAGCATATTTAGGAACGGTTGCATCACACAGGGAGTGTTTTATACAGAGCGGGGCAGCAAGGTAGCATATCAGTTAGCTTAATGAATTACAGCACCAGTTATATGATCGGACTTCAAATCCCGCCACAATCTGTAAGGAACTTGTACGTTCTTCCCACGACCACACGGATTTCCTCCAGATGCTTTGATTTCCTCTGGCATTCTAAAAGATGTACAGGTTAGTAAGTTGTGGCATACTATGGTGACATTTTCAGGCTGAATTCAGCACATTTCGGATTGCGTTGGTCATTGACACAAACGGGGCATTTCACTGCATGCTTCAATGTTTCAGTGTACACGTGACAAACAAAACTAATCTTTCTGTTCTTGTTTGGACTTCAGCACTCTTAACAAACTGAGAATATTATTTAGGTTATGGATTTTTTGATATAAGTTAGCTGGGTCATTTGCTGTAATTTTTTGCTCTAACCTCAAAGAGAATAGTCACCAGGATTTGAAAACTGGATTAAACAGAAGATTAGATAAATTAGGATTAATACACACAAAATGCTGGTGGAATTCAGTAGGTCAGGCAGCATCTATGGAAAGGAATAAACAGTCGATGTTTTTGGCCCAAGGCAGCAAGAAGTGGCCTGTTAAAATGTGGATCTAGTAAGGGTTGGTGGATGTAGGATGAGTAACCCTTTTTCAGACATGATGAGCTGAATAACCTCCTTCTGTATCATATATTTGATTAAAACCTTATGCTTCTCATCACTTACATTGCTGCAAATATTCACAAGAGGTGACTGAACAGGGTACCAAAAAGCAAAGTACTGTCGATGCTGGAGATGATCATCGTAGGTTCATGGAGCTAGTCGGTTTGGATAGGTACATAGATGGGAACGGTATGGAGGATATGGTCCAGGTGCAGGTAGGTGAGACTAGATGGAAGATCAGGTCAGCATGGAATAAGTGGGCTGAAGGGCCTGTTTTTGTGCTGTTAAGCTCAATGACTCCAAGACTCTATATTCCTCCTAAACAGTCAGGGCCACAATCTCTCTTTTGGGAATAAGACTGACAAAAATACATTCTCTTCTACCATCCACTGTTTCAGGACCTCCAGCAGCCCTCTACCCTCTTTGTTAACTTCTACAAACAAATCACTTCTAATAAACTAGATGTGCTGTGTACAGCTTGGGATATCCATATAAACCATATATTCTGTCAGGAATGACTGGAAGATTTTCCACATTTCCAATTTTTTTTTGCAAGGATTCCTCGTTGTCTTCTGATGAAAACTACTTCGATGTATAGAGTAACACTTCTTCTCCTATGATCTACATAAAGCATTTGAGACTTAGTTTACTAGTCCAGGGGTAGTGAATGAGGTAGAATAGACCATATGGCTATAAGATATAGGAGCAGAATTAGGCCATCTGACCCATCAGGTCCACTCTGCTTTTTCATCATGGCTGATCCATTTCCCTCTCAGCCCCAAATCTCCTGCACTCTCCCCATAACCCTCCACGCCCTGACTAATCAAGAATCTATCAGCCTCAGCCTCAAATATACAACCCTTCACGCCCTGACTAATCAAGAATCTATCAGCCTCAGCCTCAAATATACCCAATGACTTGGTCTTCACTGCCGTCTGTGGCAATGAATTCCAGATTCACCACTCTCTGGCTAAAGAACCTCATCGTGCTCTGCCTTGCTTCAGAAGACAGATGAACAGGGAAAACAAGAATGGACAAGTGGGAAGAGAAGAATGATGTAGATTGACCGAGAATTGCAGGATGGAGTTATTGCGATGACAGATGGAGCAGTAAAGCCAAGCTTCCAGTGGCAGTTGGTATTCACTTGCAAGTGATTTATATTCTTCAATCCTTTGCAGGTGCACTCACCAGACAGATTTTAGAGCAAGTCTAGGCGCAGTGTACCCAGGCACAATAACAGATCAGTGGCCATTCTTCACTGGCTTGGAGCCAGGATGAAGTGCCATCTGGAGAGGAAAACAAAAGCAATTTTAACTTTGTTTTTAGATCTGTAACAGTTGTCATGTTCACCTCATCATTCCTGGAAACTCACACAGTTTGCTAACTGTAAGTTATACTGTATGTGCAATGGAAAATGACTTCAGTTAGAGTGGTGGTAGAAAGTTTGTGAACCCTTCAGAATTTTCTCTATTTCTGCATAAGTATAAAATAAAATGTAATCAAATCTTCACATAAGTCTTAAAACTAGATAAAGAGGACCCAATCAAATAAACAACATAAAACATTATACTTGTTCATTTATTTATTGAGAAAAATGACCCAATATTACATGTATTTGTTGGAAAAAGTATGTGAACCTTTGCTGTCACAACTGGTATGACCCTCTTGTACAGAATAACTTCAACCAAAAGTTTCCAGTAACTGTTGATCAGTCTTGCACATAGGCTTGGAGAAATTTTAGACCATTCCTCCATGCAAAACTGTTTCAGTTCATGAATATTTCTGGGATACCTTGCACAAACAGTCCTCTTCAAAATCATGCTAGATCATCTCAATTGGGTTAAGATCTAGACTCTGGCTTGTCCATTTCAAAACATGAGCTTTCTTCTTAATAAACCATTCTGTTGTTGATTTACTCTTGCCTTTCGGATCATTGTCTTGTTGCGTCATCCCAATTCTAATAAGCTTCAGGTCACTGACTGCTATCCCGACATTCTCCTGTGAAATGTCTTGATATTATTTTGAACTCATTGTTCCCACAATGATTGCAAGTTGTCCAGGCTCTGAGGCACCAAAACAGCTCCAAACTATGGTGCTTCTTCCACCATGTTTCACAGTTGATAAGAGGTTTTGGTGTTGGTGTGCTGTGCCATTTTTCCAACATATCAATGTGACTTTTGTCTCATCTGTCCACAGAATATTGTTCCAGAAAGCATTGTGGAATATCCAGGTGGTCTTTGCAAACTTGAAATGTACAGCAATGTTTTTTTTTAGAGAGGAGTGGTTTCCTCCCCCATGATGTCCTTCCATGAATACCATTCTTGTTCAGTGTTTTTCTAATAGTGGACACATGAATTAGCAAGTTCTAGAAATTTCTGCAGGTCTTTTGCTGCTACCCTTGGGCTCTTTTTCACATCCTTCAGCATTGCACATTGTGCTCTTGATGTGATCTTTGCAGGAAGCCCACTCCTAAGGGGTGTGGCAACAGTACGGAATTTCCTCCATTTGTAGACAATTTCTCTTTACTGTGGACTGAGGAACACTCAGCTCTTTAGGAATGCTTTTGTAGCCTTTTCATGCATCTCTGCAAGTCTTCTTCTAATGTTGTTTTGATTGAGACATGGTGCACAAAGAGATCTTTCTTGAGAAGTGCAGGCTCTATCAGTAACCTGACTTTGTGTTTCTTTTCTATATAGGGCAGGGCACCTTTACAACCCACACCTCCAATCTCAGCTCATTGATTGGAACCCCTGACTCCAAATAGCTTTTGTAGAAGGCAATACCCCAGAGGTTCACATACTTGCTTAAGCCTAGACTGCGATTGTTTAAATGGAGTACTCAGTAAAGACAAGAAGAAGTACAATTGTTTGTGTGCTGTTAGTTTAGGCAGATTGTGTTTGTCTATTGTTGAAACTTAGATGAAGATCAGACTACATTTTATGAGTAATTAATGCAGAAAATCAGGTAACTGCAAAGGGCTCACAAACTTTTTCTTGCAACTGTATATCAGTGATATAAATGCAGGTATTAGAAATAATAAAAAATAATATTGGAGAAAGAAAATTGGAAATAAGCACATAAGCAGTCACCATCCAGAAAATATATGTTAACATTTCCTGAATAGTCAATGGTGCAGGAAGACTTGTGCAACAAATTACAGCTGAAACCTGGGAAGTTTTGTTGCAACTTTATATAAGTCTGGTTAGACCTCATCTGGAGCAGTGCATACAGATTCGGTTTCCCTACTATAGGAAGGATGTTGAGGCTTCAGAGAGGATGCAGAAGAGGTTTACCAGGATGCTGCCTGGTTTAGGGAGTATGTGCTATCACAAGAGGCTGAATAAATTTGGGTTGTTTTCTCTGGAGCATCAGAGGTTGAGAGGAGACCCGATAGAGGTTTAGAAGGTTATGAGAGACATAAATAGAGTGGACAGCGAGTATTTGTGAGTGGGAGTAGGTTCAAGGACAATGTGAGGGGCAAGTTTCTTTCTCAGAGAGCAGTGGAGGCCTGGAATGCACTGCCTGGTATGGTGGCAGAGGCAAATACATTAGAGGCTTTTAAGAGGCATTTGGATAAGCAGAGGAATGTAAGGAAAATGAATGGATACTGTCATGGTGTGGGTAGGAGGGATTTTGGTGTTTTTGATTTGCTTTTTAGCTGGTTTGGCACAACCTGTTCCTGTGCTGAACTGATTCTAAGTTCATTCTAATTTTTCCCCAAAGTTTTCTTCAGCAAGGTCATATCAATGTTACATCACCCTGTAGAGAAGAGAGAGTCTCACTGAGGCACTGCATTCCTTTCTTGGTGTATTAGTGAGTAGAAGTGGATTAATAGAAATGCACCTCCTTGGTGGTAAGGAAGAGACAATACCAAAAGCCATTTTGGAG
This sequence comes from Hypanus sabinus, assembly GCF_030144855.1. Taxonomy (NCBI): domain Eukaryota; kingdom Metazoa; phylum Chordata; class Chondrichthyes; order Myliobatiformes; family Dasyatidae; genus Hypanus; species Hypanus sabinus. The sequence continues at coordinate 23,549,830 of NC_082716.1, read as the reverse complement.
CATTGAAATATTTCTAAAGTTAGATTATATCGGTGTGGCACAAAGAACAACTTGCAAACTGGTTGATCTACTCAGCAGGTTAGTCAGCATCTGTGCAGAGGGAAAGAGATTCCTAAAATTAGATGCCACCAAAGGAAGGTAAACAAAGAGGCTAAATAATCTCATCATGTGGTTGAAAAGTGGTTGGAATAGAATTTTTGGCAGGAAACTAATTGATGTCTTATTTAGCAAATTGAAGCCTGAAGACACACTCTCAGGGATTCAAGCACAGCTTCTTCTCCTCTGCCATCCAATTTCTGAATGGACATTGAACCCATGAACACTAACTCACTACTTTTTTATTTCTATTTTTGCATTACTTTTTATGTATATATACACTTACTGCGATTCATGTTTTCTATTATTATGTATTGCATTGTACCACTGCCGCAAAGACAACAAATTTCATAACATATACCAGTGATATTAAACCTGATTCTGACAAGGTGGTCAATAATAATACACATCCCTGAACTATTAAAACTGAATCAGACAAATTACAAATTGTGTAATTTTTATACATTAAAAATAACTGACATGCTTAAAATACAAATCAATTTAAATTATCAAAAATATCTAAAGAAGTTAATAGTAACTTACATAATGATGGAGGTTCTCAGCAGGTTGGTAGGCATCCATGGAAAGGAACAAAGAGACAACATTTCAAGACAAAACCATTCATCAGGATGGCGCTTTTTAAAATTAACACCTTTATTATGCACAAATGTTACTCTCCAATAGACATCAATCTGCCAGATGGAATCCAATATGGGAAAGATTAAAAAACACACATTACCTTTTAAGCTTGAGAGAGACTACAGAATGTTACAGTACAAATGAACCTGGGAGTTGCGGTACTTGAGAAGCAAAAAAGTTAGCATGCAGATATAACAAATAATTTGTCTGTCCTGACGAAGGGTCTCGGCCGGAAACGTTGCCTGCTCGTTTCCACAGATGCTGCCCGACCTGCTGAGTTCCTTCAGTTTGTTGTATGTGTTGCTTTATTCAAGTATCTGTCTCAGGTCCTCTTCAGCATAGTGATTCTATCTGATTCCATCACATCCTGTGGTAGCTCATTCAACCATTTTCTGTGTTTTAAAAGAATTACTCCTCAGCTCCACTTTTAAACTCTTTCCTTTCACTTTAAATATATTTCTCCTTGCCTTTGATATAAGATTTGGAGAGGTTTTGACAAGGTCAAAGGTAAAGGGTTACTTACCTGGAAATGAGGACAAATTTCATAGTTGGAAGGTTCTTTGAACTGAAGAGTGAAGCTTTTGAATAGATTCAAAGGAGAGATTGACAGAACTTGCACTACAAGGGAGTCAATGGTCTTGCAAGAGAAAAAGAAAGTGGTGTTGGCACCAAGAATGAACCAGTAAAGATCTTGGTGAATGTAAGAACATCCTTTTCTTACCCCTGCTCAGTTTGTTCTTGAAAAAATAAACGCCACCTGCATCAGCTCTAACCAAACACAGGCTCTTTGACTGAATGTCCCAGTGTGAGTCCTGGCAATTGCCTCAACTTTGTGCCACTCAAGGAATCCAGGGTCAAAGCACAGGTAGCAACATGTTGGTAAACAGCTGCCAGCAAGATCAGGACATTTGTATTTGCATCTGGCCACACAGTAACCCTGACTGTGCCACTGAAGCAGGGAAACATAGGTGATGCTGTGAGGAACTGCTGACATTTCATTTCCTGCAAAATCTCGCCTTTGTTTCTCTCTCCACACACAGAGCAGCCTTTACCCCTGGATAATCTGAGAATTATTTGTTTAGTTTTTATTTCATATGTTTAACTGTTTTCCAGAGTAAAAGGCCAAAATAACCATATGCTCCACACACAATAATAATGTTGTAGTTGCAAAGGGCAACTTATTGTCAATGGGTTTTAATTTTTTTGTCAAAAAGTTAAATCAGAAATACAAGGGTTTGACATTTCGTTCCATATTTTCTAGCAATTCCATTCTTTTTTTCTGAGCAATCATTGACACAATTGACATATTACATATTTTAAGATTTAGTTGTCCATATTTTGAAGACCATAGCAGAAATAGCTGATTTCTTTGATGTAATTATCACACATTATTCATAACTCTTACAAAGGGGGGATTTAGCATAGTTCTATTTTATATACATACTATAGTTATTTAAAGTTATTTGTACAGCTGCTTCTCTTCCATTAACAAGGGCATAGCAATAGGTAAAAAAAAACACTTCAGACATAAGACCATAAGACATGAGGCAGAATTAGGCAATTCAGCCCACTGAGCCTTCTCCGCCATTCCATCATGGCTGATCCTGTATCCCACTCAACCCCATACACCAGCCTTCTCGCCATATCCTTTACTGCCCTGAGCAATCAGGAAACTATCGACTTATGCCTTAAATATACCCATGGACTTGACCTTTACCACAGTCTGTGGCAGAGAATTCCACAGATTCACCAAACTCTGGTGAAAAAAATCCTCCTTACCTCCATTCTAAAAGGTCACCCCTCAATTTTGAGGCTGGGTCCTCAAGTTCCAGATACCCCCACCACAGGAAACATCCTCTCCACATCCACCCTGTTTAGTCATTTCAATATTTGGTAGGTTTCAATGAGATCCCCCCACATTCTTCTAAATTCCAGTGAGTACAGGCCCAAAACTGCCCAACATTCCTTATATGTTAACCCCCTTCATTCCCAGAATCATTCTTGTGAATCTCCTCTGGACTCTCTCAAATGCCAACACATCCTTTCTGAGATATGGGGCCCAAAACTGTTGACAATATTCCAAGTGCAGCCTGACTGGTGTCTTATAAAGGCTCAGCATTAACTCCTTGCTATAAAATTCTATTCCCCTTGATATAAATTTCAACATTGTCTTTGCCTTCTTTACACAGAATCAACCCATAAATTAACCTTTTGGGAGTCTCGCACGAGGACTCCTAAGTCCCTTTACACCTCTGATGTTTGAGTTTTCTCCCCATTTAGATAACAGTCCGCAGTATTTTTCTTTTTACTAAAATGCATTATCAAACATTTCCCAACACTATATTCCATCTGCCAACTTTTTTGCCCATTCTTACAATTTGTCTAAGTCCTGTTGTAATTGCGTTGCTTCCTCAGCACTACCTACCCCTCCACCTATCTTCATATCATGCACAAACTTTGCCAGAAAGCTATCAATTCCATTATCTAAATTACTGACAAACAATGTGAAAAGCAGTGGTCCCAATACTGACCCCTGAGGAACACCACTCATCACTGGCAGCCAACCAGAAAAGGCCCCTTTTATTCCCACCCACTGCCTCCTGCCTGTCAGCCATTCCTCTGTCCATGCCAGTATATTTCCTGTAACACCACTGGATTTTATCTTGTTAAGCAGCCTCATGTGTGGCACCTTATCAAACACCTTCTGAAAATCCAAGTAACTAACATCCACTGCCTCTCCTTTGTCCACGCTGCTTGTTACTTAGAAACATATAAAACCTACAGCACAATACAGGTCCTTCAGCCCACAAAGTTGTGCCGAACATGTCCCTACCTTAGAAATTACTAGGCTTACCTATAGCCCTCTATTTTTCTAAGCTCCACATACCTATCCAAAAGTCTCTTAAAAGACCCTATCATATCCGTCTCCACCACCGTTTCTGGCAGCCCATTCCAATCACTCACCGCTCTCTGAGTAAAAAACTTACCCCTGACATCTCCTCTGTTCCTACTCCCCAGCACCTTAAACCTGTGTCCTCTCGTGGCAACCATTTCAGCCCTGGGAAAAAGCCTCTGATTATCCACATGATCAATTCCTCTCCTCTGCTTATACACCTCTATCAGGTCACCTCTCATCCTCCGTCGTTCCAAGGAGAAAAGGCCGAGTTCACTCTATCTATTCTCATAAGGCATGCTCCCCAATCAAGGCAACATTCTTGTAAATCTCCTTTGCACCCTTTCTATGGTTTCCACATCCTTCCTGTAGTGAGGCAAGCAGAACTGAGCACAGTACTCCAAGTGGGGTCTCACCAGGGTCCTATATAGCTGCAACATTACCTCTTGGCTCCTAAATTCAATTCCACAATTGAAGGCCAATACACTGTACATCATCCAGGCCAATACATCATCCAGGTCATTTATAAAAATCATGAAGAGTAAGGGTCCCAGAACAGATCCCTGAGGCACACCACTGGTGACTGACCTCCATGCAGAATATGACCTGGCTACAACCACTCTTTGCCTTCACAAAGCAATGTCCCCTTGGATCCCATGCCTCCTTACTTTCTCAATAAGCCTTGCATGGGGTACCTTATAAATGCCTTGCTGAAATCCATATACACTACATCTGCTCCTCTTCCTTCATCAATGTGTTTAGTCACATCCTCAAAAAATTCAATCGTAAAGCATGACCTGCCCTTGACAAAGCCATGCTGACTACTCCTAATCGTATTATACCTCTCCAAATGTTCATAAACCATACGTTATGTTCAAAACTTCCTCGAAGAAATCTAACAGATCCTTCAGGCAAGACAGCTCTTTACAGAAACTATGCTGATTTTGACTTACTTTATCATTAGTCTCCAAGTACCCCGAAACCTCATCCTTAATAATAGACTCCAAAATGTTCCTAACCACTGAGGTTAAGCTAACTAGCCAATAATTTCCTTACTTTTGCCTTCTTCCATTCTTAAGGAGTGGAATGGCATTTGCAAACTTCCAGTCCCCTGGGACCATGCCAGAGTCAATTGATTCTTGGAAGATCATGACCAATGCATCCATTATCTCTTCAGCAACTCTCTCAAAACTCTGCGATGTAGTCCTTTTGGTCCAAGTCATTTATCCACCTTAAGACCTGCAAGTTTGCCTAGCACTTTTTCCTTTGTAATAGCAATGACACTCATTCCTGCTCCCTGACACTCACAGGCCACTGGCACATGGAAATGTCTTCCACAGTGAAGACAGAAGCAAAGTACCCATGAGGTTTATCTGCTATTTCTTTGTCCCCATTGCTACCTCACCACCATCATTTTCCAGTGGTGCAATACCAACTCTCACCTCCCTTTTACCCTTGATATAACTGAAAAAACTTTTAATATCCTGCTTAATATTATTGGCTAGTTTGCTCTTATATTTCATCTTTTCCCTTCTTATAGCTTTTTTATTTGCCTTTTGTTGGATTTGAAAAGCTTCCCAATCATCCAACTTTCCACTCACATTTTCTACCTTATATGCCCTTTCCTTGACTTTTATGCAGTCCTTAACTTCCATTGTCAGTAACAGTTGCCAATATCTGTCATTTGAGAACTTCTGTGGGACATATTTATCCTGCGTCTTGTGAATTATTCCCAGAAACTTCAGCCATCTCCACTGTCATCCCCACCAGTATCCTCCTCCAATCCATTTGGGCAAGCTCCTCTCTCACGCCTCTGCAATTCCCTTTATTCCATTGTGATACTGATACATGTGACTTATGCTTCTCCCTCTCAAATTATGATCACTGTCTCCTAAGGATTCCTTTACATTAAGCTCACTAATTATATCTGGGCTATCACACAAAACCCAAACTAAGATGGCCTTTCCCCAAGTAGGCTGAAGCACAAGCTTCTCTAAAAAGCCATCTTGTAGGCATTCAACAATTTCCTTCTCTTGCAATCTGACACCAACCTGATTTTCCCAATCCCCTTGCATATTGAAGACCCCCATTAAAACTGTGACATTACACTGATTACATGCCTTTTCCAGCTCTTCTTAAATCTCAACCCCACATCTTTTTTAGCCTTGCAGTTTTGTAACTCCACCCACAAAGATTCAGCATTCTCTGACCCTATGTACCTCTTTCTAAAGATGTAATTCCATGTCTTATGAACAGAGCCCAGTGCCACACCACTGCCTATGCCTTCCTGCCTGTACTTTTGCTCTGTCATACTGGTTCCCATCCCTCTGCCATATTAATTTAAATCACTCCCAATATCTTTAGTAAACCTGCCCACAAGAATATTGGTCGCCCTCAGATTCCAGTGCAACCCAGCACTTTTGTACAGGTCCCAGTAGAGATCCCAATTATCCAGATATCTGATTCCCTGTTCCTTGCTACAATTCTTCAGCTGTGGATTCATCTGCCACCTCATTCTATTCCCATCCTCACTGTCGCATGGCACAGGCGCAATTCCAAGATGACTGCTCTTGAGATCCTGCTTCTTAGCTTCCTTCCTAACTCCCTGTATTGTGTTTTCAGGACATCATTCCTTTTTCCTCCCTATATTATTGGTAGCAATATGTACCACAACTTCTGGCTGCTCACCCTCCCTCTTCAGGATAATGTGGACGCATTCAGGAACATCACGGACCATGGCACCTGGGAAGTGAACTACCCCTATTCCCTATCCCCTATTCTCTCTGGAGTTAAATAAGAAAAAAGTAATGAAAAATAAGGAATGAACTTTCCTACTTATCTTGTCTCAGCCTATTCTTACCAAAGGCCTGTTGAGTCAAAGCCTTACTACTCTGACTCAGACTACTCTGACAATGACCATTCCTACATTGCCCACTCTGCTAGGTGGTACTTCTCTTTGATAGAGACTGGGTTTGTAAAGCTTTCCACCAGACCAGTGCAAGAACATTCCTGTTGCACCTGCGCAGTACTCCAATCAACAACTCTCATTGCAAATCTTCCCACTTTTTAAAGCTTTTCATTGAACCTGCATGGGAACACACCTGTTGTATCTGCGCAGCACACCAATCATAATGAGTGACTGTTAGTGTTAGTAAATGTCAGTGTATGGTGAATGTATCAATCAACTTGTATTGTTACAAGATCCTAAAAAAAAAGGTAACATGATTAATAACTAGCAAACTGCTTAGATAGCGCTGGATTAGGGATGTACAAGGGCTTGTCCATTCTAAGTTTTAAATAGTGCTATTGGATATGAGATACTAATATAAACAAGTTCTTGGTTCAATGTCTTATCCAATATGCACTACCCTTGTGACACAGCCTAGTTCATATTTTCAAAGCCTGAGGGGAGGTTAATTATACAATCTTTTTGAAAAAAAGCAAAAGAGGCATGAGATATTGTTCCCTGCCTTTCAACAAGCAAAGAGCTAAGCTTGATTACAACTATGTGTGAAGCTTTTTGTCAGCAATTCAAACAAATGGCCAAAATCAAAATAAAATGATGGAAACAGCACCATAATGCATAGGGTAAGCTACTACCAAATACAAAATACTGGAGGAACTCAGCAAGTTGGGTAGTGTCTATAGGGAGGAATAAAGAGTCAATGTTTTGGCCAAGACTCTTCATGAGAGCTCATGACCTTTCGTAGATATTCCTTCCCATGATGCTACCTGACTTGCTGAGTTCCTCCAACATTTGGTGTGTTACACTGGATTTCTCGTGTCTGCAGAACCTCTTGTGTTTGTGAAACTAATACCAAAAATATTAATTTTCTTTGAACTTTTTGATATTTTGAAACAGATTTTGGAGATGAATGTCAGGACTTCTTGACAATTTTTAAGCCACAACAAAATATTAAATTGCTTAAAGTTCAGTTTTTCATGCAGGATATAAAATGATGAAAAATCATTTGTAACAATTAACCACATCTTTTCCTTGTTCATATACATCTGATTTTCTTTATTTTTGAACAGGTTAGACAACTGATTTATTGTCACCTTTTAGTTCGCTACTAGAACTGCTTGGCATTTTAAAACTTTAGCTCCTAAACTAATTGGAAATATATGGTAGCAATTTTAAGGCAGTGAATTAGATTTTTATATGGGTGCTGTGGATTCGCCACTAACAGAGTAATAGAGGAAAAAAATGTCATGAAAATTAAAAGTTACAGGGCAAAGAGTACCCATGATATGGAAAGTATATAAAAATAATATTCAAAGTTCAAAGTAAATTTATTATCAAAGTACGTATGTGTCACCATATGTCACCCAGAGATCCATGTTCTTACAAGCATTCACAATGCAATAAAGAAATACAATAGTATCCATGAAAAACTGCACACAAAGACTGACAAACAGCCAATGTACAAAAGAAGACTTACTGTACAAATAAAAAACAAATAATAATAATAAATACATAAATAACTAATACTGAGAACATGAATTATGGAGTCCTTTAAAGTGGGTCCATAGGTTTTGGACTCATTTCAGTGTTGAGGTGATGAAGTTATCCATGCTGGTTCAAGAGCCTGATGGATGAAAGGTGACAACTGGTCCTGAACTTGGCGGCACAGCACCTAAGGCACCTAAAAAAGATTTTTGGAAAAGGCATTCCAAAACAGAAATATAAATAATAATTAAAGTAGTTACGCAATTAAATGCTTTGATTAATAAAAGTCAGTGCATTGATTTTATGCCAAACTGATTTACAGCTCATTAGTACTCAATACCAAAAGATAAAGGAATCAATTTATTAGAATTTAATCCAAAATAGTGTTCACTAGCTCCTGCTAACTTGCAGCACTCAATCTTGCAGACAGCCTGGCTTGTGCTGTCTGAATTCAGCCAATTGCTTAACTTTCAACATTTATCTAACATTCACAGGAGTAAAGGAAATATCTCGACATTTTCACTCTCTTACTTAAACATTTTCATATTTAGCTCCTCTCAAAATTCAATAATGATCTAACACTTGCCGGACTTAAGGGAAAATCTCTACTCATTCACTCACAAAGTTTACACTGTCTTTCCTAGAAATAGAATATCAAGTTATGATTGCAAACAGATGAAGATAAATAGTCTCTGAAGTGTGAAATAGGGGACACTTACTTACATTATAAGTTTTAAGTTTTTCCTTAAACCAATGCCTCTTTTATACAGCAGCTGGAATAGTTATTTCCATAAGATCTTTGAGTACCTGACATTTATGAGTGTCACTGCACTGCCCAACATTTAATTGTATGATAGCATTACCCAGGAGCTAGATTCCCTTCTGATCAAATCCAAATGTCACATCCTCCGCACATCCCCCAATCCCAGCTTTGGAAAGGCAGACAAAGAAAGTGCCTGGTAAGCTGAAGCCACATAAAAATGGAGAAACTGATTCATTTTATCCAGCAGAGACTGAATACACAGAGCAACAGGAAGATAAGTCAGTTCAAGCAGTTACACACATCAGGCTATATAGTCCCTTTCATTAGTTTGTTGGCTTCCACGACTTAATGAGATGGATACAGATTTGTGCTCAGTTGCTTAAGTTAAAATTCAGTGGTAGCTATAAATTGTATTGCCCTTCTGAAATGCAATGAAGCCATGTGCATAAAACATGAGGGCAGAAATAGGCCATTCGGCTCATCAATTTGCTTCACCATTCAATCATGGCTGATTTACTTTCCCTATCAACCTCCTATTATTCTCTCCCTGTAATTTTTGACACCCTTACTAATCAAGAACATATCAACCTCCATCTTAAACATTCCAATTGACTTGGCCTCCACAACCATTTATGGCAATGGATTCTGCAGATTCAACACCCTCTGACTAAAGAAATTCCTCCTCCCCCTGTTCTAAAGAGATGTCCTTTTATTCTGAGATTGTTCCCTCTGATCCTAGACTCTCCCACTATTTGAAACATCCTCCCAATGTCCACTCTGTCTAAGCCCTTCAATATTCAATCAGATTCCCTCCTCATTTCTAATACACCCATCTATGTTTTCATCCAGATTATTTATATATAAATCTGGGCAGATTAAGGGTCCCGGCACAAGACATCAAAGTCTAGATATCTCCACAGATGCTGCCTGATCTGTTATGCTCCTCATATGCATTTTGAGTTCATCAGTCCAGAAGAAGGGAGCTGACACAAAATGTCGACAGTCTATTTCTCTTCATAGATGCTGCCTGACATGTAGAGTTCCTCCAGCATTTGTGCGTGCTCACTAAAATTCTACAAAATTTTCCTCATTCCACAAACTCCACAGAGAGTCCAATGTGGCTCTAAATGCTCTACATATTTTGATGGGAGCTGCAGCTGATCACAATTCCCTTGGCCGTCTCGGAGATTAGAAATGTCTCAGATCTCCCATATCCTGCAGGAGGAGGACTCTGCTGCTCTAGCTTCCCTATCTTTTCTACTATGAAAGGGAGGTAAAAAGCCTTACCTGATCACTAACTTGCCCTTTTTTCCAAACCCTGATGCTCAGCAAAGAATCAGAAGCAGGTTTATTATCAATGACATACAAGGTAGTGAAAAATCTGTCCTGCATGCCATTCAAACAGATTGATTTCATTATAATAGTGTATTGAGGTAGTACAAAGTAAAACAGAATGCAGAATGATGTGTTAAACTTGCAGAGAAAGTGAAGTGCGGGAAGATAAAGGGTGGTAGTGTAGTGGTTAGCAGTACAGGTTTCAGTTCCTGCCACTGCCTATAAGAAGTTTGTACTGCTTACAGGCAGCATAGGTTTCCTCCAGCTGCTCCAGTTTCCTCCCACAGTCCAAAGACATACTGGTTGGTAGATTAGTCAGTCATTGTAAAGTTGTCCTGTGATTAGGGTAGCATCAAATCGGGGGATTGCCGGGGCAGCTCGATAAATAAATAAGGTGCAAGGTCATAATGAGGTCGGCTGTGAGGGCAAGAGTCCATCTTATCATATTAGGGAACCATGTAATAGTCTTAAAACGGCAGAATTGAAGCTGTCCTTGAACCTGGCAGCGCATGCTATCAGGATTTCAGAGCATCTCTGGGAGTGGAGAGAAGAGAGAATGTCTGGGTTGATATTTGAATATGCTGACTGCTTTCCTGAGGCAGTGGGAAGTACAGACAGAGTCTATGGACGGCAGACTGGTTTCCATGATGTAATGAGCTGTGTCTATGACTCTCTGCAGTTCCTTGCAGTGTCAGGCAGAGCAGTTGCCAACTAAGCTTTTCATGCCAGATATTAATCTGTCTTTTCTGTTGAAAACACTGACAGACCCGTTGGAGACAATGTTTTCATTGCATGTTTCACTTACAACTAACTCCTTTACACTTTCAGAATCATTTTCTCAGTAATGGCCAATACCATGTTCTGTTTTAAATCTGGCATCTTGAACAAAATTATATTTTTCTATTCTTCTTAGTGATAAGTATACTGGATGCATATTTTTGAAGAGTCTTTGTAATATTTTACGCAGCACAGAATACTCATTCAACTAAAATTTAAAATTCACGTCATACTGAACAAAATAAACAAAAAACAAGGTCAGATTCCTATTTTGTAACTGGCTTGAGGTTCGAGATTATAATGTTTTACCACATCAATATTTTAAAGAACACAGAGCTTGCACACAGGGTATTCTTTCATTACAAATTGAAAGAGAGCGATTCCTTTAATATCTTTGCTCAGAACAATGCATAAAAGCCATTGAAAAGCTGGCAGCTGGTAGTGAGACTCATCAATGTATCTTGTATCAGAGTAATTGGCTTTCTCTGCTTGCCAAAAGGGAATACAACTGGTTTACTGTGGCCTCTAAATGCACTAATGGGAAATGATCATCTTATCTTTGTGAACACATCAGCTTCTGGTCAGAATGTATTCATTAAGAAAGATGGCCAACAGCTTTTAGTTTTTTCACTTCTTGCTCTCATGGATTGAGTACAGAACTCCAGCTCTAAAGGTTTCTCACATACAAGCTGGCTAGTCTTGAGAAAGAAATTCTAAAAGAAACCCTATAAGATTGAATTCCATTTACTTTGACCTAGGTCCGTCTCCTTTTATCGTTTTAGGTTGTCCTATAGTGTAAGGTTTTACATTGTTTCTTGTGCCATTATAAACTGGCGATGACCTGTCAAGGTCTCACAGTAATTTTTGGAAGACTCACTATTTCTTACCTTCAGAGAGGGAAGGAATAAAAAAAACGGATCAATAGGTTTCTCAAGAGCTATGCTTGATCCAGATAGATTACCTCAGCCCCTCACAATCATTTATTTTTCTCCTATCAGTAATCATTTGAAGAGTTGAACTTCAAGAAATATATATTAATTTATAGAGTATCGAGGGTGCTTGTTTTCTGCTGCAGCTGTCTGTCTTCTTGCTTTCATACGACAGATAGAATTCCTTCCAGAGTTGAAATGCTTCAATGCACAGTAGCCATTTCCCCATCACCAGGCTCCAACATCCTGTGCAAAGATACGGAGACTAGGGATGGAATGGTTCACGAGTTACACAGCAGCACGGCATCATTCCCAGAAAAAAAAATCAAAACAGATACAAGCCAATGAGTCCAAAAGGGAAACACACTGGAACATTTGATTTATGCTATGAATATGTGCTTCATTAATTCCCAGAGCAAAACTCTGTTGCATGTTGCTTCTCAGTGATACTTGGCTAACTCATCAGCAACACCATCTGTCTACAATACGTCTGCAGGTATTTTTATTTTTGTAGAAACACAAATTACATCTTGCTGGTACACCTCAGCTGAGACAACATAAGCAGATATTAATACTGGAGGTAAAAGAAAGCTAAATACTGCAAATATACTTGCCCAGAATTATGCAAATATTCACAGAATCAATAGCATTATTACTCATACAAATATTGGGCACTCTGTTTGTTTTCTAAAAAAAGCAGTTGCTGCACTCAGTAGTCATTTTATTAGAGATGTCAACTCAGGCCTGAGAAACCAGTGTCGGGTATCTTCATGCCTTACAAGGCGCGGAACGAAAGACCGTGTGGCGTGCCGCTCCTCACACAGACATTGCGCCGTATTTTTCTTTATTTCACAAGGTCGAGTTGCGAGCTCAACACTCAACCTGGCACGGATGGAAAGTGTACTCGGGAAAGGCCCGACTGGATTCAAACCCAGGAACCTCCATTCCGGAGTCCAGCGCTGATGTCACTGCGCCGCCTGCCGACCCAAGGTACACCTGTACATCCGCTCACTAATGTGTTGGTGGCAACTCAATGCATAAAAGCATACAGGCAAGGTCAAGAGGTCCAGTTGTTGTTCAGACCAAATATCAAATTGGGGAAGAAATGTGATCTAAGTGACGTTGACAGTGGAAGAGTTGTTAGGGCCAGACAGGGGTTGGAAGGGTTGAGTTGCTCAGAAAAAGCTAATCTCTAGGGATTTTCATGCTCGAAGTTTCTAGGGCATACAGAGAATGGTGCAAAAAAACAAAATGCATCTGTGGGCAAACACTCCTCACTTATGAGAGAAGTCAGAAGAAAATGGCCAGACTGGTTCAAGCTGACAGGAAGGCGACAGTCACTCAGATAATCACGCATTACAACAGTGGTGTGCAGTAGATCATCTCTGAAAGCACAACACGTCAAACCTGGAGGTGAACAGGCCACAGCAGCAGAAGACCACAAACATACACTCCGTGGCCACTTTTTTAGATATAGGCAAGTATCTAACCATGACTAACCATGTCCTGCAAATCATGCTCTCAACTGCTTAGTAAATGTCCCATTGAACATTGTCAAAATGCTTAACAGTCTAATAAGCATGTTGCTAAAAGGGTTAACACAACAGTCTAAATTTCAGGTGCCTGTGTTTATCCAATGGCTTCACACTCTGTTGCATAGCTCCCCTTTGATTTCCAGATTCAGAGATTACATACTCTGTCATTTCAATGTGCCTCAGCCTGGGATCATCTGTATTTCTTCAATTATCCCTCTACTTATTACATCCATTAATGCTGCTCCACTACACTGACGGTCTCTCCCCCCCCCCCCCCCCCGCCACCAAGAGTTAGTTGCATTCAGAGACATATATTACCATGGATTTACTGATTAACTGACACACACTCTGCATACTTTCCCATTTGATTTCTAACATTTAGATTCTATGATTAATCTATTCCTGTCTGAGGTCAATCTTCGAATGCCCTTTCTCCGACAACGCTGTTGTAGTTCTGCATTATTCAGTTGCCACTCTTCTGGAAAATAAATACACTGCTACATGTTATGAATATTTAAATAAAAGAGCCCAATATAATAGGGAGCAACGGATTTGTCCTCCCATTAGCGGAGGGGAGAGCAGGCTTGTTGTTCCCTTCAGAACAATGCAAGGGCCCATCTTTTCTGCTCCATTAGTTTATGACACTCTTTCAGTTAACTTGGGGTCTAGGAGCATCTCACTACCACAATTCCTACCCTTCGCTTACCTTATGTTAACAACAGCTGCAATATGGTTACAACAGGTGATACTCATTTCCAATTCCCCACTGCAAAAACAAACATTCTGAATATTGGAAGAAATCAAAATTTGAGATGAGAGAGATGTGAAAGGTGAAGGAGAACATGTGAAGGAGAACATGAGGGAGAACCTCTTCACTCAGAGGATGGTGAGAGTGTGGAATCAGCTGCCAGTGGAAGCAATGGATCTGGGTTCATTTTCAACATTTAAGAGAAGTCGGGGCATGTGCCTGCTGGGAGGGGTATTGAGGGCTATGGTTTGGGTGAAGGTCAATTGGACAAGGCAAAATTATAGTTTGACATGGACTATATGGGCTGAAGGGCTTGTTTCTGTGCAACAGTACTCTATGACTATGACTCTAAAGTGTTAACCAATAAAGCCTGGAGCTTTTGCATCATCGCAACTTCATGTTGGAAGAGAGCAGGGATTGAACAAGAACAAGAAGGAGTATTCTGCGAGGGCTAAACAGCAGAACTGGAGGAGTTTTTTCAAAGGCAGAGAAAAGATGAGGCAAGGCAAGGACGAAGAGTATTCCAGAAGTATTCTGACCAGTATACCACTGATCATTGTCATAGTTTCTAAGAGTTTTATATGCTGCTGAATACAAATCTTATCCATTAACTTATTTAAAATAATTACCTCACCAAATTGGAAATGGGTCAATTACTCACATAAGCACTTCCAAATCTCTGTGCAAATTCATTCCATTCCTATAAAATCCCTGCTGTTTAATCAACTTGCTTTGCTTTATACTCATCTATGTAAAACTGCATCTTCCTGTATCTATTCAGCTTCCCAACTAGTCTAGTCCTACTCCTACAGCACATTCTCTCCTGTCCTTCCAGACTGAATCTCAGGGTAATATATGGTATCATATACATAAATTGATAATAAGTCTACTTTGAACTTTGAATCCGCGTCAGTCAATTTGATCCATTTAAAACTGTATTGCACAGGCAAGGTATGGCATTCAGAAACCAGCTTAGAAGTTTAAAACAAATTACAGAATATTTGCATTTATAAAAATATATAAGAAATCAGCAAGTCTAAGATGGCCAGTCGTTGAGTGACTTTCACAGAAGCAGGGATTGCTCCTGAGATTACAAGAGATCAGTGGGAGTTTGCCATTGTTCTTAGGCTTTACTGCAGACAACGGAACCCTCAAATAAGAATAGATTGTAATCAACATGCTCAACAGTTCAGGCAGTATCTCTGGAGAGAGAAGTGGAAACAACAATAATTTAAATTAAAATTGACTTCAAAAGGAAGCATGGAAAAGAAAATATTAGCCTTTGTATTATCCAGGACATCTTCAAGGATCAATGTCTTAAAAAGGCGGCATCCATCCAGAGGACATTTAACCAATGTTCTCATTAGTTAATGCCTTGTTCTCATTGCTACCATTTGGAAGGAGGTACAGAAGCCTGAAGGCACACACTCAATGATTCAGGAACAGCTTCTTCCCCTCTGCCATCCAATTTCTAATAGGCACTGAACCCATAAACACTACCTCACTACTTTTTATTTCTATTTTTGCACTACCTGTTTAATTTAACTATTTAATATATGTCTATGTATTTTTGTATGTATTGCAATGTACCACTGTCACAAAGACAATAAATTTCAGGACGTCTGCTGATGATATTTTGATTCTGATTGTAATTCTGAGGTTTCCAAAGGAAATGTTAACTTGAACAGCTACCGGGAAAGAGTAGTGCAACTATTCAACAATTTGCAAAGTACTAATGAGGCGGATATGAGGTTAAGAATCCATTTTATAACAGTAGGAATGAAGCTGTCCTTGAGCCAGGTAATACAAGCTTTCAGGCTTTTGTATGGTCTGATTGCAGGAGGAGGAGGAAGAGAGAATATCTAGAGTGCGTAGTGTCTTTGATTATGTTATCTAGTGTATTGAGGCAGTGAGAGTGTCAGCAGAGTGCACGGAGGGGAGGCTGCTTTCCATAAGTGCTGAACTATGTCCACAACTCTTTGTAGTTCCTTGCAGTCACAGGCAGAGCAATTGCTGCATCAAGCTATAATGCATCCAGATAGAATGCTCTCTATGGTGCATTAATAAAAATTAGTAAAGGTCAGCAGGGACATACTAAACTTTTATCGCTTCCTGAGCAAGTAGAGGCACTGATGAGATTTCTTGGCTATGGCATTTTTGGCCAAAGGAAATTAAAACTTTCAAAAACAGCTAGCTAGAAAAAGTCAAGGACAATGGATGCCTTTAATTTGCCCAGGTACTGGAGGGTTTCGCTTTGTAAGACTATTCTTGCGACCACTGTTTTGTGAACTAGTTTCTGAATTAACTCTTCCTGGATTTAAGTAATTGAAAGTGGACATAATGATGTGCGATAGATAATCTGCTAATCATTTATTAAGAATGATTTCCAAGAATCATTTCCAAATATGGGATGCTGTTCAGTAAGGTGGAAGGATCAGCACAGATTTACTTCTGTCCATGCAATTACCTGAGCCTAGTGTCTGAACTGGATGTAATTGCTTTACCATGGTCTAATTTTGGGGAAGAAAACAAAGGAATGACATCAGAGGCTTTTCATTATTTAGAAGAAAGAAATGATGCAATTCCACCTCTAGTTTTGTGACAGAGCCAATGAGAAGAGGACACAGTAAATCAGCACCAATGGAATCAAAGTATAATGGACCAGGATTGATAAGGAAGAAGATTAATAATGAAGAGTTTCGGAGGTAAAGCAGTGAGAACTCTAGAGACTAAAGAAAGGATGACCACTCATGCCTGGGGCAGGAAGAAGAAGAAGGATCAATCTGTTGGCCAAGAGGAGATTCCCAAATTTGGCGTTGTAAGTGGAAAAAGTAGTTTGGGTGAGCAACAGTACTAAAGGAATAATAACAACCAGGTTTTGCTGTCCTGGGATCAACATAACTTGCACGGGTATTTGCATTGATACAATAAAGTTGTGAGTAGTTTGAACTAATTCAGCTTGTTGTGGTTATTTACATAAACCTGCATTAGTTGACCAATGTAAGGGTGAACAGTGCTAATATGGTTGTTCAAGGCAGTCTACTGGTGATGTCCACTCCTGGTATCTTAAAGCTCTTAACCCCCTTGACCTCACCACCACTAATGTAAACAGGAGCATGTACACCATCTCTCTTCCTGAAGTCACTCACCAGTTAAGTCAAGTCAAATCATTTTTTATTGTCATTTCGACCATAACTGCTGGTACAGAACACAGTAAAAACGAGACAATGTTTTTCAGGACCATGGTGCTACATGAAACAGTACAAAAACTACACTGAACTGTGTAAAACAACACAAAAAAATCTACACTAGACTACAGACCTACCCAGGACCACATAAAGTGCACAAAACAGTGCAGGCATTACAATAAATAATAATCAAGACAATAGGCACAGTAGAGGGCAGTAAGTTGGTGTCAGTCCAGGCTCTGGGTATTGAGGAGTCTGATAGTTTGGGGGAAGAAACTGTTACATAGTCTAGTCATGAGAGCCCAAATGCTTGTGTGCCTTTTCCCAGACAGCAGGAGGAAGAAGTGTTTGTATGAGAGGTGCATGGGGTCCTTCATAAAGCTGTTTGCTTTGCAGATGCAGCATATGGTGTAAATATCTGTAATGGCGGGAAGAGAGACCTCGATGATCTTCTCAGCTGACCTCACTATCCGCTGCAGGGTCTTGCAATCCGAGATGGTGTAATTTCTGATCCAGGCAGTGATGCAGCTGCTCAGGATGCTCTCAATACAGCCCCTGTAGAATGTGATGAGGATGGGGGGGGGGGGGGGGTGGGAGATGGACTTTCCTCAGCCTTTGCAGAAAGTAGAGATGCTGCTGGGCTTTCTTTGCTACGGAGCTGGTGTTGAGGGACCAGGTGAGATTCTCCAGTGAGTTATTTTGCTTTACTGACATTGAGGGAAATATTGTTGTCATGACACCTTATCACTAGTTTTTCTATCTCCTGCTTGAACTTTAACAAACTTCTGTTACCTGCCCTATCTCATTCCCTAATAGCAAATCAGGTATTGCATTCTCTCTCATTGGAACTTCTATGTATTTATTAAGGAAAGTTTCCTGAACATATTTGACAAACGCTATCCCATCAAGTCCTTGTAGTATGGGGGTATCTAGTAGTATGTAGTATCTAGTATGGAAGTCCCAGTCAATAAGTGGAAAGCTAACTGTACCTGTGTTTTGGAAATCCTTTGTATTTTAGAAATAACTTATAATTTGGAAATCTTTTATGATAGAAATCCTCAGAGTTTTAAATGTGTTTTAAGAACATTGTCTGTGTGGATTTGAATGTGTATCACTGAAAATAAATGAACTATGTTCAAACTACTTTGTTAGCTGGAGGTTGGACCCTCTGCTCTCAGGTAATGGGTATTAGCAGCTAAAATCACTGTGGAGGATAAACAAGGAAGTGAACTAGTCTTTGAAAACTGGGTAGTTACAGTATAGCCTCCCTTTAGAGGAAGATAAGGAGAAAGGAACTCTTATCCTGATTTGGGAGGGAGGGAAGGGAATGTATGGAGAGTGGAAGTACAGGAATTAGAGCAGATTTATTCACAGCTCCTATTAAGTAACATGAGGGACAATGTTCAAATGCACTGCATTGGAAACTAACATCAACAAAACTGGGGCTTCAGAAAAGAAGGTTGGAAGAAGGTCTACCTCAACTCAGAGATCAGCCACTGCCTGAGTAGTGTGAGCGGAGCCTATGCAAGATTAAGGAAAATAGCCCTTGAAGACTGCAACCTGCTGGTCCAAACAGAAGTTTTGGCCTATAGAGCAGTTGTCCTTCCTACATTACTGTATAAAGCTGAATTATGGACCACCTACAGTTGACACCTGAAAGCCTTGGGAACAAAGAACCTTATGAAAGATTTTGAGGATCAGCTGGAAGGACTGATGCACTAACACCAGCACACAGGAGGAGGCCAAAATGAACAGCATCTTCACCATGATAAAACAAAACCAACTCCGATGGATAGGTCATTTCACTCAAATGCCTAATTCAAGTCACCACAAACAGATCCTTTACTCCCAGTTGAAGGAAAGTCAGCAATACCCTGGAGGGCAAGGGAAATGCTTCAAAGATAGCCCCAAGTTCAGCAGGAAGAAATTCAGCACTTCAGGACATCTAAAAGTTGGAAAAACATTGCACTTAATAGATGGACCTAGAAGAAATCTGTTCCAAAGGGAGCTATGCTAAGAGAGAGCAACCTCCGCTATGCGGCAGAGCAAGCAGAAACTACAAAAGGAGAGAATGAGCAACGAAAAGACTCAACCACTAACACAGCCACCACTTGCTAGTGTCCATCCTGCACCATCCAAATCGGCCTCGACAGCCACTTGATGAACCAGCAGTAGACAACCCTTTATGAGAATACCTTACTCAATTTGATCTTGGGTACTAGCCTACAAGGTACCCAGGACATCATCAGGGAGTGGTGTCTCAAAAAGGCAGCATCCATTCTTAAGGACCTCCAGCAGCAAGGGCATGCCCTGTAGGAGGTACAGAAGCTGAAGGTACACACTCAGCGATTCAGGAACAGCTTCTTCTCCTCTGCCATCTGATTCATGAATGGACATTGAACCCTTGAGGACTACCTCACTTTTTTAATATATTATTTCTGCTTTTTGCATGATTTTTGATCTATTCAATATACATAAACTGTAATTGATTTACTTATTTATTTATTATTTTTTTCTTCTTCTTCTATATTATGTATTACATTGAACTGATGCTGCTAAGTTAACAATTTTCGCAACACATGCCTGTGATGATAAACCTGATTCTGATCAAGCTACTACTAGGTAGGAAAGAGACCTAGTCTATGTAGTCATGGAGATTAACTTGCCAATGAGGAGTCACAGATGGATTATATAATGTAAAAATGAGAGAAGATTGGAAATTTGAAGTAAACTATAACATGGAACAATTCAGCATAGTACAGGCCGTTCGGCCCACAATGTTATGCTGAACTTTTAACCTATTTCAAGATCACATTCCTTCCCACATAACCTTTCATTCATCTATTAGAGAGTTTCCTAAATGTCCCTAATATACCTGCCTCCGTCACCAAACCCTGGCAACGCATTCTACACACCCACCATTCTGTGGGTGAAATAAAAAATTACTTCTGACATTCCCCTCCTTCACTTTCCTCCAATCGCCTTAAAATCATGCCCTCTCATATTAGCTATTTCCACCCTAGAAAAAGGGCACTGGCTGTCCACTCTTACCTCATACACCTCTATCAAGTCACCTCTCATCCTCCTTCACTCCAAAGAGCTAAAGTAGATGAAGTTTTCTATTTTGGTGTAACTCTGACATGCATAAGATCTCCTATTTCCTTTCATAGACAAGGAGCCCCCAGCATCTTCGAAGCATTTACTCTGCATTAAATCCAAATCTCAGCCTGTGACTCAATTGTGGAAAATGTATAATTTCTTCAAGCACCTTGTTAATCATTGTTTGGTGTGATATTTTATGATATGAACACTTGGACGTGGTGATGCAGATGGGATTAGGTGGAAAAGAATGAGTGTAGGCTTGGATGGACCATAACCAAATTGAAGAGCCATCTGCACAGAACATGCCTCTCCTGCTCTGTGCATGTTGTGTTATAATATGTGAATACTATATTGCCTCAAACAAAGTTTCCAGTGTTAACGACTACATTTATTTTCACCAATATTTAGCTAATGGTGCTATTTTTGAGGAAGAGGAGAAAGTGCAATCTCTCCTAACCACTAACCGAACAGAGTAAATGATCCATGGTCTTCCTATGCCTGTTGCTTTAGTAATACGTTACCTTTTCCCAGAGGATGTCATCAGTGGTCAGTCATTAACAATCCAGAAAAATATAAATGGATTGTAGCAGAGTTGAGGAAGGAATTACATCAGCAGAAGGGGACCACAGCAAACAGTACTGTGCTCTAAAATCCTAAAATCCACAAATTGCATTTCTAAAAAGCGATGTGTTTCACTAATACAGCTTGTTTGCAATTGCACTTCATCGTCCAGCATATTAATGAGAACCTTATTATTATTTTTATTTTTTCTCAGCTGAGGCTGGTAAAACCTGAGGTACGGGCACCATCAAGCACACTCATTTCTCAATTGCTAGAAACTTTTGGACTATTCTAGTGGTGTTTAGTATTTCTGAAGATTTATATAAATATTACTGTGTAAGCCTAATGTTTACTACTATTATGTAGCAACTTTGAGGTGATGCCAGTTGTAGATATTATTATTGGGACAATATATACCCTGTTCATGTTCCATAGTCATTCAGTTTCCTCTATTAACTCAGCATGTATCTGGTGTTTTTTTACTGATTATTATTATTATTCTCAGAATGAAAGGTTTATTGGTAAAACCAACAACTAAATTTAGGCCTTAATGGTCCTTGAGAATGTGACAGTGGGTTTCACTTCCGAGATTGCTGCAGTTCTTGCTCAGAAGATGCTCAACCAACAGTAGGCAGTTCCCAAAGTCAGACCCAGTTTCAGTGGAGAAACAGTAATATATTCCCAAGTCAAACTAGTGCGAGGCTTGGAGGAGAAATGGTCGTGTGTGGCCTGCCACTCATTATGCTTTCATAGGGCTAAGGTCTTGTTGAAGAAATTCTGATACATTGCTACAGTGCTTCTTGTTACTGGTGTACATGCAACTCTGATGCAATGTTGTTGATGAAAACCCATGTTCAGGGTGATGGGTAGGGTGGTGACCAAGAGCGTTACTTTGTCTGAAGTGGCTCACTGCTGCTTGGATGCTGTCTGGGCTGCACTCAGCCAGGACAAGTACACCTGCCTTGTACAAGGTGGAAAAATGCTGAGGAGTAAGTCATTTGTTGCAGGATGCATAGTTTTCAGTCTTCATGATCATACAAAGTGCATTTCCCCAAAAATGCCAACGTCGGCAGAAGAACTTTGAGCTACATAATTCCTAAACTGCAAACATAAAGATTAAACACAGAGATAAAAATCAATAGTTTAGGAGGAGCTGATTAGCCTTAACAAAATGGCTACATTGTGCCACTAGAATCCCACCACAAGAATGGGGAGTCCATAAGAGAGAACCTACACTGAGTACTTGCAATTGCTCTAGTAAGGATGCAATTTGATATAATCAGGGAATATACTTCAAGCAGTAACTGGGATACATACAGCTCACATCAGACATCCTTCCTATGCAGACCCTTCAGATTAAGAAGGACTTGCTTCAGTTCCAGTTTTATTTTTCCAGAGTGAGGCCAAAGTGGAAATCACAGACTCGTCCACTCTTGGGGTAGGCAGTCAACAGTGCGCTCCTTCCAGCACTTACATTTGGGGCTTCTGTGCTGTCCTGATGCTTAGGCGTAAAGTTCTCATTACCATCCCAGATACTTCCCTTCCATTTTGTTTGGTACTTGGCAAAAGTTTCCCAGGTGACACGAGAGGAATTGCAGACCCTGGGAATCTGGAGCAACTCAGCAGGTCAGGCAGCCTCTGTAGAGGGAAATGTATATGACAGGCATGATGAAGGATATCAAACCAAAATGGCAACATAGGAGGGAATGGAAGTCTGGCCTACTGAGGCCCCCAAGCATTCTGAGAGTTTCTCAGGAGTCAGTGGGGATATTGCTTTTCTTCAAAGCTGCTTTGCAGATTTTCAGCTAGGCAATTGAAAAGATTCAGAGGATGCTTTGAATCTTTTCCTCCATTTGCCTGGTAATCTCTTGCAAAAGGTCTCAGAACGGAGCATTTGTTTTAGGGGCCTGATAAGACCCGAAGACACAGGAGCAGAATTAGAACATTCAACACATAGAGTCTGCTCTGCCATTCCATCATGGCAGACAGTGACAGAATTCACCCTGCAGCTTGAAAGGGAGAAGATAAAATCAAAGGTATCAGTATTAGTGGAGTAAAGGGAATTGCAGAGGCATGAGAGAGTAGCGGGCCAAAGTGGATTGGAAGGAGTCACTAGCAGGGATGATGGCAGAATAGCAATGGCTGAAGTTTCTAGGGGCAATTCGGAAGGCACAGGATACATACATTCCAAAGATAAGGAAGTATTCTAAAGGGAGGATGAGGCATCCGTGGATGACAAGGGTAATTAAAGACAACATAAAAGCAAAAGTGAGGGCATATAATATAGCAAAAATCTGTACGAATTTAGAAGTTTGGGAAGCTTTTAAAAACCAACAGAAGACGGATTTTAAAAAGCCATGAGAGAAAAGATGATGATAATAATATCAAAGAGGATACACGAAGTTTTTCTTTCAGATATATAAAGAGAGGGGAGAGTGGATATCAGACCCCTGGAAAATTATACTGGAAAGATAGTAATGGGGGGGACGACAAAGAAATGGCAGATGAACTTAACAAGTACTTTGCGTTAGTCTTTCCTGTGGACCACACTAGCAGTGTGCCAGAAATTTGAGTGTCGGGGGCAGAAATGAGTATATTCTTTATTACTAAGGAGAAGGTGCTTGGGTGGCTGAAAGGACTGAAGGTAGGTAAGTCACCTGGACCAGATGAACTATACTCCAGGGTTTTGAAAGAGGTAGCTGAAGAAGAGATTGAGGAGACATTGTCTTTCAGGAATCACTAGATTCTGGAAAGGTTCCAGAAGGCTGGACAATTGCAAATGTCACTCTGCTCCTTAAGAAGGGAGAGAGGCAGTAGAAAAGAAATTATAGGCCAGTTAGCTTGACTTCAGTAGTTGGGAAGATATTGGAGTCAGCCCATAAAGGAATTGTGGAGCAAATTCAATGGGCTGAGTGGCCTAACTCTGCTCCTATGTCTTATGGCTCCTGTGTCTTATGGCTTATTTATTATCCCTCTCAACCCATTCTCCTGTCTCCTCTCTATAACCTTTGACACCCCGACTAATCAAGAACCTATCAATCTCCACTTTAAATATACCCAATGACCTGGCCCCCTATTCTACACTGTACCCTCTGGTCCTAGATTCCCCCCACTATAGGAACCATCCTCTGCACGTCCATTCTATTCAGGCTTTTCAACATTCTCTAAGCTTCAATGAGATCCTCCTTCATTCTTCTAAACCCCAGCGAGTGCAGGCCCAGACCCATGTTCAGCATACAAAATGACGTGGGTCTGCCTAGCGTAGGCTGGTCCTCAGTACAGGGAACATTAGCCTGGGAGATGTTCCTGATGTTGTTATCTGGAGAATTCTGACAAGCAGGCTCTTGGTCTCAACCACCGGTGATTCCAAATGCATGCTTGATCAAGTATATTTTACAATAGGTCCCCAACATATGTTGTGTTTTTCGGAGAGTCTACAACAGGTCTGCTATTGGCATCATTACTATAAATTGTTAATTAGGTTGGTATTAATTGTGCTTCATTAAAAAATGCCATGCTTGTGTATGGAGTCATTTAGAATATGAAGAGACTGTGAAATCATGATCATTATTCTGAATCGTATAGCCAAGGGATTGGAATAATCGCACCCATGGATTAACACGTGGTGTTCTAATACCTCACAGTGTCAATTTAAACATTTTCTCACAAATACACGCAGGCTCAGAACTCAGAACTGGTTTGAACTAGTTATATAATTAACAATGCATGTCATAGACCTTCTTGTATTCCAGTTTCTGCATTTAACTCAAGCAGCCATAGAAGTACATAATTTCCCCAGGGACCTGTCAGCCTATTGTAATTACCCTAATATTTTTACATATCTCTTTCCCTTCAAAAAAACACATTAAGATTTTGTATTTAACATTTCAATGTTTTAAATTTTTTAATTCAATTATTAATTTACTGTGAAACATATTTTACATTCCTTTGACTTCAGTCGCGGTCTTGATCTGGCGGATTTTCATTGATTGCTTCCATCTGAGATCAGACGTGGAAGCGTATGACATCAATGGAGCCGTTTGACTCGTTGTTTCCCATGCTGGATGAAAAAGAACAATGCATTGATACTACTTTTTAGTTTTGTCACTTTATGGGACCTCCGCCTGCAAGCAAATCAGAAATTGAAAATCGTAGTACGTTTTGTGGTTTTTAGTTTAGAGATCTATTGTGGAACAGGCCCTTCTGGCCCAATGAGCCATGCTATCTAAAAACCCACCTATTTAACACTAGCCTAATCATAGAACAATTTACAATGACCAATTAACCTACCAGCCATAATATCTTTGGACTGTGGGAGGAAACCAGAGCATCCAGAAGAAATCCATGCAGTCATGGGGAGAATATACAAATCCTTACGGACAGCGGTGGAATTGAATTCCAAGCTCTGACACCTCGAGCTGTAATAGTGTTGCACCAGCCACTACACGACCACACAGCCCATGATTCTCTGGTTTATGGTTGGCATTTAAAAAAAAACATCAGGAGGAGATGTGGATATTTATGTCAAGCTTCATGCAAAATTCTTTCAAATCCCTATTTGGCTCAAGTGGTTTTTCTTCACCTTCATGGAATCGTGAGAGATAATGACTTGTGTTTCCTTTGAACAACGTCTCATCCCAAAGTTTATTTCTGAAATGGAAGTCTTCTTCAATCTCAGGGAAAAACTCATCTCTCCATTCTCCCTGTCTACAGCAAAAGTATTTTAACTTCTGATCTCAAGTGGGGTCCAGCTGGGGGCTGTTCATTGTGCACCAAGAAGATGTCTCCCATCTCATTGACACATGTAATCGTTGAATATGATGTTCTCCAGAGAAGTTGTCTTATGGTGGGTCCTCTGGTGACTGCAGAGGCCGATCCAGGATCCACGTAACCAGGAAGTCAGGGTGGATTCCCCTCATGGACTCCTTGCCACTGGACTCTGACCCCAGTCTGTCAAGGACCACACTTTGGTTGCCCATGCATCAGCCTCCCCTATTTCCATAACACCAATGCGTGACTATGATTAATGTGGGGACTTGTCAGGATTGGTGACGAGGCTAACATCTGTAACCCGATCCAAAGTTGTCCTTAAGAAATAAACACTTATCCAACAGGTTGTTGCCAAAAATGACATTTATAAATAGAATTGCAATCTTCTTCATATAAAATATTAACTGAAACATGATAGACCATAAGTGATGGTTTTGCATCTTGGGGTCAGGTGGGGGGGGGGGATAGGGATTTGTGTGGAAAATCAGGTATTGCCTGGGGAAATGGGGCTGGAGTTAGGATCTGATCTGAGTTTTTGGGAGTGAGAGGATGAGGTGAGAGAGATTTTTTTGCCAAGTCTGTCTACCCCAGGTATGATGAGGAGGCTTGGAGGGGTTAAGTAGTATGAGGAAAAATGAAGGGAGTGGATGACAGGGAGGGAATGGGGAAGTTGCCCTGCAGTAACCTCCTTCTTCCTTCCCCACTCTCCAGAGCTCACCTGACAGTTAGCTTTGTGTAAGAGTTTTAATTTTAAAATGCCTTCAACATGCTGTATTTATGTGAGGAAAGCCAGCAATCACACTATACACCCCTAAATCCTTATACCTTTCGTTGGTGGAGTAATATTTTCCTTCTCATAAAATGTTAGTGAGTTTTGCCTTTAATCAGCTTTGTCTTCTCACTAGATAGTTCACAGTCAACACTTTCCTGTTTCTAATTGTGTGGACCAGTTCATTACTATTGAGTGTTTCATGGAAAAATGGTGCAAGGTCAGCTGTTAAACCTTCAGCCTGGCCACCTCAGTGATTTTCCTCTGTCACGTGCACACCTCGCTGAATCTGACCCCAACAATAATTCTATCATCAATCGGTAAACACCTCCACTTCATCAAAGGCCTGTCAATAAGTCGCAACGTTACAGCCAATGAACTCCTATTGGGTAGTGAGTTTTCTTTGCTTTTCTGCTGCGGAAGAATGTCGGAAGTTGCCAGCCAGAAAAATCATCTGCCATAATTCACATAAGAACTTCATACACTTGTGAGGTTTCATTCTAAATATGGAATGGCACACTGCGATCCAAATGTCCTTCATCCACGACAACTATCCCCATGGCTTGTAGCTGACTCTGCAAAGATTGGTGTAATAGTAATTTCCTCTTACAGATCATGATTCTCTGGGTCACATATTTTCACGTGCTTATGATTTATAGTGGGAGGACACTCAAGTGGAGAAAACAGTGACTTGGCCAAAGTATCCACTGTTCATATTCCAGTCTTCACCAGCCATTTACAGACCCCTCAGATGGCTGTAACCTTTCTAGAAAGTGAGAAGTCTGTTTTCAGTTATCTATACCATAAACTCTAGAAATCCCTCCCTAGCGGCCCTTTCTACCCTGCTTTAGCCCTCTTTGGCTCTCTGATTTCCTCTTTCTCTCCAACCCCTCTCTGGGACCCTCTGATCCTATTTCACTGCCTCTCCAAAACCCTTTCCCTGTTCTTTTTATCCATCTGCCTCTGTCTTTCTAACTCCTTCTCTTCGCCCCTCTCATCCCTTCTTACAGATCCTTTAAACTCCTCTCTCTGCCCATCCTATGCTGTGTGTGTCTCCCCTTCCAACAGCCCTCTAACTCCCTCTCTCAACCATTCTTCCTGCTCTTCTAACACCCCCTCTCCTCCTTGCTAACAATATAACTCTATAGCCAAGCATCTGCCCACCTGTCCCAATGTCGGTATATGGCTCTCTGTCAAATTTTGTGCAAAGGTTCCCTTAGGTAAACCATGTTCAGTTGTTATCGCTGTATTCAAGTCATTACATGAGTGCAAGTCACTGTTTCTGAAGTCAAGATCAAAGTGATGTGATGTGGCCCTTGGCTAAACAACAGTCATCATAATAGAGCAGTAATATTGATAAATAATTTTAGTGATATTAAGAGAACTGTGCCCAGCCTCTATCTATTAGCTCAGTCA
This sequence comes from Hypanus sabinus, assembly GCF_030144855.1. Lineage (NCBI taxonomy): Eukaryota > Metazoa > Chordata > Chondrichthyes > Myliobatiformes > Dasyatidae > Hypanus > Hypanus sabinus. The sequence continues at coordinate 23,521,859 of NC_082716.1, read as the reverse complement.
CTGCACTGTAAGTACTTTAAACCACATTTTTTAAACAATATTTTTATCGTTTTTTCTAAATAAAGAGAACATAGTATAAAGGAGAATTGTGCAGTGCATATCAAATGTATCGAACGTACAATTCACATTCATGAAAGAGATGCACCCATAAAACAAACATCATCACCCACCCCTCCCAGTCCCCAACTCCAAGCCGTCAACGCATTGGCAAAAAGGGGTAAACAGAACCTTTGTCCCCACAGAGCTGCATTGGTATAGAGAAGGTGTATTTTTCTAATGCATAGGCATGTATGCATGTATGATAACAAATGTGAGTCCGAAGAGTTTTACCCGGAAATACTGGAGGTCAGGGATTTATGTACTGAGGAAAGGGAGAGAGAATGGACCTTTAGTCTGGCTGGGAACTTTGAAAATATTCAAGAAAGGGTCCCCACACCTTTTGGAACTTCATGTCCGAATTGAGGATTGAATAGCAGATCTTCTCAAGGTGTAGACTGGACATGATGTCCCTGAGCCACTGAGCGTGGGTGGGCAGGGCAGCATCCCTCCACCTGAGCAAAACTTTGTGCCTGGCCAACAGAGAGGCAAAAGACAATGAAATCACTTTTTATAATGCACTTACATTGTAAATACAAGCTGGTATTTATGCACAATTTATTTCCTGTCTGTACTTTAACCTCTAACTTTAGTTTTTATGCACTGTAATTCTTTATAATCATTAAATGTTGTTTTTCATTGCATGCCGTGCCTTGACCAACACAAGACAGCAAAGTCCTAATACATGTGACTGTATCTGGAGAATAAAGTTCATCCTTGATCCTTGATATGAAGGCAGTTTAAAATAATTTAGAAACAAGAGAAAATCTGCAGAAGTTGGAAATCCGAGCAACACACACAAAATGCTGGAGGAGCTCAGCAGGCCAGGCAGCATCTAAGGAAAAGAGTATAGTCGATGTTTCGGGCCGAAACCCTTCAGCGGGAAAAATAATTTACAGTACTTGTAATCACAGATCTGAGCATGGTAATGATTAGTGTCTATGTCCAGTTCCTGGATCGATAGCGTAGCAACTTGCTTTTCAAGTATATTGGACTAGTAATGCACACCGTGGCACATATAAATGCCCATTTTTGAACCTTGGCAACATTGGTTGAAGCTGAATAATTCAGATCGTCACTTAATTTGCAGTGTTGGAGCAGCCTCTAGTGGAGGAATATGCTGGAAAGGTTCAGGTTCTGTGAAAAGAGTTTCTATTGTTTTATTTTGAACTGAACTATAGTTGTGTTTTTAATTAGAGGCTCCATGCATTAAACAGTTCTAATCTCTGAGCATGTGCATATGAATCCAAATGAATCGATGCTTATAATTGGCAGTATTAAGAAACCAACCTCTGCAGCACGCACCGGAACACACTAATATGCTAATATCATGTTAATTACCATGAAACTTACTGATTGTAATTTATAAGCACATGGTTAATTTGAGCAGGAGACTGAAGTAGCCTTCAAGCACATTATTCAGTAATAATGTGCACTGTTACATTTTTGATTGCTATTATATTGCTCTGTTTTTTTCTTTGCAACCCTGTGCCACTTAATCCTTTCACAGACAAAAAACATTAGTTAGGTTTGAACTACAATCTGACTAACATTAAAAACTAGATTGCAGTTTGTAATTCTAGGAATATTTTCTATTTAAATGGGGTGGGGAAAAAACTGCTGCTATCAGTATGAAATAGTAAGTCTCCTTCCTCTTTCCAGTGCAATTTTCTCTTTTTATTGAGCAGTGAGGTAAAGTTTGGACAGATTGCATTTCATTTGTAACAGATGGAAATTGAAGGCCGCTTTATGAAATGATTGGATAATTCCATCAGTAATTAACCACAGAGATAATCTCATAGTAAGAGGGGACACTGGTACACTGTAGGTACAATAAGAAAGGCTTAAAAAATAAGAAATCACATTTGAAATGTTATCAAATCCCAATAAATACACCTTCCTTTCACAGATACAACCACCCATGTCAGAAAGATTTCTCTCCTGAGATGGCTGCATGACCCTTGGAAAATTCTAAATATATTCATAACATAAAATGTATTTGTGCCAATGTATAAATGTGAATCTTCTGTGTATTTTAGTGCATACGAAATACCCACCATATAGCTTGCCAGCAGAAAAAAGATATGATCCAGAAATGAACAAACTGGCTGGAACTTGTTTCCAGTTAAGTACAGATCTGATTGAACTAATTTTCTCTTGCAATTCCAATCTACTAATTTTCCTGTAAGTTCTGATCACTGTAAATTTTGCTGCCAAGTGAAGTGTGCAGACTGTAAAGGAGGAACCGGTAGATGCCTGGGGAAGAACCACATGGAGATGGCCGGAGAAGTGTAAGGGGAGTGAAATAAAGAGAAGCAAAACAAAACTGGTCTAATAGTCAAAGATTCAAGGAATGTGTATTAACAAAGCATGTATACAGAATACAACTCTGAGATTCGTCCTCAAGACAAGGAAGCACCATAGAACCAGTTCAAGAAAACATCAAACATCCAATGCTCGAAAAAAAGAACAAGTTGCACAAATGGCAAAAAGCAAGCCAATAACACGTCGAATATCAAACATCAAACCAGCAGTCCAGTAGTATTCAGTTTGGTCCAGCTCAGCGTCGCACCACTACCCCTAGAAGAATGCAAGCAGACAGTAGAAGGTATAGATTGGGTGGCTTATACAGGGGGTTTGGAAGTGGGCATTGGGGTTTTTCATGATTTTGTTCTCACGAACTCCAATGCCTGTGCAAACCAATAATATGGAAGCTGCTCTGGAGAACATGCAACCAGAATTTAAAGAGATTTAATATAAAGGTATGTTAAAAGAAGCTAAAAAGGGGTGTTGGCATAAGAGAGGAAAGGGGTGGAAATATAGAGGCAAGAAGAATTGATATCATTGACTGCATCTTGGTTTAAAATAATGACCAATGAAATTATGGAGACACAAAAGGCCACAGATGCTGGAATCTGGAATTGTGGGTATCTTGGGTCAGGACCATACACTGGACTATAAAGAGTTTTAACCCAAAGCATCAACAATTCCTTTCCCTCCCACAGATACTGCTTGACCCACTGAGTTCCTCTAGTAGATTGATGTTGGTCACTGACATCATCATAGGTGCACTGGAAAAGCGAAGAAGCAGGATTACACAATGATGGGTTCAGAAGATTCAGATTCATTTATTTATCACACGTACATCAAAACATACTTTGAGATGTGTCATTCACAAGCTAAGGAAGTGCTGACGGAAGTCCGGAAGCGTCACCACACATTCTGGTGCCAACGTAACACGCCCACAATGTTCAGTAGAAACAGCACAAGACAAAACAACAACAGCAAAACAAGCCCCTTTCCCTCTACCACCACTTCACTCACTACCTCAAACACACAGACAGGCATCCAACCCCAGGACAGGATTAGTCAGAGCATGAATGATTATGGGGAGAAGGCAGGAGATTGGGGCTAAAAGGCTAAAAGAATGAGCCATGATGAAATGGCGGAGCGGACTTGATGGGCCAAAGGGTCTGGCTCTGCTCCTATATCATATGGTCTTATGGAGAGAGCGTCTTCAGCTTCCAGTGGACTCATGAACTCCAACATCCCCAGTGGATCAGGCCTCAAATTCAGGACTACTTGACTTCAGTCATTGACCTTCAGGCTTCAGTCTTCAGTATCATCCCCAGGACTCGCCGATGATGGGCCACAAACTCCAGGCCTCCAACTCCCAACTCATTGACCTAGGGGTCACTGGCCTTCATGTCTCCTTAATGCCAATACATCAGTTTGATAAAGCCATAAGTAAAGCTAATGAAAATCGTGGTCTAATCATACAGTCATACCATGCACTTTCCTTTGCTTGTGTTTTTTATATCATCACTTATAGTGTATACTTGTAATTCAATGAATTTTCTAGTCATTGTGAGATAGATGCTTCTGTATTTTTTCTGGAAGCTTCTTAGCTCTCTGTAGCAGATGTCATGCCACTTGAATCTGGTTATCTTGATAGGTTAATTGTCATGAGAATTTTGTTATCTCCAGTCTGAGTATGAGATCACCATGGTGTTTTTTCCTTTGTCTTTCCTTTGTTCTTGCATCTCCTCTTTCCTGTTCGTTTTCCACTCTTGTAACACTTAATAAAACTTAATGACACAGAGAGCTATGTTGGCGGAGTCAGGGCCTTGTGCCTGATTCTTGGTAGGTCAATCATACCAATGAGGTCAAAGGGAAGGTGTTAAGGGGAGGGGGTAAGGGTTATATACATTGTTTTTTCATACTTTGTAACCATTTAAAAATGCAATAAAAAAAGTTTAAAAAAAAAAGGGAAGAGGGCAGACTAAGACTGGTCCACTGGTCCTCCAAGTATAGGAGCTCAGTTCAGGGCTAACCACCCTGACTGGTCAAAAAAAAATTGTTACGGAAAGAGAAACTTCATTGCTGCCCTAGGCACCATCAGCATAATGAGAAATAAGGAAGTAGACCTAATAAAGCAATTATAAGCAGTAAACTTAGTGCTTCATCCTTTGATCGCAAAAGAACCTTTGGATCGCAAAAGCATCAGGACACAACAAAGGAGAAGGACAGCAGGTACGTTGGAACACCATCACTGGCGTGTTCTTCACACTCTCCTGATTCAGAGGTATATCATTGATAATCATCGCTGATCTAGGTTCTGGAACTTCCTACCCTCCTGTACTGTGAGAGGTCCCTCAACAAAAGGATGGCAGTAGTTCACCATCAGCTTATTGAGGAAATTTAGTGAGGATCCCTGTCAATGACTTTCTAATCCCCCAAAAAATTGAATAAATAATAAGAAAAATGAGGTACTAAATACAAAGGTAAGAGTAAAGACCAGCTTGTATTGAAGCTTAATTAGAAGGGTATTGCAATTGGCTGCATACAAACCAACAATATAGACTCTGAAGAACAGTACATTGTTACTTTGCCATGACATTGTCCACTGTAAAGAAATACTTCTTTTTCTTCGGCTGTCCATCGACTTCGATGTTGACTGTGCTGAGAGTTTAGTCTCTGCAGGCACGTTTATGGGCCACAAGACCAGCATTATATCGGCACTGTCTCCCACATCGGTTGCAGTTGTGATTTGACTGGTCTAGCACCAAATGTTTACGTTCATGACCTGCTTCATATTTCTTCTGCCTTTTCTCCTCGATAGCTGGGATTGATTTCTTGACAATGCAGCACCAACTTCTTCTGTCCAAAGCATCTTTCTCTCAGGTGTTGACCTTCATGTCAGTGTTCTTCATTCGGTGCTTGAGCACATCTTTGTAGCGCAGCTTCTGACCACCATGCTTCCTCGTTCCTTCATGCAGCTCACCATCGAAAACAGCTTTGGGTAAACGATCATCAATCATTCTTGTAACATGACCGGTCCAACACAGCTGAGAAGCTGTGATAAGCGATTCTGCGCTGACTATCCCAGCATGCTTGAGCACTTCCACATCTGGTACCCTCTCTTGCCACTTGATGTGTAATATTTGGCATAAATGCCTGAGTTGTCTTGGGCAATTTCTTGATGTGCTTCCGATACAATGTCACCATTTCAGTTGAATGAAGCAGAGATGGTAAAACAGCTGTGTTATACACGTCGACCTTGGTTGCCATTTTAATGTCGCAGCGAAACCAAAGTCACTTCTGCAAAGCACCAAAGACTTTTGTATCTGATTGAATTCTCCTCTCAGCTTCCGGATCTGATGAGTTGGTGTTGGTCACAGCGCTTCCTCAGTATGAAAAAGAGTCAGGACATTTCAGCACTACCCCATTGACTGATATGACTGGTGGTTGGGTCTCACTGGGACTACACAAAGGAGGAGGCTGGTACAGAAGTTCGGTTTTGGAGACATTGATTCTTAGGCCAAAAAGAGTGGCAGCAAAAGAAGCGGTCTACAATTTCTTGAATCATATTAACATCAGTAGCAACCAGGGCTGAGTCGTCTGCATACAGAAGCTCTCTGACATATACCTCTCTTGATTTGGTTGAGGCTTTGAGTCTTGACTGGTTGAACAATTTTCCATCTGAGCGAGTCTTGATGTCCACACCTTTGTCCAAATTATGGTCCATTATTTTGAAAGCTGCAGCAAGATACAGTGTGAACAAGGTTGCTGCAAGAACACATCCGTGTTTTACCCTGTGGTTGATGGTGAAGGCTTTGCTGACATCTCCTCCGATAGATACTTTGCCAGACATGTTCTCATGAAATATCTTGATCACCATAACCAGCCTATCTGGACAGCCGTAAGTTTTGAGCACTTCCCAGAGTGTTTCGCTGTCCACCATATCAAATGCTTGTGAGAAATCAACAAAGACAATGTACAATGGTTGCTGTTGTTCTACCACCTTCTCCTGGAGTTGCCTCAAAGTAAAAATCATGTCAGTGGCTGCTCTTCCAGACTTAAAGCCACATCGGCTTTCAGGAAGCACACCTTCTGAGATAATCTTGAGCCGGTTGAGCAGTATCTTCACCATAATCTTGCCAGCTGTGGACAGAAGGGAGATTCCTCAGTGGTCTCCACAAACACTACGGTCGCCTTTCTTCTTGTAGATGATGACCATCAGCACGCCTTTGAAATCCTGAGGGCGACATTGATTTTGCCAACAAGCATTAAATAAGTTCAACAGTTCAGTCTTCAGAGCAGGACTACCTCGCCTTACTACCTCTGATGGAATGCCATCCTGCCAGGGTGCTTTATCACTTCTGGTATCTTTTAAAGCCTTATTAAGTTCTGTCATAGTGATGAATCCGCATAGCTCTTCCCTTACTGGTCTAGTTGTGAGCCTTTCACATGCATTTCGGTCAGCCACACCTTGTGGTTCAGAAGGTTACAGAAGTGTTCCCTCCATCGCTCAATGATGTCTTTCCTGTCAGTGCACAGCTTGCTTCCATCTGCAGTTTTTACTGGGGCCACTGTATTGCTTCTTGGATCATAGACAGCTTTTAGATCTGAGAAGAGCCCATGGTAGACATTCCTGTCTGACATTGCTTGCAGTTCTTCTGCTTTATTATTCCACCAGTTGTTCTTCATAGCTCTGGTCCCCCTTTGAACTTTGACTTTCACGGCCTTAAATGCTGCTTTGCTTCTTTCAGAGTTCTCTTTCAAGTGACACATATAAAGCCTTTGTTTCATCTCCAACAATTCTTGAATTGAATCGTTTTGTTCTTCAAAAAAATATAAAATATTTCAAAAGACTCAAAAGATTGAATGCCTTCCATTTTCCAGAGGGTCATCCAGTCCACAGCTGGAGGTGCTGTTTGAGAATCCTCAGGCATTCTGGGACCCAACAAGTCCTGTGTAACATGTATTATGTCCAGTAAAGTGTTTAAAAATCATAAAGTTATTCAGCAGGAGTCTTCAATTGGAGTACTGCACAGATGCAACAGAGATACTCCCGTGCAGGTTCAGTGAAGAGATTTAAAAAGCCAGTCTCTATAAAAGAGAGGTACCGCCTAGCAGAGTGGTTACCATGGGAGCAGTTGTCGTCGGGGTAGTCTGAGTCAGAGTAGCTTGGCTCTACTTGGCTTTTTATTTCTTAATTCTTTTTCTCTGAATTAACTCTTGAGAGAATAGGGGCATATCTGCAGGGCCAGTGTTCTGTTCTGGGCATCAGATGTGGGATTTCCAAGAGTGAACCAGCCTCCCCAGTGGCCAAAACTGCACCAGGAGATACAGGTCCTTAAAGAACATGTTAGGGAACTGCAGCTGCAGCTCAATGACCTTCAGCTTGTTAGGGAAATTGAGGCAGTGATAGACAGGAGCTACAGGGAGGTAGTCGCCCCAAGGCTACAGGAGAAAGATAAATTGGTGACCGTCAGGAGAGGGAAGGGGGAACATCAAATAGTGGAGAGGACCCCTGTGGTCATCCTGCTCAACACTAAGTTCTCTGTTTTGAATACTGTTGTGGGGGGGGGGCTACCCAGGGGAAGCAACAGTGGGGGTGCCTCTGGCACTGAATCTGGCCCTGAGATTCAGAAGGACAGGAAACTGAAGAGGATGTCAACAGATGTAGGGGACTCTATAGTCATGGGGCAGATAGGCAATTCCATGGACACAAAAAGGAAACACGGATGACCGTTTGTCTACCAAGTGCCAGGGTCCGTGATGTTTCTGATTGCATCCACAATATCTTGAAAAGAGAGGGTGAGCAGCCAGAAGTGTTGATACATATTGCTACCAATGATATAGTTAGGAAAAAGGGAGGATGTCCTGAAAACACAGTACAGGGAGTTAGGAAGGAAGCTGAGAAGCAGGACCTCAGTGGCAGTATTCTTTGGTTTGCTGTCTGTGCCATGCAATTGTAGGATAGGAATAGAATGAGGTGGGAGATAAACTGTGGCAAAAGAATTGGAGCAAAGGCCAGAGATTCAGATTTCTGGATAATTGGAACCTCTTCTGGGGCAGGTGTGCCATGTACAAAAATGACAGGTTGCACTAGAATCTGAGAAGGACCGATATCCTTGCGGGTAGATTTGCTAAAGCTGTTGGGAGCAGTTTAAACTAATATGGTTGGGGATGCGAACCAGTATGACAGAGCTGAGGATGAGCCTGCAGGTTTACAATTAGATGATGTAATATGAATGTAAGGAAGGACAAGCCAATGATCGCTACAATCCAGATAGAGCATAGGGTTAAATTGTACCACAGAGACAAAATTCAAAAGGGTGAAAACACAGGACTGAAGCCGTTGTATTTAAATGCACATAGTATTCGGATAAGGTGGACAAACTCATGGCACAATCACAGATTGGTCGGTATGACGTTGTGGGCATCACTGAGTCATGGCTGAAAGAAGGCCATAGTTGGGAGCTTAACAGCAAAGGATATACTTTGTATCAAAAGTACAGGCAGGAAGCTATACGTAGTGGTGTGGCTGCATTGGTAAGAGATGGAATTACATTTTTAGAAAGAATTGACATGGGATCAGAGAATGTCAACTCCTTGTGGGTGGAGTTAAGAAACTACAAAGGGGAAAAAAACAGTATGGGAATCATATAGTGATATATAATCATATAATCATATAGCCTCCAAATAGGAGCCAAGATGTGGGGTTGAGTTTGCAAGGGAGCTGGAAAGGGCATGTAATAAGGGTAATGTCACAATTGTAATGGGGGACTTCAACAAACAAGGGGATTGGGAAAATCAGACTGGTGTTGGATTGCAAGAGAGGGACTTTGTTGATGGCATTTTAGAGCAGCTTGTACTTGAGCCAACTCGAGGAAAGGCCATCTTAAATTGGGTGTTGTGTAATGACCCAGATCTTGTTAGGGAGCTTAATGTAAAGGAACCCTTAGGAGGTAGTGATCATAATATGATTGAATTCATACTGTAATTTGAGAGGGAGAAGCATAAATCACATGTATCAGTATCGCAATAGAATAAAGGGAATTACAGATCCATGAGAGAGGAGTTTGCCCAGGTGGATTGGAAAGGGATACTGGCAGCATTGATGGCAGAACAGAGGTGGCTGACGTTTTTGGGAAACTTCATGCCCCATAGATGATGAAGTTCTCAAATAGTAGGTCCAAGCAACCATGGCTGACAAGGGACGTTAAGGACGGTATAAAAGCCAAGGAAAGGGCATATAAGGTAGCAAAAGAGAGTGGGAAGCTGGATGATTGGGAAGCTTTTCAAATCCAACAAAAGGCAACTAAAAAAGCTATAAGAGAAAAGATGAAATATGAGGGCAAACTTGCTGATAATATAAAGCAGGATACTAAAACTTTTCTCAGTTATTTAAAGAATGAAAGGGAGGTAAGAGTTGATATTGGACCACAGTAAAATGATGCTGGTGAGGTAGTAATAGGGGACAAAGAAATGGCAGATGAACTTAATAAGTTCTTTGCTTCAGTCTTCACTGTGGAAGACGCTAGCAGTGTGCCAGTGGTCCGTGAGTGTCAAGGAGCAGGAGTGAGTGCCATTGCTATTACAAAGGAAAAAGTGCTAGGCAAACTCAAAGGTCTTGAGGTGGATAAGTCACCAGCACCAGATGGACTACATTCCAGAGAGAGACTGCTGAAGAGATAGCAGATGGATTTGTCATGATCTTGCACTTCATTCAGGCATGGTCCCAAAGGACTGGACAATTGCAAATGTCACTCCACTCTTTAAGAAGGAAGGAAGACCAAGGAGAGGAAATTATAGGCCAGTTGGCCTCAGTGGTTGGGAAAGTGTTGGAGTCCATTATTAAGGATGAGGCTTCAGGATACTTGGAGACTAATGATAAAATAAGTCAAAGTCAGCATGGTAAAGGTAAATCTTGCCTGAAAAATCTGTTAGAATTCTTTGAGAAAGTAACAACCAGGGTGGACAAAGGAGAGGCAGTGGATGTTGTTTACTTAGATTTTCAAAAGGTATTTGATAATGTGCCTCACATGAGGCTGTTTAACAGGATAAAATCCAGTGGTGTTACAGGAAATATACTGGCATGGACAGAGGAACAGCTGACAGGCAGGAGGCAGCGATTTGGAATATAGGGAGCCTCTTCTGGCTGGCTGCCGGTGACTAGTGGTGTTCCTCAGGAATCAGTATTGGGACCACTACTTTTCACATTATTTGTCAATAATTTAGATCATGGAACTGGTGGCTTTTTGGCAAAGTTTGTGAATGATATGAAGATGGGTGGAGGGGTAGGTAGTGCTGAGGAAGCAATGCAATTGCAGCAGGATTTAGACAAATTGGAAGAATGGGCAAAATAGTGACAGATGGAATACAGTATTGGGAAACACGCGATTATGCATTTTGGTAAAAGGAACAATATTGCCCACTATTATCTAAATGGGGAGAAAATTCAAACATCAGAGGTGCAAAGGGACTTAGGAGTCCTCGTGCAAGACTCCCAGAAGGTTAATTCACAGCTTGTGGTAAAGAAGGCAAACGTAATGTTGGCATTTATTTCAAGGGGAATAGAATATAAAAGCAAGGAGATAATGCTGAGCCTTTATACGGCACTAGTCAGGGCACACTTGGAGTATTGTCAAAGTTTTGCACCCCTTATTTCTGAAAGGATGCATTGTCATTCGAAAGTCCAGAGAAGATAACAAGGATGATTCCAGGAATGAAGGGGTTAACATATGAGGAGCGTTTGGCAGCTTTGGGCCTATTCTTACTGGAATTTATAAAAATACATGGGGATCTCATTGAACCTTACTGAATGTTGAAAGGACTAGATTAAGTAGATGTGGAGGGGATGTTTCCTCTGGTGGGGGTATCTAGAACCAGAGGGTACAGCTTCAGAAATGAGGGGTGGCCTTTTAGAACTGAAGTAAGGAAGAATTTTTTAACCTAAAAGTGGTGTTCTGCCAGAGACTGTGGTGGAGACCAATTCTATGAGTATATTTAAAGCGGAAGTTGAGACTCCTGATTGGTCATAGCATCAAAGGATATGGTGAGAGGGCAGGTGTATGGGGTTGAATAGGATTCAGGACTAGCTATAATGAAATAGCAGAGCAGACTCGGTGAGCTGAAAGGCCTAATTCCGATCCTCTGTCAGATAGTCTTATGGTCTTAGGGTAAAATCACCAGCAGAGAAAACGTACAATCTTGGTCATTCCATTTAAGGAAACTAGACCAAACAGACCAATTGTGTTATCTTCTTCTTAAGCTCATCACAGAATATGGGGCAGATCACCAGAGCACTCTGTCCTGGGCTGATAGAAGGTTGATTTGCCCAGTGGCTTTCACCACATGACATCATACGTATTCGAGATGAAGGTCCTTCTCCAAGCAATGAGTTCTTTGGAGCTTCTGTTGGCATTTCTGCAGCTCTAGGTTTTTATGGGATGGAGTAGCTAGCCCCATAGAACAGTTACAGTTTCGTTGATTTGCTAAGTATGCCCGTAGAAAAAGAATCTCAGGGTTGTATGTGGTGACATGTATGTACTCTGAAAATAAATTTTTCTTTGAACTTTGATACCCAACTCTCCTCCTTTCACAGCCAAATCAGAAGATCTGAAATGAGCCAGCTTCCTTTCAGTGTGGGTACACTTAGTGGCACAAATGAATTAGAGAAATGGGTTGACAAGTTGCATAGCTGTCAGAGAATAAACCATCAATATCATGACTTTGATGAATGGAAACAAATGAGAGTAAGATCATAAGTGGAGACAGCTGGAGATATTTATGGAGGTAGCTTAGACAAATGTCTGAAGTTTCCAACTGGTGAAGCGGTTAAACTAAATTGTATTTGCTCTCAGTGAAGCCCATGTGCTGTAGTTTTGCCTGTTCACTTGATGAATGAAGTAGAAAAGCACTTACCTCCGTTAGATCTGGCGATATTGATCTGGAGGTTCTTCGGATGTCAAGAATGAGGCCTAGAGCTTGGTACTTATGATCATTTTATTAAGTGTTGCAAGAACAAAAAATAACAAAGGAAGACAAAGACAAAGAACAAAGACATCCTGGTTGTCTTATACAAAACCTAGCTCATAGTAGAAAGATAACATGACATTTCAGTGACAACAATTAACCTGTGAAAAAGCCAGATTCACATGTTATGTCACACGCCACAGAAAGACTAAGAAGCTTCTGGAAAAATATAGATTCATATACACTACAATTACTGGAAAATTCCCTGAACAATTACACATATATAGAGCAGATGATTATATAAAATGCAAGCAAGTATAGTAAAAGTTAAACTATGAGAAAAATAACAATTTTACACTCTTACCCTTCCAGGGGTCCTAGTCTACCTTCAGATGCCAGGTTTCCCAAAGATCAGAATTAAACTTAGAATAGTGCTTTAAAATACAGTGTTTGGACTCCTTTTCTCACTTAGGGTGGTGGGGTGGAGATTTGTCTCTATCAAGGGAGGTGTAAGGTGCTCTTTCCCTTGGCTGAAGGTCACCCTTGGGCAAGGTGTGGTGCCTGCTTAGCTCCCCAGTCAGGGTCACGTGAAGCCATGGGAACAGGTGGTAGATGGTCATATGAGCAGCTGGTGCACATCGCAAGTCCTGGTCATGTGACCATTGACATCAGGCAGACAATCTCTGAAGGGTATTGATAACAGCTGGATTGCCCGTCTTGTAAAGACACTGCCCAGAAGAAAGCAACGGCAAACCACTGTAAAGAAAAATTGCCAAGAGCAACAAGAGAAAGACCATGATCAGCTGTGTCATGCAACACAGCACACCTGAACAATACCATTAAATCTCCCAACCCATCCCCTGAATGAGCTGATTGCTCCAATCACTTATCCCTGAAGTACAGAGAAGGGGATGTGGTTTAAGTAACGATTCAGATTTATGATTCTCCTGCAATGATTATCAAAATTTCAATCCAAAACCACAATATTTGTGGGACATGGGGGAGTGCACAGATATAATTCCTCCACTATGAACCACAATGCTTTCTAGCGATGTACTTTAATTTCCGACTCACAGAGCCCATCGGCATTTCAGTGCTTTCAGGAGGCAGTTAGCACTGAGTGAATCATTCTGAAGGCAGTGAGCAAGACAGGAGCCTACATAGCTGATTCCATTATTGATACAATTCCAGCCACAGAGTTCCTGGTTGACCAACTTGTACAACTTGTAGCCGAGAAATGACGGCTTATTTTGCGTTTTGGCTTCTCCGTAATGAAAACATCAGAAATTCAAGATTCAAGATGAAACTAAAAGCAAGAGAGAAACTACTCACGAATTCCAAGCACCACATTTCCCGATATTGCAAGTTGAGACTGGCAATCGTGTGAAGGAGAGGATATTTTTTTATTGCTGTTGTTTTGAAACAGCAATGATCATGGAATTAATCCATTATTGATAATCCAAAAATTCTTTTCGGAGCCATTCATCAATACTGAAAGAATCAATATTTTAAAATTCAATAGTTTCCTTGGTGTTGTCAAATTATACAGGATGATTGGTGCTGTTGCTCCAGGAATAAGTGGAGATTGATTTTTTTTTAAATGTTGCTGATTAGCAAACAACAATCAATAAATATCACTCCTATATATCCTAACCTTGGAATGGAATTAAGTTCAAGTGATGTTAATGAAGATTCAAATGTTTTGTTATTAGCAAACAGCTATAACAATATGAGATCCATCTACAGCTACAGAGGAATTTAAATTGATCAAATATATTTAATTACCACGCTATATGGAAGAAAAATTGTAATCCAAATCAAATTTAAATTGTAAAGTATAAGCTGGATTTGAATTGATTTTACCATTAGCCGTGAACTCTGAGGCAGTACATTATATGCATACTTAGAAAACTGCTCAAGAACCTTTTACAACCAAATACGACACATTTGTCTTATTCCTGTTGGGGACGCAGGACATAAGAACAAGATTAGGCTCTCCAGCATCTCAAATTAAACAGAAAATATTGCAAATACTCGGCAGATCAAGCAGCATCGTTGGAGGAGTAAAGGAGCAAACGTTTTGGCTTAATGACCTATCATCAGACTGATTCTCAGCAAGTCAAATGTTCAGTGCCGCATAAATGTTGCTTTTACATTGAGTATCTGAAACTCATTCTGGTTTTGAAGGACACTGTTGGTGATCTGTGATGGTATCCGCATATCCGTTTTTCCCATATCCTTCAATATTTGATTATTTGAAGGCTCTCTGTCTCATGTTTAATTTATCAAATAAAATAATCATCAATTGCCCTTCATATAAGACAATCCCAAATGTCAATATCCTCTGTGTGTAGAAATACTTCTTAATTTCACTCCCAACTGTCTCTAAATATTAATTGCTGCCTCTGAAATTCTATCACTAGAAGAAATAAGATGAAGCTATGAGTTGTGTTCAAAATCTTGAAAATTTGAATAAATTCATCCCTTAAATTTATAAATTACAGTACAACTAATAAAACAAGAACTTGTGTATTCTAGCTTTGTAATTACAGACTTGGGTCCATGTATTGTTCTGGGAAATCTCACCTGCAGTCTCCCGGAGAACAATATGTTGCTCCAAAGATAAAGCAGGCATCCCTGACCATTCGGGAAATACTCTGTTCTGATTCTTCTATTCTGTTCTGAGTCACAGAGTCACACAGCATGAAAACAAGCCATTCAGACCACTACATCCACACCAACCAGTTAATACCCATCAAGTTTAGCCTATTTTCCAGCATCTGCACCATAGCCTGCTTCACCGACCAGTCTACGCCCCTTCACAACTTCCAACAGTGAGCTACTTCAATGTTCTTCAGGCTGGCTTCTGCCTCGCACTCTCCTAAACACTGAGCTCTTCCACAACTGTTTCCCATGAGGCTGTCTCCAATCATCCATCGCCCATAAGTTTGCTTATTTACAATGGCACCCACATTGGGATCTTGATTATGAACGTTGACAACCATCGAGATCAAGTTTCAAAGGTTTCAATGGTTTCAAAGGTACATTTGAAAAGGTCAGAGGTCTCTCTGACAAAGGTCAGAGAAATTATGCAATACACATCTTGAAATACTTTATCTTTGCAACCATCCACAAAAACAGAGAAATGCCCCAAAGAATGAATATTAATATTAGAACCCCAAAGCCTCCCCCTCCCATGCATAAGCAGTGGCAAAACAATGATCCCTTCTTTAACAGTTAAAAAAAAGCATCGGCACCCCCTCCCCACCAAGCACTCAAGTGTGCAGCAAAGACACAGACTTGCAGTACCACAAAGACTGCTCGTTGGCCCGGTATTCAACATACCACAGTCTCTGTCTCACTAATAAGGGAAAAGGAGGTGTCTCTGTTTCACAGCGAGAAGGGAGACATAACAAATAACTCACTGACTTACGATGTTAAAAGTCTGCTGCGTCACTTTTTCTGAGCTCTGTGCCCAAAGAACTCAGGTCTCTGGGCACACAGCCAGAGATCTTCCATCT